>NW_019641702.1:1156232-1647522 GCF_000599845.2 Trichogramma pretiosum | reverse complement strand
AAAAAAAAAAAAAAAAAAAAAAAAAAAAAAAAAAAAAAAAAAAAAATGTATCAGCAATCTTCGCTTATTTTCGAATCTCTTCGCGCACTTTTCACATAAATAATCTTTGAAAACTTCATGGAATATTTTTTTGTGCTTGAGTAAAGTTGATTTATTTTCGAAATTCCTCTCGCACTTGTTGCATGAGAAATCTTTTTGATCTTTGTGTACTAATTTTTGATGCGTAGACAAACTTGACTTTTTCACAAATTTCTTCTCACACTGGTCGCATGCAAAATCATTACGACTTTTGTGTACTGATATTTGGTGTCTACTCAAGTGACTTCGGAATTCAAATTTCTTCTCGCACTTGCCGCAAGCAAAATCTTTTCGTTCATTGTGAATAGTGTCACGGTGTGTTATCATGTTTGATTCTAGTGTAAATCCTGCCTGACAAATATCACAAACGTATTGTTTGTCGTCAGAAAAAATTATGTTGTGCTCACTCAAATCATCTTTTGAGACAATTTCTTCGATTTTCTTCTCACTTTTATCCATTTTAATAAATAAAACAATGGATCCTTGCATTTACAGTAACGGACATTAAACAAGTAAAACTAATCTTTTCGTATTATAACGTGTTTTGTCGGATAAGACAATATTCAAATTAATTCGTTTTTACTGTAAACACGTACAGTGTTCGAGGGACGATGTCTTTTTCGTTTATGAGTATTTCGTGGATTATTTACAATTAAGTTACTAATTTATCTGTTTATACATTACTTTCCAAATTTGAACCAGTTTTAACTTGAAATAATAGGTCCAGCTGTAGGTGTCTCTTTTAACTCCGTGGAAACTTTTCCGTTGGTTAAAAACTAGCCATTAAGAGTCGATAATTTTTACGACATTGTTTTAAATTTGTTTAGTGAATTGGGTCATGCTTAAAACAATTAGTTTACTTGTTGCCATTGAATCAATGTATAATTTACGCTTTTATTCTAATTAATATTTTTTTATTCGTGTCTAATTTGAAAACGCAGTAATTTCGAAAATAATGTAAACATTGATTATAACATTTATTTGAATTTCAAATAATAATTCACAGCTCGATCATAACGTTTCTATAAAGTGAGACGATTTAACTTATATATATTACGAACAAAGGGAAGTGCCAATGTCATGCAATTACTCATTTTGGAAGCACAGTATAAGTCTCGGGCAAATTTGAAAAGTCACCAGCAGCCTCGCGCACCACATTGCAAAGAGCAACAGGGATAAGCGCATGTGTTACTCGCAGACTCTATAAACGCACCCTAGTCATCAGTCGCATAATAATAACAATGCGCATAATAAAATATAGTCGTTAACCGAATCGAAAGATTTCGGCCACGCGCTCTGCAGCCGATGCACGAGGGTTTCGAGAGCGAGCGAGAGAGACGAAAGATCAGCCGCCGATGCAGCGCGAGCCCCGCGCGCTTACACTTACTTATATACGTTCGGGCAGGGAACGAGAAAAGATGAGCAATTCAGCAAACTGTGGGTGCTGTACAACTTTGCGAATGAATGAGTGAGGCATCGCCACTGCCTACATAGCGAGACTTGGTAGAGGGGAGACTGAGCAAATTCAGAATAAACGCGTTAGAGTCACCATCGCGCTTTTACACCAATGCCTCGTAAGTTATATTCTCCACTTTTTCCCTTCTCGCTGGCGCTCGCACCCACCACACGCGGTGGCTCGGCATAGGCGTCATCGCTGTTTTCTCTCTCTCTCTCTCGCTCTCTTTCCTTTACCAACTTTGTAACGCTTTGCGTGTATATAGTGCATGTATATATGGTCGATTCTCTGAGGAATTTATCTAACCGGACATTTTTATTCAATAATATGACAAACATGCTGTTTTTCAAGTTTCTTAATTTGATTAAAAATTTAAGATCTTCAAATTTTTTCAAGAGACTAAAAGTAGTCTTTTAATGAAAATAAAACAAAATTAAAGAAATAAAAAATATTATTGCAACATTGTATACAGTTTTAAAAAAATATTTACTTTAGTTTTTTCTGAAGTTTCTTTCAAGAATTTCTTTCAAAACATCCCTTTTATACTGGTTGAATGCTCTATTAAAAAAATGTATTTAACTTCAGCTGTATCTTATTAAAGTAATGACTCTACTCAAATTTACTCTTTTGATTACTGGTTTTTTATACAAACCACGCGCAAAAACTTGAAAATCTTGCCAAGAGTTTCTTAAAATGCAGTATTACAGCAACGATTTGGCTTGAATTAATAAAGTAATTCCTACATTAATTGATAATAATTTTTCTTTTCTTATGATATGATAGGTGAAAATAATGTAGGAGCCCAAAAATACCTAAGGGCATTTGTGAAATGAAGAACGAAATATTAAATTCATGAAAAAAGAAATTCATTCGGAAGATTTGACAAAGAGTCAACCATATATAGTGTAGGCTCTCTAGTGCGAGTACATTCGTGCACGTCCGAAAAAGAAAAGCAGCGAAGTGGGGACGAGTCTGTGACTAAGTCTTGCTTTGCGTTCCGGCCGTTCGCGTGTGTCTTTGGCCTTTTCGCCCGAAACTTAAATGTGTATACGCACAATCGGCTGCGCGGCATAACTCCTCCTAAGTTTAGTGTTGCGTTGGCCGCAGGTCAGTGCGCTGCTTCTCTGCTCGCCCGGATACATTCGGCAAATATAAAACTTTGTCGATTCTGATACTTTGCGCAAACAACACCTCTGTGCTAGTGTGTACGTGAGTGTGTGTGCAGTGCTATTTTTGTTCGCAATCCGCATGCATACACGTGCGCTGATTTATCGCGGACTTATGTTTTCTTCGCAAAACACAGCGCTCGGTAATATTTGCGCGCCTCGAAAATCTGTTGAACAAAGTTGAGCGTACAAATATGCAGCAGCAGCGGCAGCAGCAGCAGCGAGAGCTTCCAGGTAGTCGCTTCAGGTGCAGAGCACTGTTGCCACTGTGGCGATATAAGAGGGAATCGCATTAAGCGTACGTGCTTGCAAAGTGAATCGGGCTGCATCGGATCTGGAGCTGCGGCCACTCTCTGGTTTCTATCATTGGGGCCAAGTAAAAAGGCAAAGAATTCAAATTGAATGAGAGCAAGAAAACAAATTAAACTTAATTTAAAAGGCATCTTTTGCGAAATCGAGTATATCTCTGATTCACCCGGTCAAATCCAGCGGACGGAAGATAGCCGGAATAAGTCGAAAGTGAAACAAGTGCATAGGTGTCGTCTCGTCGTTGGTGGTGGGTCGCGCGCGCTCTCGTCCGTATGCACGCGCATATCCAATAACAACAGCAACATCGGAGCAGGAAAAAAGAAACACAACCACATCGGTATAAAAAAAGAAAAAGGCAACAGCAGGCGCCAGAAACACCACGCACACACACACAGCTTGTTTGGCAATCAAAGCGTATAATAACCAGCACGTGCATATATGTACGTTTGTCTCTGTGTATACGTGCATAAATGTGTGTATCTGTGCTCGGTGCCGGTGAAGAATAAACGCTCATAATATATATACACAGGCGACGCTCGACAGCTGAAAAAGAGACAATCGTCTGGGCCGGTCGTATATAGGGCGCGTGCGGACGCGCAAATATAAAAGGGAAGCGTGCCCCTACTTCGACGTCTCCCTTTGGCTCTCTCTCTCTCTCTATCTTTCTCTCTCAGTGTGAAGGTATATTTAGTGACGGCGCGTGTGCATTCAAGCTTTCTCGGATTTTCGATGGTTATCTCGTAGCGCCACATTTACTCTCATCTGCGAGCCTATACAAGCATAAAAGCCTATTGGGCGCTTTTGAAAGTTTTAGTCGAAAAATTGCGGTGACACACGCGTGTGGCATTTACCTTTTTTTTCCCTCGTTTATTCATGAACGCCGGGCTTTGAAGCGCGCGCGTCCTGCTCCAGCTTCGCGTTCTATTTATATAATTTGCAAATCAATCGGCGCTGCAGCGCGTCCAATTTTGGGCGAGTTACAAATTTCTACGTGGCTTTTGTAAAATCGATTCTTGTGTCTACGTGTTTCTGTGTGTGTGTGTGTATAGTGCGTAGTGTGTCGTGATAGTGAGTAGTAGTTCACCGCACGATTTGAAACTACAGACGCAGCGGAACAATAGCCGTTGATAGGTGGATTGATTTTTTCTTCATTTGTTTTGGCTTTTAATAGCTCGGACGTGGAATCATTCGATCGTGCTAAGTGACACATTGGTGCGTGGTGCGTACACGACGACTGTCAATCCCTTGACCCTGAAACTCGAGCTCCCTGTCGTGTTTCTCGACACATAGAATGTTTTTCTCGAAACAGGCCGAAGTTATTGTGTACACGGCACGGAGCTTGCGCTGGTCAAAGCTACGTCTGAACTGCCGTTGATACGACGCTGTGCCCTAAAAAGGCTCGAGCTTTCTTCTTTGGCCGATCAAACGTGTGTAATATAAACATCCGTCTATATGTGTACTATATAGCAACGGTGCGAACGCAACAACGCTCACGAGCGCAAGAGCCTGAGCCATTGTGATACGTGCACGCGTTATACGTGTGTGTGTGTGTGTGTGAGCATTAGTGCTGTATACAGGTATACATTTCGGTATCTAGCGTAGACGCACAGTGAGTGCAGTTTGCGAGTAAAATGCACGTCACGTCGTGGTTCGCTGTGAAGCCGCCACCGCGGCTGCTGTTACTGGCTGCGGCTGTGCTGACGCTGCTGATGGCCGACTCCGACTGCCGACAACATGACAGCCAGAACAAAGGTGAGCCATTACTACTGCTCTTACTGCTATTATTCTTTTTTTTCCGCCACCATCGCCAGTTTCCAGCTTCTATAAGTATTCTGTCGATGTCTTTCCATATATCCATTGTACGGCTCTTTTTTCATCGCGAAACTCTTTTTTTTTTTTGGGTACCTTAAACGAATTACAGTCGCTCTTCCAAACGTAAAAAATGACGACTCATAGAGTAGCAGCGCCGAGTGCATGCGCTCTAATAAGACTTTAATAGATTGAACTGATTGTGGCGCATGGTGTGCCGAAAGACTGCTCGCCCGTCTTTGATCGCTCCCCATATACGAGTGAGATAGCAAAAGGGAATGCGTATATATAGAGGACGAAGGGATGCGCAGGTCCCGCCTGTGAAAGCCACTCGCTAAAAGCACGTGTTACACGTGTTTGACTGAGTCGGAAAGGTTGCGAATTGCGAACGACTATGTAGAGGTGACATTCATTTACTCGCATTGAAAACTACCTTAAATACTCATGTTCGTATTTATAAAGTTTTGCGTAATTCCTTCGTATTGTGCGATCTACTTGTGCTCAGTTAGATTTAATTAGTTCCTACTTAAAATTTGATTTTTCTCTTTTTGAAGTTCGTTCGCTGAATTTTCATGCTTTACATCTTCTGCGAGAGAACGCAAGTAGTTCAGATTATACTAAATCATTTATTTTGAGTTACAGCATTAAAATTTGCATTTTGTATCGATCCAAATTTTTTATTTTTTAAATTATTATAAACGAAATTGGAGTAACATGAAATATATTCGATTTACGTGCACTTTGAAACTCATACAGTTTTAATAGATATACATTTATTCGAAATTTTCGAAATCAGTAAAAGTATATTGAAGCTTATTTCATGCATCAAGTGAGTATTTGAAACGTTATTGATCACAGGATTTTTAGCAGAAAATTACATTAATGACGATGCGATATAAGTGAATGCATTAAACTAATAAAATATTTAAATACAAAAATAATAAAATGGTCTTGAAAGTACAGAAAGAATATGAAATTTGCAGTTAACAGACCATCGATTTATTTATCTTTTTTGTTTTTTCCTTTCTTAGTTTACTTCTATTTGTCATAAAATTACACTCTACTGCTATTAAAAAATTTTCTGTACACTTTTACCACCACAAAATAAAACTACATAAAGGGACACTCTAGTTCATATAGATCTCCGCAGAATTCGAGATATGAATAACTGTCAATTCACTAAAAGCGAATCACGCGTATCCTTCGGCGCAACAACTTTACACTTGCACTGGAGAGGAAATTCACCAGCTATAAAACAAAAGCAGACGATGATTGCGTGATGCACAGTGTACATGAGTGCGTATATAAAACGCGAGAGGAAGCAAAATAGAAAGAGAGAGAAAAAAACAAACACCGTAGTGTATCTGATGTGCGCGGAGAAAGAGGCAAATAGCACTGATACTTTACATCTAGCTTTTATTTACGATGCTCTATATACGGAGCTGCAGCGGAGTAACACTTATACTTTACCTTTGTCAAAACAGACAGAAGCATTGATTATGAGTTTAGTAATCAAGGAAAGTGCTACTCGCAATTTCATCCGATCTGAGGGATACATGCGTACGGTGCGTGCCGCGTGCTACTTCGTATGGAGCGCTATATAACCGTCAATGTAAAATCAGCTAAAAGTTTTAAGTGCGAAGGAAAAAAGGTAAAGAAAGAAGCGAACCGAGCTCGGAAGCGTGTGAAAAAAGTAGCGATACGCTCGCGTGGAAAAAATAGCCATTAGTTTGATTAACCACGTCAGAGCTTTATTTTTGCAACTCCCTTGCTCGGGCCATAGTTTGTTGTGTGCCGTGCGAGCGCACCTAAAAAAGAGCAGGTCAGAGAGAAAGAGAGAAAAAGAGGGAGGGGAAGAGAGCGAGAAGTATACACTGTATACAAGACAAATAATATCCGACTCTTTCGTCAGGGATCAGAATTCGTGTGTCGGCTATCTGTACAATGACCGACCCACACTCGTGCGAATATTGATTGACTGTTTTTCATCTGGCCTGACAAAAAATTATGACTGATCCGTTTCTTTACGATACTTCATCGAATTGCTCTCTCCCTCTATCTACGTGGTGCTGGTACACGTGTTTGCGCACGTACATACATGTGCGCGAGAAATTCGGTTGGCGTTCTGATTGCTTTGTGCCTCAAGGGGCCACTATAGTTGTTAAACTTTTTACTAGTATCGTAAATACGTGCTCGCACGAATGCACCTTGCTTTGTTTTGTTTTTCAAACGAGTTTTCCGGAAAACGTGTGCTTACACGACTCCATGAAAATGTTATTGTTGGCTGGAGTTTCTGCTCCTCGATCACTACATGGCGTATCTAGTGTCACGGGAAGCTATTTTGTTTTCTCAATTATTAATAGCAGCAGGATAAACCTCTTTTTATTAAGAGAATTTGAAAATACGATTATGAATGAAGATCTTGTACATAAAAAGTGGCAAAATAAAGACTTTACTGACATCTACTTTTTCTTTCATGCAGTGGTCCCATAACAAATTCATTTATTTTTTCCTACTTGTTGGTTTATTATCATAAATATGCACAGTAGCAATTTTAATATAAATATTTCAACAAAATACTCTCATTTCTGCTCGAAAAAACTTTCTCGAAACATAAAATTATTTATTACCTAAACATGAATTCTGAAAATAGAAAGTAAAGTATTTTATGCACATATCTATATGCTTGCACGTTGCTTCACGCACACGAGAAATATATTTTGAGCACATGGCCTCACTCGAGCATACACACAATCTTTTACGAACGAGCTGTGATATTTCATTTTCCATTGATGACTCTTGACTTTCAAGCGGGAAAATACGAGAAAATTTTAAACACAATACAAGGGTATGAGTGCAATTTGATGTCATAGCGCTTTAATTATTCAATTATCCGGGGACTAAAACATGCAAACACATGCTTATTTTTATTTAATTTCAAAATTTTTAACTCGTCATTATTTTTGATCGATGAATCAAATGGTCTTGTGTCATTTTTATTATTCGTTACAGGGGCGCCAGTTGCATGAAAACCATTAATTAGCAATCTAATTGAAAGACGGTATTTTCGATTGCTAAAAGGTAGACATACAGAGAGAAATAAATTTCACGTGCAATTACGTTAAAATATAATGCTGATTCGTGTGTTTTATAATTTGGTTTTTAGCATTATTATAAGTTTCAATATGTTGATTTTTACCTTAATTTTATTTCAAAAAAATTTCGTTTTTTTTTCTAAAGTAATGTCAAAATCTCAAAAATCATTTTTTAGAATGTCTCTCGGCGCCATCACCTCTCATATTTTATCTACTTAAATGGTGTGTCAAATTCGGAGAGGATGGGTCAAGTAGATTTTGAGTTACAGTAGCCATCGTAATCGATCTTTTTTTTTCGTTGTGAGAGAAAATTTGCTGTAGCTAGCTCATTTTTGTTATTTTGAGCTGAAAATTGTGCTGGATAATTTATACTCTGTTCATGTGCTCCGTACTCTTTATATATTCAATTTTTTCAAAATTTTTTGAGGGAATGTAAATGGTTTTAAGTAAACATTTAAAAATTGTTCAAAATTACACATCAAAAGTTCGATGCAAAATTTTATCCAGAATGATTCAATAGACCAAAATAATTATGAATTTGAATATATAAGTTTTAGTATCTGTGGGTCTACTAGAATGTTAAAAACTTTTGTTTTTTAACCTACTTCACAAGAGTGGGTAGTTTTTTTACGAGACTTTTGAGCTCATCACGCTTATTACGATACAGCCCATATCCAAGCTCAAACAAGACGCACATAGTCAGCCAAGTATACTCCTCTGTGTCTCTCCGTCTCTCTCTTCTCTGTTCTATATGCATTGGAATGCGTTTCAACTTTAGCTTGGCATTATACTCAAACTACTGCGTATACACATACCGTGAATTTCGTTCTAAACTTTCTTATTATCATTTATCTTCTTCTCTCTGCTGCTGCCGCTGTGCTAGAATGCCCAAAATATCTACTTTAATGTGTGCCGTTTTGAAAATATCAACAAGAGTCAAGCGGCTTGGAAAGAAACAAAAAATTAACCAAGCTTTGATCAAAGCCATAAAAGAATAACCGTGAACTGTTTGCTAATTTGAACTTGCACTGACGAAAGGTTGGGCTAATGTTCCTGTGACCCTGAAAGGTGAATGAACGACGTCTTACAATTCAAAAAGTTCCAATGAAAAGTTCAAATAATTCAATAATTATTATTTTTTAAGTTTATTTAACTTTTTAAATTACATAAATCGAGCTCATGATTTTTTGCCTTCGTTAAGATTTTTCATTATTTTTCAAAACCATATAGTACGTTTTAAACGATTTTAGGATTTCAGCTTTACATAATATCAAAATTGCCTCAATATAATAAAGTAACGAGAATCTCATATCCATTTCATTAAAGTTGAATTTTGATCTTGAACAAAAAAGTACAAATTGATATTGTCTTAGAATTTCAAAATTTTACGAAGCAAAACAAAGTAGTAAAATTCAGTGATGAAAATAAATAGAACTCAAATAACATTTTTGATGGTTTAACTTTAATTTTAGAAACCCAAGCTTGATACATATTTATTTGACATCTAGAGTATCGATATGATAAAAAATGTGTTTTTTTTCGTTACTAAAACGTGTATTCGAACGCGCATATCGCTTAAATATTTCTAGGGATTATTTTAAGCTGCAGTAAAGTTCACATCTGTTTTTAAAAGTATCTTGCGCATTGCACGAAGCTTTTTTTAATGTTTACTGAATAATTGTATGAATGAAGTGTGGGAGTAAGCGAGGGATAGAGAGAAAATGCAAAGATCGCCCTCAAAGTACACATAATCTCTCGTGATTAATTATATCCAATGCCAGCGCGCAGCAGAGCGCGATTCAGCACTTTTTCCACTGCCATCCAAGCGGAGTTAAAAGTCCTTTATCACGCCAGAGCTATATAAACAACTAGTCCGGGTGTTATCTCGATACTTGTCTCTCTCGTGCTGCAGCAGCAGCGGCGGCTCAAATGCAAGAAAGCGTATCAAGCGAGACGAATGCCGTGTATACACGCTCTAATGCACTGCGCCAAATGAGAGACGAAATCCCATAATGCGACTCCAGATCTGCCTCGAAAAAACGCACAGCGGCAGCAGCGACTTTTTACAAGCTCGGGTTTCAATGACCTTCCGATACACATTTCAAGCGGGGCTTAAACACACATGGTTTTAACGACATGTCAATGTTTTTCGACACTCTCAATTACGTGACACACGTGCGCGCCAGCACGTCTATTAATACTTCGGAAAATATTTTCACTGCTATACGCTTGCACCACTGGCTTCCGGCACCGAGCTCTGTACCGGCGAGATGTATATAATTAAACGAGAGAAATAATGTTCAAGTCGGCTACTGCAAATATTTGTTGGAAGAAAGAACCTCGGTTTCGTCTCACCGGGTTAAGTGTAAAGTGGATGAAGTAGTTGACAGGTGAGGTTTTGATCGTTAATGAAATACAATAGCATCGTAAAATCTGGGAACATTTTGCCGAGTAAAGTAAAGCATATTTTTGACTGTGAAAAAAATTAGATGGAAAAATGTCAGCAGTTATTTCAATAAAGTTGAATTTTAGATCACAGATTTTGATAGTTTGAATGCACGTGATCGTAACCATTGATGTTCTGAAGAAGTGTACGCGACCCTGGTGCTGTTACTCAATCGGTACGCTTTGAATGTTAGGACAAGTGACCTGCACGTTGTAAAAACGTAAAACGCTAGAAAACGCAAAAGAAGAAAAATTTTAACACGCAAAGTATACGAAAATGGCTCGCGGAAACAGCTGTATCTCACAGAATGATCAAAATTTTGAAGTTTCGAAAAAAGCAATGGACAGGAGACGAAAAATCCTATTAGAAAATGAAATAAAAATTTTTTCGATTTTAAGCCCCCTTTGAGCCCTTAATCTTTTCATCAAATACATCTAAACATTTAATCCGATGATACATGTTGGCATATTAATTTTGCCAATAAATAAATGAATCTTGTTAAGGAAGCTGTGTATGCGCTGCAAAATAACAACATATTTCATGAGTTTGTTGAAAACTATTATAGCAGGGAAAACATTCCTGCAGGCAGAGGTGCACCATCTTTTGCGAGCTCGATGCATGCGCACCTCCTACACGCGAGCGCAAATACTTCATCCTTTATATCACGTGTGCGCTGAAGCGACCTTAAGTTTCTCTAAGATTGCACAACGGTAAGACATCTGCTTAATTGTGCCCCTTTTCCGCGCCTCCACCCTCATAGTTTACGTCGTGCTGACGTTTGCTCTCTCTGTGTGTGCCGCGCGCACGCAGTCGATGTGCACGTGTGTGCAAGTACTGCTTGCAGTGTGTTGTAGCTGCGACGCTGCGCACTGCATGGAGCGTCTTCGTCCTCGTACGTTGTGCGTACTATAACCACCCTGGGTGCAGAATATTATCAGACATTATTACTGCATGGCCAAAGAGTGAAATTTACCATCGTGTCGCGCACAATAGCTTTACGTGTTAGACTAGAATATTTACTTTTTATATCAGTTACATATTTTTAGTCTCGACATAATTTGTAAAACAATTTCTTCACTTCTAGCAATTAATTTCTATTATAATTTAGATTTTGATAAATTATTTTATTATTATTATTCTTTTTATGGTATTATATGAAAATTTAAAGCCTGGAAAATGTAACTATACATTTTTAATGAGTCATGACGTTAATAACATAATTAATAAATTAATGAAATATTTAATGAAGAGGATATTCCTATTTTTCTTTCAAAATAATAACAATGCTAAATAAATAATTACTCTAAAATTTCGATTATATTTATTACAAAATAATATTCGGTGGGCTTCTCGATGTCAGCTTAGATCTTTTTATCCCAGAATTATGCCTAATACACCTTTGAATATTTAAATTATCTAGGATTTTACAATTAATTATGAAAGTTGTACAATCATTACAACTTTTTCACGATCGAGTACAGTTAATTTTCTAGTTGCACACTCACAAACTATAACTTTACAAATCATTCGAGTCGGTATAACTTCCAAGATCTGTTTATGAAATTATCACCATTTTACCTTCAATCTAAGAAGTAGGCAATCGCAGTATTTCGTAGGTAATCGATGTACTCTTTTCCGATTGTTAGCATACAGGCGCGTATATAATCGCTCCTGAGAGGGGAGTATACGACGCGTAGGCATCAATCCGATTAGCTATCTATATCCTCGCGATACTACACTTGCAAGCAGCACTAGTAGCGGGTGGGGGCGGGCGGGTATGCATATCGTCGGCAGCGACATTTACATATAGCCGGGCGGCTCACCCACGCGTTCAATATTGAGTAATACAATCGATGTGACGGTAATCCCACCACAATCATCATCAAGTAGCAGCGGCCAAGCAGCTAGTAGTGCACGTATACGTGTATTATATATATGCGCACATCGAGGACCTATATGTGGACGCTCAGAAATTCCTAATCCAAAGCTCGGCTTGGAGAATACAGCTCGTAAGCTCGCCGGACGCATCTGTCATCATATCGAGCGGACACGAATATTGACAATCTCCTCCTCGGTAATCGGAGCTCTTTATATGTGCCGCTATGTGTTAATGTACAGTTAGAGGTGTATGAACGTCGCAAGCTCTGCCGCATCCCCGACTGTTGGAGGATCTTTTAACGGTCTACCACCAAATGACCGGTTGGTCTTATAATGGCGACGTCATTGTTGTCGCAATTAAGCCTTTCCAATATGATCCTGGATATACCGCACTAAATCTCTGCCTCGACGTAATGTGTATCGACTTGCCGTCCTTACTTGTGACACGCGCGTGATTTTAATCGTTGCCGCAAGAGCAACGGAATACGAGCACAGATGTATTCAACCAAATTTATGACAGTGCAGCAGTTGATGCTATCGATTGTTTCATGCATCATCTGTATCGGAGCTTGAAAGGGTTCATTGAAAATTTACGTTACTTAAAAAAGGAAATTACTTATCGAGCTGTAAGATACGAATAATTAGCGTTACTTTGGCCCTCTCATGTCTGCTCAGCATCATCGAAACGGGCAATAACAGTGATGACCCGGCCGGTCGATAGGTGCCATGACGCGTATTACAGTTGATTACGCGGCGATGGTGGATGATCGTCATCGAAAGATTCTAAATCCGACCGCGAGCTGTTGCACGATTGAAAAGCCTCGAGTGCGCGTATACGCGCGAGCATGATTATTATTACTACAAAAGCAGCCGAGCAGAGTAAAGTGCAGCTCGCAAAAGCTTTGAACTCGTAGCCGGTCAGTCACTCTCTCTCTCTCCCTCTCCCTCTCTCGAGCTCGCGCGTGACCCGTAAACCCACCGCAATGGCCCAAGAATATACGGAGTTTGAACAAATTACAGAGGCAGCGAATTACAGCATTGAGCTCGCATAGATAGTGGCGCGCGTACTAGCCAGAAGCAACAGCAGCCGCAGCGGTATCACTATGTAGCAGGCAGTGTCCCTCTCTCACTCTAGTGCCACACACGCTAAAACGAAAATTCGTCATTCGAATCGAGCAGAGGCTCGACGCGCGTCATTATAGACGCGCCAAAACCCAGGCTGCAGCTCTCTCGCATTCGATATCTATGCAAGCTCCTCTCGTATACGGTGTGCGCAAGTATATATTAATGGCTTTCACGTTTAGCACTACTGCAGTACGGTACTATAGCGTGGCAGCAGTCACTAGTGCGGTCAAACGCGCGCTAATACTTTTGCCGTCTTTGACGCGATACAACGAATTTCACCTGCAGCCGCAGTCCGGATCAGAACTGCGAACGCCACCTTTTATCTTTGAATACGCTTTGGCTCTAAATTAAGATAGCTAGTTCGGCTCTCGTGCCAACTCGGCTCGAGCGCGGTCGCGCGCCTTGCTCAGCTGTTTGTATTATTATATCGGATAAAATGCTGAATAATAATTCGATCGAGGTTTTACTGCTGAATTATGTCAATCAACGGCGAGCAGCGCCACTATAAAGTTCCCCGAGTTCTGCCTTCGCCGTCGTGTGTGCGCGACCGTACGCACCTACGTACACGTGTACACGTAGCCACCGCACTCGCACTCGCGCCCTATTCAATCATCATCATCGTCATTGTAGTGGTTGCACCGTACGCATTTATCAGCGTGCATCGAGTCCATTGCGCGTATACAATTTCACGCTCGCAGGTTCAGCCTTATAATAACTGTTTACTTATCGCGCTGCAGTTGAAATTTCGCAAATTCCCGGTCTGCGATTTTTGATGTTAATCTGATGTAAAATGAATCGGCATCGCGTTACCGCCCGTTATTTTTAGATATCGCAATGAAATTTAATTATGCCGCAGTGGAAATCGGGATTTGTAACGATGTTTTTCGGCATTATTTTACCGTATTCAATGCTAATTTACAGCTTCATTTTGAAATCACTGCTTGCATAATTGTACTTTAATAATTATTATTTTTTATAAGTAATTCCGATTAAAAACTATAAATTTAAGTCAGTATGAAAATAAATAAATAACTCCAAATAAATCAATTTGTCTGCAATGAGTATTTCACAGACTACAACACGTAAATGAGAGGTCAGGAAGTGAATTAATAGGAAAAGCTGATTTCAAAATTTATTCATACATTCATTCATTGAACGTTACATGGATACAAGATAGTCTTATTATCCCTGTGCACAATAGGCGCATTTTCTCATATTATGGATCACGTACAGGCGCAATGCTCAAAAGCAGATATCAAACACTTCTATCCATGTAGGCTTCAGAATATACGGGCGTATGTATTTTGTATGGCTACGTATTTGGAGTCAATAATAACAAGCTCGAGAGCAAGGGAGGAATGGAGAGAGTAAATGCAATATACTTGGAGGCCGAGAGCTTATGCACATACACGCATTGATACAGAAAGCAAGGGATACACGGTGTACGCAGTGCGAGAGGTGAGAGGCCAGAGGGAGAATTGGAGCGCTCATCCGCTCATCACCCCAGCGGTATTAATGCGCGCGTACAGCGCCGATAATTCAATCAAACAACCAGACACTTTCCCATAAATTCATGTGGACTAATTAACTCGTCTGAATATATGCCTGCCGACTTCGCAGGCAGCACTAACAAAAATGTAAATACCAACGAACGAGATTCCTAATGCCCCTAATGTTCTTGGGTGCCCGAAGTATTTATCAAATCGAGTGCAACATATACGCGTATGCACGCGGTTTCTTGCACAAAAATAGCCTGAGACTTTATCATTTGCGTAAGCGCTATGACGGCACGCGACGGAAATATTCGTTTTCGTCTGAATGGTCGAGAATTCACAGCAGGCGCTGATGAATTTATGTACGCTGTACCTACAATTAGTATCTATGATCTTATTTGCTGAAGTTGGTATTGAGATGTACTTAATTTAACTTCAGAAATACAAAAATGTAAATGACAACTAAAAAATAATACATACAAAAAAGCTGATTTTTGAAAAAGAAAAAACACAACGGAAAATCAAAAAACTAGCCTTTCACTTTCCTTTTTCAATTATTTTATGGACCTCCTTATTCAAATTTTATATAGACAATTTTATTGAACATAAATGGATCATTAAAGCTATACATATGGCCAATTCTCTGTAAAGTCGAATGGCCAAAAAAATTTTTTTCTGGAAAACTTGTTTTCGATGTCATATTTGTCCTAAAAAATTGTAGAAAAATTGGGGCTTTCTATGACATTTTTTCAAAGGCCCAAAGTTGGACATTTTAGTGTTTTTTTGAAATGATTCATGAAAAATCACAAATATTCAAATAATTCCTAGATTAAAGTAGAATGATTCAAAAGTAAAAGTGCCCAGCAACTTTTTTGTTGGAAATTGTCCAAATTTTCAGAAAAAAAATATGCCAAAGTGATTGGAGCCATCTAAAGACGTACAGAGTAGAAAAGACTTGAAAAAAAAAAACAAAAAACAAGAAATCTAATCGAGTTCGAAATGGACTTTCATTTCCAAAACTATGTAAAAAATTTCTTAAAGATGTCAACTACTGCCTGATAACGTTTTGTAATGGTTCTTAAAGTATAACGCAATGTAGACAACGAAAAACGTGCAATAAAGGTCGAAAATAGGCCCAAAATCACCAAAAAACAGCCATTTTTCGACCTTTATTGCACGTTTTTCGACACATATAGTTGTCTACATTGTGTTACGCTTTAAGACCCATTACAAACCGTTGGAAAAAAAGTCTGGTTCGAACTTGATTAGATTTCTTCTTTTTGTTTTTTTCAAGTTGTTTTCGTTTAATAACCCCACAAATTGCTCTAATCACTTTGGAATGATTTTTTTCTGAAATTTTAGACAATTAAATAAAAATGAATTCCAAATGAATTCCAAAAACTCTGATTTACTTATAGAATTATTTTGACTTTGCCACTTGTAGATTTTCAGATGAAGGTACTCGCGATCTAGTGTCAAATACTTAAAGTTGTATTAACTACGTTTTTTTGAACTGAGAAAGGCTCATGTTTTGAACATTTAAAATTTTTTTTTCATATTTTTAACACAATTGTAACAAAAAAAAAAAAATAAATAAATAAAATAAAACTAAAATAAGCTAATTAACGGTAATGTATCTCAAAAGATTGTGAACGGTCATTTTTCGGCCATATATTAATACTGAGCATTTCTATCAGGCTTAAAACAATTGTTTAATGTCCACAATAAGCTCCTAATTAACTTTAAATACACAAGCATTTCTAATTTTTACAAGCTATAATGTATTTCTCTCAATTTTTCAAAAACATAAATTCACTTTCGAAATGTAATTCATTTTTTCAAATGCAAGCAAAAGTTGGGGAAATTTTGTCTCCACTATTTTAAACTGTTCAATTCTTTTATTTAGTTGTGTTTCCCTTCCTTCATTTCCATACATGTGATTTTTTTCTACTATCCTCATCGTAGCAATCGAATTAGGGTAAATCTCTGTTTTCATTCTAGCTTGTACACATACATGACTGGGGCGTTTGGAATGGTCATTCCAAAGAAAAAACTAAGAAAAAGCTCCCAAACACGCGAGGTGTTGTGTTGTCTTGCAAGCTCATGGCTGCACAAACGATATAAATAATGGTGTAACTGGTATCCTAATGCATATATATTTTACGCTTAAAACGAGAGATAAAAAAAGATTTCTCAAACGATCATCAAAAAGAAGAGCGTAAAAGTACCTGGAACGATCGTGGCTAGGTAATAATATTCGTTGACTATTACGCAGTAGAGCGCAATAACTGGAGCGGGCAAGAAAAACTTATAAATTTATTTTCTTCCGTATACTTTTTGCGTCTTTTCTCTATCTCCCTTTCTCTCGTTTTTTTAAGATACACTTTCTGACCTTATTTTCCATTGTTAGCCGCGAGGCAGCTCAATTTTAAAGGTTTCTTCGGCATATTTTCTAAGTTATAGAATAAACGTTGTCAAGTATTTTACGAGTTTTTATCGATGTGTGAAATTATCAGCGCATTTATTTTCCGTTCAAGAAGCGATAGCACCCGGAATATTTTTATTTCTTGCTTACAAGAAAAAGTTATCGAGCTTTTTTTCTTAAAAACACTTAAATACTCGTCAATTTCCTGAAGCCATCAAACGTTATCGCGACTAAGTCAGGACTTCATTTCATCGTTACATTCGAGCCCGACCGACGTACCCTTTTTGTCATTATTTCCGTGAAATCCACGCGAGTGTCACAAATATGAATCCGAAAATTTCTTTTTAATAGCAGATCGACGTGGAAAAACATTCATCCCAAACGTATAACGTATATTTCTTCGAAGGATTGATATTTTTTCGAAAGTATACGCATATCTCAAGTAAAATTTGGTAAGCTATAAAAGTGTATTTTTTGAGAGCCCACTTTTTTTGCTCTCTTTTTCTCTCTCTTCTCGTCTCCTCTCACCAACGCTGATTGATTTCCATGCACGATAGCATCAAAAAGTCTTTTCACCCTTTCGTGGATTTTTTTTCCTTCGAACGCAGTCGTCGTACTGATACTTTGAAAACTGACTACAACAGTCTGCAGCTTGTGATTTTGTCAGAGTCAGCGTTTCCTTCGCACCGGAAAATTTGACTAAATGTGAAATTGAAATTTGACTCTTGCTTCGCGTCAAAATACATTTTCATGACTTGGGCTTCTGCTCCTTTCAATTATTCACTAGGAGCATTCGATGAAATATCGCGCATGCCATGGAAAATATACGGAGCATGATTATATAGGGCACGCATACTTCTTTATATTGATAAAAAAGGGAGGAAAAAGTAGAGCAGACACAGGCGGTACACGCAGAGGCGAATTTGGCTGCCTCGTGTTTATACATATATATGCGTTATACAAAATAACATGTGTGCAACGGAGAGAATCGTTAGAGATATCGTCTCAAAGTTATTCGTTACGTATCGGTAGCCTTTTCTGTGCCCGCACATGGATTCATAGGTTATTTCTTCGTTTTTTTTTTTCGTATTACCTAACCACTTCCTCTCGCTCGGGGTCTTTTCTTTGGCACAATTGAATTCAAAATTTATGACTTTAATAGGATCCCGAGTTTTCCTCGAAGCTCATAACTCACTGTATATGCGCGCGCGCACGTATACGTGTGTGTCTGTCTGTATGTGTGTGTATATTATAGTACGCGAGTGCAGAGTATATATAGAGAGAGAAAGAGAGAGAGAGAGAGAGCAACGAGCGGCGCGAGCTGCTGCAAAAACTGTACACCGAAACGCTTTGGCATTATCTATACGTATGTATACCTATGTGTGCGAGCGCAAGAGAGTGCCGAGCGCGTAACTTGAGGGTTCCGTGGCAGCTGCTACTGCTGCGTATTATATAGTCTTCACTCTCTTTGCCAATACCATAAACTATTTGCCTTTATTTCAATTTACTCCACTTGCCCTGCTCTGCTCTCTCTTCCTCTTCGTTACTCTCTCTTTCTAGCCTCCTTCTTTTGAATAACATATACCAGACTTTGGCCTTTTACCATATAGCTACCGTGTAGCTAATCATGTTGAACTTTTCATTGGAAGATTTTTTGCAAATTGATCGCAACTTTCGCCGCTTGTAGACTTTGTGCGCCTGCGATCGCAATTTTAATCATGAATTTCCTTTGCCCTTGGAAAGCGATGATCCAATTAATTTATCGCTAAAATATTTTTTTTGTACTTAAAATCGAAGGAAGCGAGCTTCCATCTACTCTTAATTCTAACGATCGCCCGAAGATAATGAAACGCTTCATTTTCTGAAATTTAATCAGTGCTCAAATAGAAACGAAATCAACACCCTTTTCATGACTCTCTTAATCGCTTTACTTGAAATGTCTCTGAATTATTTTAAATTTCTTGACACACCGCGATAATTTCATATATGATTTAACCAGCATAGAGTAAGATAGAGCCAGGCTACAGCAGCAGCAGCAGCAGCAGCATCCAGCAACTGTTGCGAAAAAAGCTAGCAAAGTGAACAGCTACAAGGTAGAAAAAAACTATCGCGACGCAAAAAAAAGAAATGAAAGCTCGCAAATTTTTACCTAAATAACTTTAAATTGTACATCGAGCGAGTAGAAAGCTTGTTTAACTCTCGCTCGCTGCATATAACGGCAACACGGTGAACGAGGCAGCTGGAGAGAGAGAGAGAGAGAGAAAGACACTCTCAAGTTGAATTAGTCGAAAGTACTCCCTCGAGGGGCTTCTTGTACGCGCTGGAAAATATTACAGAGCTCAGGCAAGGTGAGAGAGAGAGAGAGAGAGAGAGAACAAGGGAGAGAGAGAGCAAAAGGTGTCTCATATACATAAAGTCTATACGCGTTGTCACATTTTCCGGGTGTGCTGTACGAGCACGTATAGGACTCTGCTCTATTACATCACACTACATATACCGCTACGCATATGCGATGCGAGCGTATACGCCTAGCCTATATAATACCCAACAGAATCTCTATATTAGACCACAAGAGAGCAGTAGTAAAAGCATCAGCTCGACCTGTCTTATATAACGTCACATTGTGCAGCCTACACGTATACACACACACACATACACACACTGTAAACTACATTTGGTGTGTACGTGTGCAGCTAGGTATACTTGTATATAGATAGAGAGAGAGAGAGAGAGAAAGAGAGAGTTCGTCGACGAGATTAGACCAACTTTCCTCTTGGCTGCGCACCTCGCCTTTTCTTACCCTTTTCATTTTACCTTTTCCGTCCTTACGTTGGCTGATGCCGCCGCCGCCGCTGCCACTACTGCTGCTTTTGCAGCTCCTTCGTCCTTAGGCTAGCGCTGATGCTGCGCTGATGCACTTTCACCCTCGGGGTGATTCTTTTAACGAACCAACCGTGCGCTATTGCTTCTTCTTCTTCTTCTTCTTCGCCTCCTTCTTCTTCTTCTACTTCCACGTCTAGGCTTGCCGCGCGCGCTACGACTTCCCTATATTCGAATGGTACTTTTGCCCGAGACGTTAAGCGTGCCGAATGACGATATATATTATTTTTTCTCTGTATTTACTTTCAGGACCGAAAGAAAGACCGAGTCGATATAATACCGTTTTCTATCCAATAAATTGTTTTTCCCGGCGACGAAAGTCGCTTGTGCTTGACGCAAAAATCGTTGAATTGATTTTCCCTCTGTGTCTGATATGCTCTGCGATTCTGTAAACAATATATTAACTAAGCTACGAGGAAATTTTTTATGATCCACCAACAAGTTAATTTCGAGTTGAGAAACGTTGCTCGCACACGCAAATTATGCGGATTATGGCTTATAAGCAAATGTGCATCTGACCAAAAAATCGCTCGCAAAAAGCTCATAGGTAGTATATATGAGCTCGCATCTGGCTCGTCGACCCGATAGACAATAGTCTCTCGGTTGAGTTGAGAAAAGAGAGGGAGACGACGCACAAAAACGGCTCGCGCATATACACCGAGGCGTAAACTCGTGATGTAGCGCGCATACATACTATACGCGTATAATACACGCGCTTGAAGGGCAAATTCCAGTAGCAGTAGCAACAGCAGCAGCAGTCGGAGCGAATTTACCAGTGGCGACAAAACTCGGCGGCTGGCATCGTCGTCGTCGAGGCAAGGCACGCGTGAAAGTTGAATCGTATTTAATAACCGCGCGTACACACATACCGTTGCGGGCCCAGAGAGTGTCGTCGTAAAAGCTGTAATGCAATTTGCCTGGTATTACCGCCGCTGTATATATATACGCGTGGGCGCGCCTAACTCGCTACTATACTTCTACTCCGCCGCCGCCGCCGCACCAACTCGTTACTCGGCTCGCCGGAAAAACCAAGAGAAAAAGACATATCTTGCGCGTAAACTCGCCGAGTATATGGTGTCTCGCGTCGAGCTCGAGGCCAAAGAAACGCCGTATACTTGCCTCGGAATTGCCGCGTGCACCGCTGCGAGTCATTGCCTCCACGCGTATGTGTGCCTGTATAATACCAGCAACCAGAGTAAACACATATAGGCGCGGCGCATTTGCTCAATTGGCTCTTTATAGCGGAGTGAAAGAGCGATTGTTGGCCTTTTTTAAATCCATCCTCGCTCCTTTCTCGCAGCCTGAGCTTTACTTAATATAATCCTAGCCGGTGCTTTTTTCCTAAATTATACGCTTTTTTCTCACACATACACATCTCGTGCCGCCGCCGCCGCCACCGCCGCTGCCTCTTAAATCTCGGTGGAGTACGATTAAAGGAGAGCAGCGAGCAGAGGGTATATATACGCGCGTCTCGTGCAACGAAACTTTCTTTCTCGAGGTTAACTCCTCTCGCCCAGTTGTGTTACCCGAGATGCGTTCTCTTCTTCTTCTTCTTTCCTCTTTCTACCGTCGCTTTCTCAACGCGTTAAGCTTTTTGACAAATGGCAAAAAGCAAAAAGAATGTTAGATCTTTTTCTCCATTTTCTGCCCTCACTTTCTCTCCCTCCTTCAACCTCCTTCTCTCCATCCCCCTTCTCTCTCTCTCTCTCTCTTTCGCGCGCGCGTTTTTTAAGACAGTAGCTAGCGGCTTTCCGGAAATTTCCTTCTTAATCGCCAGCCGTGACACCCGCGACAGCCGAAGAAAAAGGGTCTGACTTGGCTGATGTACTGCTTCTTTTAGTTGCTTTCTGTCGTGCCTGGCTCGGAAATTCGCTCGGCGGACACAATTCACCGGTTAAACTTAGTTATTCAAAAATGATTCTCTGACGCGGCCGCTTGGCTAGACTCTGAAATTTCGCTTCGAACCTCTTAGGATACTGATCACGTTTCATGGCGAGCTCCTTCTTCTGGACTAACGATTCTTTGAATCTGTGTGTGGATAACTTTATGAAGAATCAAAAATAAGAAAATACTTAAAACATAAAACTTATACACACAATAATAAGATATGGTATCTGAGACATTTTAATTTATTCAAAAAGGAAAAATTCATGTCCAAGTTGTAAGGTTTATGAGTCGAAGACCCCTTTGGAGTCTGATTGGTTGGGTGATGCTGCTTGACAAAAAACGATTGCGTAAGATAATCTGCAAAAATGTCATGAAAATTCCGGTGAAATATGTGAGTTATCACGAGATCATTTAATACAAAAAACTCAAAATTACATCATTAGTTTATTAGTTTCTTCAGGTACTGACGTCAAGTTTTTCCATATATCAATTCTTCAAATTTCGACGTAATTTTAAAGTTGAAAAAACCACTCATTTTCAGGTAGAAATCGATAAGTTACCACTAGATGGCGTATGACAAAATTCTCGAAAACTAAAAGAAAAAAGGAAAAAATCGATCATAAAGTAATCCCACAGAATTTTATCACTCGTCATGCTGTTAGGAGCGTAATCACACAGAATTTTATCACTCGTCATGCTGTTAGGTAATAAATATAAATATTGCATCGTTGTTCATAAAATTACATTAAAAAATAAGTTTTAAAATCAGTCTTCGTAAGTTTACAGGATGCTAAAGTATATTAATTTCAAAGTCCCGTAATTTAAACTTTGAACCAATATGAATGTTGTAATTTGAATATACTTATGATAAATATTGGTTGTTAAGTGTTAATTCAAGATCTACTGGAAATCGCAATAAAATATGGTTTTGAAAAATGCTTTCAAAATTGAATTTTCTATCAAACATTTTTTATCACGCTGGGGGCGAAGAGTAATGAATTTGCAGAGCACTATAACTACATTCTCCGAAAACCAGTGCCAGCCTGATTTTTATTGTACTTCAAATACTGATGTTCCTAATCTGTATAGGTTTGGTATATGAAAAATAGCGCTGTCGTCCTTTTGCCTCCTCTCGTATGGAGACGGAAGATAAAAATGCCCGTGGTCTTCACCGCAAGTTCTTTTTCTTCAAAAGTTTTAGCATTTTATGTAAGAGACCAGTGGCGTACTCTTGTACCCTTACTCATGTGCCCAGCTTATAAAAAATATTACATTTTTAACGAAAACAAACGTTAGTATTAGTAATATTTTTACCGATAATATACTAACTCATTAAATGAAGTCTTGAGAGAGAAAACAGTTGGTATGTTTTTGTCATTTTCGATTCCACTTTAGTCAGTTTGCTCCTATATAAAAACGTTAAATTGATTGGGGCAGAAAAATAATTTTTGTCTAGTAGAGTTGACCGCCATATAAGTACACAAAAACCATACGACAGAGAAAAAAATGCTTCGATGAAGAAAAAGAAAGAGAAAGGGAGATGGAGAGGGCAGGGTAGGGCCACAAATTCAAAATGATACTTTCGAAAATTGACAGAGAACGCGTGGAGTCATACCGTACAAAACTAGATTTTCGACTCGAAGAAATGCATTTGTGAAATTGGATCGAGATTGCACTTTCACATCTTTCTCTCTCTATCACTCTTGAATGAATCGTTTGCTTTTCTTTTTCGAGCTCTTTTTGCCTACTACACCACAGCACTCATCGGTATTGCATTAAAAAAAAAGTTGAATAAAAAGCAGAAAACAGAGGATCGGTAATCTGGCCAATATTACTATATGGAGCTTCATTGGATGCCTCTTTATTACACGTCCATAGGCCGAGCTGCTATATATGCTTGTCGGAAGGATGTACATAAACGAGGTGATCTGTGCAAGCTAATGTTCTCTTGCGGAAAGTGTATACTCATTCGAAAACTTTGAAATATGCTTTTCTCTCTCTCTCTCTCTCTCTCTCACTTTCTATCGGCTGATGCCTCGTCTGATAAGTTTTGGGACGAACACAGAGATTAGCATAGGTTTCTCGATAAATCGTTGGTTATAACGAACTGCTCGACAATTCGAACAAGCCAAGTGAGCAGCCAGAGCAGCATTATATCTCTGCTCTCCGTATTCTTTGGCCTGCGCGTGGCCCGCGGGTGCATATGTGCACGAACTCGGCGCACAAATCCATTCCCACACAATCAACATTTAAATTGCTTTTCATCGAGCTGAAAGTCAAGAAAATTGTGTGTCCTTCTGCCGGCAGTGGTACTTGAAGAAAAAATCGATCCTCGTCGTCGTCGTCGTCGGTTTGGCCCCGTCGCACAGATGAAGCGAATAGTCTCGTTCTTTCTTAACTATACGAAACGAGGTGCACAGAGAGAAGAAGGCACTTCGAGTCCCGCTGCTCGTGCTCCACTCATTCTTCACGGACAACGAGTGGAAAGTTTAATTTCTATAGCTGTTGATGTTGCCACTGGATATAAAGTCCCCTTTTTGTCCTCTTCAAGACCAAACTCGTCGTTACAGCTACTATCGATTTCTTCAGCCTGTTTCATTTATACAAGAGAGCCCGAGTGTACAGATGTATATAGCAGCGCCCGAGCTGACTCTCTCACTCACTCTCTCGACTATTATTGCGCGTAAAGTCAAATGCTTACTCTCTGACATGAAACGATTTTCCAGAAAATATTACTGGCTGTGGTTATCAAAGATCATTATTTGTGCAGCCAATCATTGTCAAAGCTTTATATTTACGTCACAAAATGCAAATGTCTATTCAACTCCCAGGAGCTGCTAAATTTTGCGTGCCGAAAGCTCGAAAAATTTTTTTGCTATGAACAAGCGATGAAAATATTTTATTCAAAAGCTAGAAAAATTAATTTCTTTATCCATATTAATGAGTTTTCACCGGTGCGGTAATGCCTTTATCCTAGTTTGACTAATATTTTATAGCTGTTCATCACTCAGCGACACGCACCATACTCGCGCAGACGGAAGCTTGACAAATAAAGCCAAGTCCCCCGCAGCGCCCAGTTTGTCGCTACTCTATTCCAGCATCTCTCTATTATGAATTTATCAAAGTGACCACTGCGCCAGTCATCTCTTACTGCATTACCTCTTATTAATTTGCATCTCTTTTAAGTTGTAGGTAATAATGAAAACAATTCTACCAAAGACCGTTGTCATGTTAAATCTATGGTAGCTTAATTACGAAAAATAATTATGCAACCGTATAATCATATAAAATTTTCAATCAAAATTGGAATTATTAAATTTTTTAAAGCAAAAAGCTTATTTCTTCGAATAACATGAAGTATTGACGTTTCAATTTGAAATACTTTTTTCAGATTTCATAATTTACGAGTCGGTGCAGTGGTTCATGAAAAAATCAATGTGTTACCCAGTTAAAAGTAATTACTCCAAGATTCGATAACACGCAGGAAGTAAATTGAATTATCTTTCATTTGAAAAAGTAAACAGATCCAACCACATTAAGTTGTTGTTATTTTTCACTCGACTTGATTCCAAACTATTTTGCTAGAATTTCCAACCTTATCAGTACCTTCGAGGCTGTGCGCTTTTCTACATGTACGTTTTCTTCATTCTTATCTGGCCTAGCTTCATGCTTCGCCATATTCTTGGGTCGAAAAATCGCGAAAAAGCTTCACCCGAAAACGTGGTCGAGAAGAGAGAGAAAGAGAGAGAGAGAGAGAGAGTCGTATCACAGCTGTCTCTTATATGCAAGGTCGGCGCGCGGCACGGCTCGAGCAGACGAGGGAAAATTTATGGCTTTCCTGGTATACCGCCCGCTCAAGTGAATTACGCTTCCTGTATGGCCCGCAGCCGCAAAGCGGTCATGCCGATTCAGAAAAGAGCTCCCGAAGTCCGTTGGAGCAAGAAAGTGTATATAAGCATGTACATGCGCTGCCAGTCGAGATTTCCGAAAAGGGCGGCGCTCTCTCTCTCTCTCTCTCTCTAGCTCCGCGCAAGCTTCCACTTTTCAGAAATCTTACCTTCAGCTTATATATAAAGCAGATTGGAATTTCGCGCCATTAGAATTTTAATAGAAAATTCCAGTTGACAAATGAAATTTAATGCTCGAGAGCTAGATATATTGGCTAGGAGCGCGATCTAGAATTCGCACAGCTATACGCGCCTAAGCACGACGAGCTGACATTCGGTACACTACTCGCTATATATGCACGAGGGCAAAAGTTTGGTTTTTCAGTCAAGTTAATTTTTCTAGATTACCATTAGCGCAAAGAAGTACGTCGGGTGGACAGTAGTCGTCGAACTAATACAAGCAATTAAGACTCGCTCGTAAATTAGTCTCGCGTCTGCAAGCAAAGCGCCGCGCAGCCAGTGTAGCTCTTAAACAGAAGTTTAACGCAAGGGAAAAGAAATTACGTTTCGGAAAACTTTTCATTGTGTGCGAACGAGGCGGCCATTGTGTACACCATTATATCATTATGTAGCAAAGAAACGCAGCCCCGAGACGAGGAGCGAACCAGCAAAAAAAGTGTGAAAAGTGCAGCAGGCGGCACTGCTGCTGCTGCTGCTGCTGCAGCCGAGCTCTTACAGCCGCGCGCGGTGTACCTACTACGGCTCAAGTAGAGCGACTTTTTAGACGACGACGATGAGGTGCTGCTCTTCGTAACAGCACAGCATCGTTGTCGCGCTCTATTCAGCCCTCTCGCGCGAAGCAGCCTGCAGCAGAGTTAAGCGTTTATATAGATGTATCGAAGATACGTACGTATACAGGCGCGTATACACACACAAAATTATACGTACGTATACGCGAAGCGGAGCGTGAAATGCGTTTCTCCCCCGCACAATGGCTGGGCTAACAAGCCTCCACGACGCTCTCGGTGGCAGATATAGTCGCGCGCGCGTTCCTCGCGCATGTTGCGTACGGGTGCGCGGTATATAAACTTTCGCCGAGCCGACTTTTGTCGTCGAGGCAAGAAACAAGCACAAGACTCGGCTTTTTCATTCGCCGCAGCAGATTATGTATATACAAACCGCAAGAACGCATACATACACGGCTGGGTGCGAAACTTCCAGGCAGGCGCACACACTGCGCGCGACTTTACACGAATTTTTTCCCGTTTATTATTACTCGAGTAAACATCTTCGCAGCGCCTCTTTCTTTGTTCCTCGAGCTCGGGCTTTCTTGACTGCATTATGTCGCGCGTACCCCCATCCTAATGACTCGAAAATTCGTACTTGCGTGTTCATGGGACTTTGTTACACTCTCGACTGTCTCTCTCTCTCACTCTCTCTCTCAGCTCGTATATCCTTGCGAGCCGTATTGCAAGGGCAAACTTACGCGTACAGCAAGTTGCACTTTCCATGCGTAAGGAGAAGAGAGTCCAAAAGACACTTCGTGTAGTTTTGCACTAGCTGCAAGTGGCGCGCTGATGGTCTAGTTCTGCGCTAAGAGGGATCCCTCTGATACGATGTTTTCTTGTCATCGCGTAGCACGAGAAAGGGAGCTTGCGAATCCGACGAAATCACTGTGTCGTACACGAGAAACTTTAATCGTGCGATAACGAATAATAATGAGTATATATGCACATCATCGGAGCAATGAACCTCGATATCAGTTTCTTTCGAGATAGCAAACGTATGTAGTCTCTCTACACATACACACTCACTCGCATGTACACTCGTGTATAGCTGAATTTGTCGCAAAAATAGCCGAAGAGCATACGATGCAATTTAAAAAAGAGTAAATAACGACGACAAATTTTTAATTAATGATTGGGGTCACGGCGTTGTTTACCATACACTTTCCTTCCTCTTCCACTCTCCTACTACTCTTACTGCGCTCGTTTTCTCTAACTGCGCGCAACAGCAGTATAGCATTGCAACAGATTCATTTTATCTTCTTCCGGCCTCGTGGGCCTCTCAGCACGCGCGCGCGCACATACACACACAAACACACGCATACATACATGGCAAATATACTGCGTTTTCAGACGAGATAGCGAACGAATCAGAGAAGTGAAAGATTACGCAAAAAAAGGAAAAGTCTGACAGTTAGTATGAACTACCGAAATAGAAATTTTCGGAAGAGTAAGTAACGCTTGCGAAGCAGGCTGCCACACGAGAGAGGAAGAAAAAAGCTGCTAAAGCTGAAGTTGACTTTGTGAGAGAAAATAAAAACAGCTCGGTATATATACCTACACTATGTATACCTATGTATGAGTATTTGTGGTTTGTGTGTGCCAGTGTACACCGAAGTATAATAGAGTATATCGTAAAATAGGAAATTCATGAAACGCAATGTACCATATGCAATTCAGATATTACGACAGTTGACTGTGTTACGAATTAAGGCATTATTCATTATTATCGATATAAATATCTTTTATATTACATTTTAAATATTTTAATATTTTATTCAATCAAAAATTTCAAGTATCAGAGCGTGAAAAATGAAAATTAATTTGAACTTTGATTACAGCAGCTGTCAAACCTTTATGGGCCGTTGAAGGCGAAGACATCGAGTTGCCGTGTAATTTGAAACCGAATGGTTCGATAGACGACGAAGTCACCATGGTACTTTGGTTCAAAGACGAAGCTAGTATTCCCTTGTACAGGTGAGATATGATGCCTCATTTAAGCTTTAAATAGATTGAATAATAAATTCATTATTATATTCCGAAACAAAGGACGTCGTATTAAAACAAAAATTACATCCCGCTGAATAAAATCCCTCATTCTGTATTTGGTAAACTCTTTTTATTATTATTCGAGTGATGCATAATTTAGTAACGGGGAAAAAAACGTCCCGGACGGTCGCTCGTGGCCGCGCATGCCACACAAGGCCTTATTCGTTTTAATCCGACGCAAACGACGTGAAACCTCGTAGTACACGCGCTGGCTACACGCTGCACAAGCGGCGCACACCCTTTCCGAAGTCTCTTTCTGCGTGCATCGTGAAATATTGAATTTGACATAAATGAAAATTACGGATGAAATTGAGGGTGCAGGCGGTGGCGGCGGCAGCGTGCAGCAGCACAGAGATGTTATAGGTGTGCGGGCGCGCGTGAGAGCGAATAAATGAATGTAGACGTGTAACATGTAGCAGTGGGTCCCTCTTCCTACTCCTTTCTCCTTCCGCGCAAGCGTATCCACACTCACACACACATACTCGCACACCCACGCAATGTCAGTAAAATTGTCTCTGCTGTTCATGCTCGCGCTCGTCCCCGATAGAAATTATAAACGATGTGTATTATGCGCGCAGGTATTTCACACTTTCCCGCGCGCGCTACTATACTACTCCGACGATCTGTGGCAACTCTCAACCTCGACGCCTCGACGATATTATATGCACGTGTGTGTGTGTGTGTGTTCGCCAGTGTGAAAAATATTTATTTTTCACTCGTTGTTTTGGCCGTTACTTCTCCCCTGTATACACGTATACACACTCTAGCACGTCCGCGCTTTATCGAATCATCATGCATCGCACGAGTTTCGCATAACATACTGTATGTAGTAAGGCGCCGTAGCTGCAGCAGCATCAGAGAAACACAGCGCGGAGCTCTGCTGTATACTGGGGGGCAGGGGCAGCGCGCGGGCAGCAGAGCTCCGGCTAGACGCGCGGGGAGCACAAGAGGAGAAAAGGAGCGAGAGCTTGAATGAGCTAGTTGCAGTAGCATAACGTAGAGAGAAGTTGAGCGGAGGCGGCGCGCGCGCGATGCCTGTTAGCGGTGAGATGCCATTGTTCCCCGAAGTTGTTTCTCGAAATTTCTCGAGGCTGCCCCTAGGATACGGACGCTCGTTAGTTGACTGGCAGAACACGAATGCTGCCACGTATATGTATATGCAACCCTACTCGCTCGCCCTGCGCCACTGCAAATGTGCATATATACACACTTATATATCTCTATATAGATTGCTATGTTGGCCCATATACATGAATGTTGGCAACTGAGTGCGATTGAGTGTACGTGTACGCGTGCGTGTATGGCTCTGAGTTTGCTGCGGGAGTCTGATGAAAATGAAGCACTGACGAAGAAGCCCAATAACCGAGACCGTTTAAAAACTCCGCACGGCTCTAATGCACTTTGTAAAGTTGAAAACGAACGATTCCTTATTTATCAATAAAATATTTCGGTACATCTTTTCGACGTATTTACGAGATTTAAAACGGCTTAGAATAAGAGTTTTACAAAATCTCTTGGTATACATCGCAAGAGCATAAATCAACTCAATTCCAACAAGTTTTCGTTAAGTTTATGAAATTCTTTTTTTTAATTAAAGCTCAAAGGATTCTGTAATAGGTTCAACGCTTTTTAGGATTATCCGAATATCCAAGTCAAAGCTCTCCTTACAAATGTGAAAATTTACAGAGATATTCAAATCAAGATGTTCAAATTCTACGTTCAAGTTACAATATTATATCGCGAAACATTTCACTTCGTGGAATACAAAATTCAAATACAGTTCGTGATTGAATAATCGAATAGAACTTGATATTGTCATTAAATATCTTTGCGTTTGTTAGCGCATCTTTTGATTACACCGCATGCGATTTTCATTAATTCAAGCTCCTCCGCTATTCACACTTTTTAAGATATTGAATGAGTATAAGTTCATTAATTATACATTTTTATACGTTTATGTAGAAGAAATGAACTCATGAAAATATCAAATTTGTAGGGGAAATACAATATAGTGCCTGTAAATTATTTCAACAAATTAACTAGATGGTAGATAATGTCTACGTTTGTAAATATCCGATTTTTAAATCAAAAGCTCCTTTTTTACTTCTATTTCGAACTAACATGCATGTCTTGAAGCATACGGAGGCGTTGCGTGGGCGAGCTTGCAAGCGCATTTTCCCCTTTCAAAGTTCTAGTACTCTTTGAACTTCTGCAACGGATGATACCCTCCTTTCACCTCTCGTTTGTGAGTTGTACGTAACGTATTTATATTTACGTTTATGTGTGATTACAGCTGTGGTATATTGAAAAAGATTAAAGAAAATATATAAGCGTTTGCCATCAAGAATAAATGGTTTGTAAATGGGGAAAAGAGACACGGTAAAAGCAAGTTGCAAGTTCTTTCAGAACAAACAAAAAGGCTCCCAGAATTCATTCACAAGGTCTTAATGAACCTGAGAAACAAGACTCCTGTAAGCTTGCGATTAGTTACTTTCAAAACTACAGAAAAATTTAAGCGCCGAGATAGAAGTATATTGATCGATTTGAATGAAATGGTATAGCCGAAGTAAATGTTGTAAAAATTATTCTTATAACTTGGAAAACACAAAATCTAATATAAAAAAGAAAAAAAAATTTTTCTTACTATTTTGTAAGTTATTGTATGCACTGATTCATTCTAGAAATAGAACATTTTCTGCATTTTAACGTGAATTTTAATGCAGTATGCACTGAATGAAAAGTTATCAATGCGTGAATAAATTCGCCTTTTTTATACCTATTGACTGACTGTGACTTTAACTTAGAACCATTAATCAGATTTCCGTTATCGATCCCTTGTCTTCCTACTTCCACTAAGTTTGTCTGTGGCAAATACATGCTATTAGAGCAATTTAATCCTTAATAGTTAGTTTGGCATACCATCAAGCTATACAATGATGATTAAGTTAGTCTTCCAGCTTGACAGTAGTAGTCTTTACACATATAAATTCTTAGTCATGATTTTCTGAATATACAAATTCGATTCCTTGACCAATCTTGGTTCTTTTAAAATGGTTCAGAAATTTAAAATAAACATTTGTTGTTCCAGTTTTACATAATTGATGCTGAGCGCAGCAAAGTCGTACACATTCGATATTGCTAATTTTCGATGTTTTACTCTAACTGCGATAACTCATGCAGGGATTAACCAATCGATCTGAAAATTTTACATAGTATTCTTAGGGTGTTGACGGAGTGCTGTATACTTTTTTAGCAAAATCCGTGTGCCCTAATATGCAAAAAAAACATTTTTATGCAATTTTGATTTTTGCATCAATATTCGTGTGTAAATTTTGTAATATATATTTTGTGAGTTATTTATGAGTAATTTTTTTTGTATACATTCGATATTGCTTATTTTTGATGTTTTATTCTAATTGCGATAACTCATGCAGGGATAAACCAATCAATCTGAAAATTTTACATAGCATTGTTTTGGTGCTGATGGAGTGCTGTATACTTTTTTAGCGACATCCGTATATTCTAATATACAAAAAATGCCTTTTTATGCAATTTTGAGTTTTGCACCTCGCGACATCTCCACTTCGAAAAAACGTAATTTTTGTTTGCGATCGGTCTTACTTGTGTATCGGTATTTAACATTGTACTTATGATAAGTATATTATATGTCGTGTTTTGAGTACCACTATACTGAGCATAACATGATTGTGATATAGTATAATTATGTCGTGTTTGAGTTAACATTGTACCGATGACAATTATATTATATGTCGTGTTTTGAGTATCACTACTGAGTAAAAATTTATGATATGTTTATTTATTATATGATAGTAAATAAATATATGTTAATTCATGATATGTTAATTTATTTATTTGTCTCGATGTTTCATCATTTTGCGCGGTATTGATAGTTACGTTTTAAGATCTTTTGTATTGATCTCGTGCTTGGGTATTGCCTTCATGCACTCTTTTGACGTGTCTGCATAAATATTTTCTATGTTTAAATTTTTTTCCGCATAAAACACAAGCGTGATCAATGTCTTCGTGCTGCGCTTTAATGTGAGTTATAAGACGATCCTTTTGAGAAAATGTCTTGCCGCACTTATTACAATAAGTGGTCTTATTATGCATCAAATTCATGTGTTTTTTAAGATTACCCTTTAGTGTGAATGTCTTTCCGCACACTTCGCAAGTAGGTGCCATACCTTTATGCATCGCATCGATGTGAATTTTGAGAGAACATTTTTGTGTGAATGTCTTTCCACGTGTAATACACGAACGTTGAACACCATTATGTCCCTCGATATGCCTCTTGAGATCTGCTATTTGTGTGAATGTCTTTTCACATATACCACACGCATGTTCAACACCATTATGTACTGCATCGATATGGATCTTGAGTTTATTCTTCGTTTGAAATTTCTTTCCGCATATTTCGCAAGTAGGGGCCATACCATTATGCATCGCATCGATGTGAATTTTGAGATTTCCTTTTTGTGTGAATGTCTTTTCACATATACCACACGCATGTTTAACACCATTATGTACTCCATCGATATGGATCTTGAGTGCAGCTTCAGTTAAGAATTTCTTCCCGCATACTTCGCAAGTAGGTGCCATACCATTATGCATCACATCAATGTGAATTTTGAGATAACATTTTTGTCCGAAAGACTTTCCACATATACCACACGTATGCTTAACACCATTATGTCCCTCGATATGCCTTTTGAGATCTCCTTTTTGTGTGAATGTCTTTTCACATATACCACATGCATGTTTAACACCATTATGTACTCCATCGATATGGATCTTGAGTACAGCTTCAGTTAAGAATTTCTTCCCGCATACTTCGCAAGTAGGTGCCATACCATTATGCATCACATCAATGTGAATTTTGAGATAACATTTTTGTCCGAAAGACTTTCCACATACACCACACGCATGTTTAACACCATTATGTACTGAATCGATGTGGACCTTGAGATAACCTTTTCGTGCAAATTTTTTACCGCATATATTACATGGATATTTGGTACGATTGCGTGCCTTATCAGTTTGGGTTTTGCGTTGACTATTTTGAGCCAATGTTTTTTCATTTGCATCAAATGCATCACTGAGTTCACCATCCAAATTCAATTCCTCTTTTACTTCGTCGACCATTTCTTCTTTAATTTTCTTTTGAGTCTGATAATCGCAACTATTTTTCTTAGACTGCCATTGATCTGGATAATCGTCCTCGATTTTCTTGACTACTAATAACTTAATGCCGAGCTTCTCGTCCTTACATTCGAATTCTATTTCCAAATCGTTATTAGGTCCAGAATTTTTATCATTTTCACGAAGCCCATAAATCTGGAAATGAGATTAGTAAAAATACTTGATCAAAATATTGACTAAACAGTCCCACATCAACACTTACTGAATTTTCTCGACAAAAACTCGAGAATTCGTCGTTTTTAGCATCGCATGCATTGTCAATTATCTTATAATCTTCATTTTTAATTGGGGAAACATCATCTGGTTCCTTCTTCACTCTGCAATATTCCCAATAATATAACGTATTATGCCATTTTTTTTTAAATTTCATTCTCACGAAACAAAAATTACCTGACATCAGAGTTATATACATCACTGAAGTCCATGTTTATCACTCGGAACTTGATCAACGACTAATTGTTTCGTAATGATGTTACACATCGAGCTAGGTAACATAAGTGTAATAATATTTAAAAATCGTGAAATGAAAGTTTGAGAAAATTTATGTCAACAGAGACACTCTAAACTTATCATTTATTATTGGAGAAATTATACTATTGATCTCGTAATAAACAATTAGCCATTTTCTTTGAATTGTGTCTTATTACAAAGAAATTATAAATTATTGAACACTTCATGAATCGAGCTTATGATGTGTCCTATACTCCTTTTCGCATAATTTTTTTCGGAGCGCAAAATATGAAACAAAGTTAACGTGAGCGAATGAAGGGTTTATATACATTTTTATATTACACTAACGCCAAATACGTAACTACAGTCGCATCTATATCATTTACCATTTTTACACAACGAGCGAATATCGTACATCTATGTAATCTATGTGTGATAAATATGCATGGTTAGTCATGTAGTCAAATATATATCTATATATATTGTCACGTGGGCACACCGGGCCAGCTTAACGCGTACATACAGCTGTATATGTGTTGGCATGCCATGTGCAAATTCCTTTGGTTGCAACGTTGTCAATACACGCTGAGCACAAAACATCGATAAGTGAAATCTATTTCGTACGTGCGAATTACGAAAACTTGTATTCATATATACCTATACTAATGTACATGTAGGGAACATCAAACTAAAAAATACGCCCTATTTTTGTGTTCTACTTCCAATTATACCAATAATAATTTTAACGGCTTTACCAAATTAGCTGACACAAAAAACTCATTGTAACATTGATTTATTATGATACTCATTTAAGCTACTATTATTAATTTCATACGACTGAAACAACTATTATAATGATGTCGTATGCTATTTCGTTATTTACCATTCAGTCGCTCAGTATTTTGCAACTGTGGTTGCCACTAGTATAATGTAATGTATTTCATGAATAAACGAAAATGACAACCTTTCTCTTGAAAAGCTTTTTCTCAATCAACAAATTAATATAATTTCAATTTTTTATTTTTGTGAAAATATTTTTAATACTTACATTTTTTTAATTTTCCTGTCCTCAAAAACAACCTCGGGCAAAATCATTCATTGATTTAGTTGAGACACAATGTGAAAATTCGAAAAACAATTGAAAAACTGCTGATGAATATTTTTCAATTATAGTAAATGCAAGCAAGGTTTTATATTATGTTGTCACTATATGATTCTCTTGGATGTATTTTTTCACCAATCATATTTGAATAGAGTCATACAAATGAAGTTCTCAAAAATTATTTGGTTAGAAAAAGTATATGGCCGATTCTCTGTGAAATCGAATGGCCAAAAAAATTTTTTTTCTGCAAATATGAAAAACTTGCTGTTCCCGATGTCAGAAATGTCCCCAAATTTTATTGGAATTTTTGGGACCATCTATCACTCTTTTTCAGAGGCCCGAAGTTGGCGATTTTAGGGCCTTTTGAAATTCATGAAAAATCACAAATATTCAAATAATTCCTGGATCAGGGTAGAATGATTCAAAAGTAAAAGTGCCCAGCAACTTTTTTGTTGGAAATTGTCCAAATTTTCAGAAAAAAAATATGCCAAAGTGATTGGAACAATCTAGGTAAGTGTAAAGCAAAAAAACTGCCAAAGGAACATAAATGATAAAATCTAATCGAGTTCGAACCGGACTTTCATTTCCTAAACTATGTAAAAAGCTTCCCAAAGACGTCAACTAATGCCTGATAAAGTTTTGTAATGGGTCTTAAAGTTTAACGCAATGTAGACAACAATGTGTGGCGCAAAACGTGCAAAAAAGGTCTGAAAATGGCTGTTTTTGGTGATTTTAGGCATTTTGGGCCTATTTTTGACCTTTTTTGCATGTTTTTCGCCATACATTGTTGTCTACATTGCGTTAAACTTTAAGACCCATTACAAAACTTTATCAGGCATTAGATGACATCTTTGGGAAGCTTTTTACATAGTTTAGGAAATGAAAGTCCGGTTCGACCTCGATTAGATTTCATCATTTATGTTCCTTTGGCAGTTTTTTTGCTTTACACTTACCTAGATTGTTCCAATCACTTTGGCATATTTTTTTTCTGAAAATTTGGACAATTTCCAACAAAAAAGTTGCTGGGCACTTTTACTTTTGAATCATTCTACCCTGATCCAGGAATTATTTGAATATTTGTGATTTTTCATGAATTTCAAAAGGCCCTAAAATCGCCAACTTCGGGCCTCTGAAAAAGAGTGATAGATGGTCCCAAAAATTCCAATAAAATTTGGGGACATTTCTGACATCGGGAACAGCAAGTTTTTCATATTTGCAGAAAAAAAAATTTTTTGGCCATTCGATTTCACAGAGAATCGGCCATATATCAAATATTTTGTTCATATAACTTGGTCTTTTACCATTAACTTTACTTACAAAATTTTATAAGCGTCTTTGTTTTTTTTATCTTTAAATGTTTTTATAGCTTGATACAAAAGTATTCAGCAGGAATTTGAGGAAATTAAAAAAAAGGTATTCCCTTATGCAAAACATATGCAACAATATCATAGACAACTCAATTGATAATTTTAAGTCGATTTTGATTAAAAACTCATGTATTCTTACTCACATTCATTTACATTGAATTGTTCTCTTTTGCAGTCTGGATGCTCGTGCTGGAGATATATACAAAGCTGTTCACTGGGCCATGAGCAGCAGCCTCGGAAATAGAACGTATTTTCAAGTAGACAAGACTGGACATGCTCGGCTTAAAGTTAAAGCGGTTGCTCCGCATGATCAGGGTGTATTTCGATGTCGCGTCGACTTTGCCAATTCACCCACACATAACTATCGCATCAATCTTACGCTAATAGGTAACTTTTCATACAATCAACCTGCCTTTCCTCAAATTCGTCTACAGTAACGTTTAATCGAATTTCGGGGCATTTTATTTTCGTTTTTTTAAATTTCATTAGTTAATAGTAGAATAACGACATTTAAAATTTATAATTTTTTCAAAATATTACTTTACAATGTAAAATCAACCCTTTTTGAAAGCCAATCAAATATTTTCTAATCTATTTTAACATTATTTTGATAACTGCAAGATCATTACTACTTTATGAATTTATATTTTATGGTTGAGAATAATCAACTTTGAAGCAGAAGGAATTTCTCAAATATATAGTAAATTAAATTTTTAATCCTTTCGATTTTCATGCTTTTTCATGAATCATAGAGCTCACATATTCGAGTTTGAATGATTGGTATTCTTTTTCACTCACTGAATGATGCATCGTCAAAACTGTATTACTTCTATCGAGCACAAGCAACAATAGAAATATAATCCAAGTCATTTTCGTGGTTCGAAAAAAAATCGAAAAATAATTGTCGAATGTAACGTATTATCACCCATCAATGAAGTTCCCGTTATATCTGCATTGAAATATTTTTACATACAGGCCTCCAGAGTCTTTGTTAGATTATCTGTCAGAGAAGATATAAAAAAGCGTCAATATCTTTTTTCAGAACCACCGAGCAAGCCGGTAATTTACGATGCACAAGGTAGAGAAGTGACGGGTGTGGGCGGACCATTTCTCGAGGGTTATGATCTCATCTTGACTTGTCAAGTTTCCGGTGGTAAGTATATACTACTACTTGTGCTGTGCTTTTTCATTCATTTTTATTACCCTCTCTATGTGTTCGGATGAATTATTATTATTTTACAACCACAAAGAATATATTTTCTTTTGGATTATGTCGAAAAATTTTCACGGGCTTTATTGTGCACATTCCGATAAAAAAAATCCAATCGTAACTTCGAGTGTCAGTTTTAAAAAAGGAAGATTATTTTATGAAGCAATATTATGGATACCAGCCGGCCTATATAAATAAAATACTCGATAAAAAGAAGAAAGAAACGAAAAAGATGAAAAAACAAATATAGCTAGACGCACAGAGAAAAGTAAAAGGAGTCAACCGCGCTTTTTTACTTTTGGTCGAACAAATAATTATCTATACATAGCCAATGACAGAGTTCATATCCTTTGTTTCTAATCAAACGTGAAAAAAGGAAAACTTTCACCAGTACTTTTTGAAGCGTTCGAAAAATTACGTCGCAAGCCAAGCGTATAGTGCACATGCGACTTTCATCTTGTTTCAGGTGCCAAAAATTACAATGTAAATTGGCCCTAGACTTAGAAGTCTTTAATTTGTATCAGCCAGCTCCGAATACAAAGGTCTATCACTTCTACAATGACAATTAGGCAAAATGTGCACAAAACTTTGCAGCATAGACACTGTAATGATATATTTTGCTCAATTAAAGAAAAATTTTAAACACTTTTTAAATATAGCAACAAGTTAATTTACTTTATAAAAATAAAATATGTAGTAAAAATGTTTAAAATATTATGTACTGATTGAGTTCTATAAGTCATACTTTTTTATTAGTACGAACGATGATTGATTCGAATGTACTATCAAAAAGACAACAACATTAAGATGCACTACATTTTTTACTGTAATTAAATTTTGTAATTTCTGACGTTGAATATTTTATTATTAAAAACATTTCTTTGATAGGAGTAGGTACTCGGGAGTATGCTCCATTTTGTATCGCAACGTCGGCAGTCTTATTTTTTTCGTTGCTTATTGAAAACGCCATCACTGCTATACACGATGGATACTTTTGTCTTCTATTACTTCAAAGTCATTATTTCAAAGAGCAAAGATACCCCCGAGCTATATTCGAATCGAACTTTGCATTCAATAAAATACTTTTTCTAAAGTTTTATTATAAATGGACTGTATCTCAACACCCATGATGTAGCGCAGTAATGAAAGATCAATTAAATTAATACTTTTAACGAGTACGAAAAAGTATAAAAACCCTAAAAATTTCGGGTTTCTTGAACTAAAGAATCATTATATTTTGAAAAAATTACAACATTCATTCCAACATCTGCTTCATGTAACAAATACAATTAATTTACTTTCTACGTTTCAGGAAAACCAAGGCCAACTGTAACTTGGTGGCAAGGAGACGAGATGTTAGATGGAATTATGGAAGAGCCTGTTGCGTTCGGGATAAATCCCAACAGCAAATTCACAATTAACCGACTGTTCATTGAACGAGTGACGAGGGATCTTGGTGGCGCTAAGCTCGAATGCCGAGCCGAATCTGGCACACGTGAGCTTGTACGGAGAGTCGTTAAAAAAGTGCCTCTCGAAATTTATCGTAAGTTTTTGGTTCCTCCTCCTCTTACATCTTTGTCAATATTTACGTATCGGTATAGGGTAAAACTACAACTTACAGGAAACTTCGAATTAAAAAAGTTCTTTGAATACTATAAACTTTGTTTAATCAAAAATCTGATTGTATAAGTATGTAATATAATTATGTTTAAACTCGCAGAAAATCATATTAAAAAATGATTACTTCATTTTGAATATTGGAGGTCAGAAAATTGTTTATTTGATTCAGAAATGGAGTCTTAATTAATTAAAGCATGCTCTGTTTAATTTTTGCACACGAAAGAGTTTTTCTAGATCGTCATAAAAGTATAGATAATCAAATTTTCTTCGTAAATCTACAGTTAGCATTTTACTCGCAAAACTTCGCTGCATTACAGTGCGAGGCTACCGTCGTGACAGACGAAAGAAAGGCAGAAAGAATCTATATTTAAAATGACAAACCTGCACGAATGTGTCAGCTGGTGCTTTAGAGAGGAAGCGAATACTTTGTGCAGTTTTTAGAACGCCGCGCAGCTTTCAGTGCCTTGAAGCTGCGCTTCAAAAGTGATTTTTTTGTGATATTACCCTTTGACCCTTGTTCCTCGCTACACTTCCAAGAAACATTAACGGCGTAACAATGCTCCCTTACGTTCAAGATTTACACGTTGTAAGCATGTCATAATGGCCTTGTGCTTTTTATTTTTCACGGTGGAATATACAAGCATAAAACTTGTCAAACACACTTGAGTAATTTATGGACACGTTGATTGGTACATTTTTATGATCCTTAAAAAAAACGTTAAAATTATACTTGCTGCAGAACGCGAAAATAATTAAATCCCAACGCGCATACACGAAATCATTTAAAGTCACTAAGAAGATTCCTTACAAATAAGTACTTATGAATTTCAGTGAAACCAGCAATGGTAAGTGTTACATTGATGGAAGAGGAGATTTTTGCCGGCCGACCGATGACTGCCCGCTGCGAAACTTGGGGAAGTTCGCCAGCGGCTCGAATCGTCTGGCGTCTCGGCGGCCTTGTTATCCGAGAATCCAGCCTGACAACCGCCCAAAGAAGCAACTCAACGGCCAGCAAGATGGCCCTAGTACTCGACAAGAGCGACGACGGCAAGGAGCTGACCTGTCGTGCGGAAAATCCTCGCTTTCCCGGCGGAGTTCTCGAGATGACCAAAGTCTTGCGGGTCCTTTGTAAGTATCCTCTGCATCTATCACTCTCTACTTTGAATGTACGGCAAATGTGTATCTATGTGTGTATAGCTCTTGTGGCCACACGTTTATTACCTCGTATTCCCGTGAACTTTAGCTCCAATCTTTGTCTTCGATTATCTACCTGTGTCCCCTGAGCCGGAAGCTGTATAAATGGATATACATATTATATAGTCCGTTCACATGCAGTCTTTGACCAGCCTAGGTTCTATATTTCAATATAGTTTTTTACAGTTTGCTTTGCGTATCATCTTTCCAAATTCCGTATGGCTTTTGTAATATCGTTTACTATGTAAAAAATTTTACAAAACATGAGGAGATATATTTAAAAATTGTTAATTGAATTTTTGATTGTTAATTAAACCAAATAAAATCTCGAGTATCAGTTAAAAAAATTCTTTCTACAATTCATTAGATAATTTGATAAAATTTAATTATATAATTTATTCATTTAACAGGATATATGGTTTTAACTGTTTTTTTTTTATGAATCAATAAAGTATTGAATTAAAAATGGTTAAAATATTTTTCTAAATGAATAAAAGTTGAAAAGAACTCAAAGAATTTCAAGCTGAAAAATGCTTGAATCGAAGTGATAAGCCAAATCACCCAAACAATAATAATTCCAGTTGTCCAAGTTGTTAAGAAAGTCAAAAAGAAAACCGCTTGTTTTTAATTATACTTATCCATAACAATGGGAGCAGGGGCTTGAATTGGCTACGCGAGCCTCTCGAAAATCTCTTAAACTGGAAAAGAGAACAATCGCTGAATGTATATAATCATCTACAGTAAGATAGTCCTTGGCTAAGCTAATCTTCAACGAGACATTGTATCGATGCGAGTGTTGTGTGTGTGTGTGTGTGTGTAAGTGCACGTGGCCGAGTATATGTATATAAGGTCGTCCCGTCGTTGTCGCAGTCTTTCGAAGAGCTCTGCGGCTGCAAAAGCGTGCATCTCTCTCTCTCTCTCTCCCTCCGTGCAGATACAAAAGCCATCGAAACTTTCGGAGCGAGTCTGCGCGCGGGCGGGCGGGCGGCGTTCGGCTAAATCGAGCTCTTCGGAAGGCAAAACTTTCATCGCGACTTGTATGCGCGCTCGTAGTGGAGATACTCGAGCGGAAGCCTCTGTAAGAACTGCCATAAGTACGCGAAGACTGTAGGAGTTACTCCTGGGAGATTCGCCAAAGTGATCGAACTCGCTGAGAGAGAGTGAGAGAGAGAGAGAGAGAGAGAGAGGGACAGGCAGGCATGCATGCATGCCAGGCAAGCGAGCTGTTTGCATTCCGATATAGCAAGCCGTTTCCTTACCAGCTTTTCCCAGCAAAGCGAGACAAGTGGCATATCTCTTGAAATACTAGTTGTCAAACTACTTGCGCTAAAGTCAACACATCTTACTTGCGAGTATCAGCCGCGCCGCGCCGCGTCCTTGGCCATAAAATATAATCTATTCTCGACAATTTTTACGTGGCGCAAGAGCGTTAATCTACCGATACGTGCAATGAATTTTCATACTATGCAGCACCGTACGCTACGACGCTCCTCTGGACTGCTTTTGGAGTCCGGAATCGGAGAAAGAGACGCACTCGGGGCAAAGTAAGCTCGACACAGTTGTTTTTCGTATTATCAAAATTTTCAAGAGACTCGCTCGGGCTATGTACGGCGCACAGGAAAGCGCGACCAATAGACAGATAAATTCTTGTAAAAAGTTTTCTAGCGCAGATAGTAAATACTTGGAAAAGGAAACCGGATGTCTATGAAAATGTGGCCTTTACTTCTAGCAATGCACGCGGAAGAAGCCGGTTGTTAATAATAACGATGTTCTTCTTTTCTACTCTCTCCGTTGACTTCCTTTGGCGTATTTGTTGCTGTTGTTGCAACTTTGAGCATAGAAATTGATTCTCTCTGCTCTTGCATAAGTCTGTGCGTGTGAGTGTATTTGGGGGGTGTATACTTGTATGCGTGTGTAAGCTGCGCTCTTTCTTTGGCCAATTCTTTTGTTGACTCTAATTGGTTTTACAATTGCAGATGCGCCGAGTGCCAGTGCCGAGCTAGCTACCGGTTTCAATATGGAAGTGCTGAGGGAAGGAGACGACATTAAGTTCGCCTGCAATTACCATAGCAATCCCGAGCCAACGAGCATTGAGTGGCTCCATAATGTGAGTATTATATTGTCAACGAGCAGGCGGAAGTGCGAGCTTTCTCTGCATTTCCTGGTACCGATTCTGCCCATTTATATTTGACTTTGTATGATCTTCGAGCTTGGCTTTACATAACATTCGCAATACGTGTAATAATACACGATTGTTATGTTATGAAGTAGCATGAGCTTTTTTTGAAAATTATCTTCAACTTATCTGTTATGACAGTTTTTTAATTACATTAGTTTTAAACAAGAATTATTTTGTTATCTGTATCATTAAATGCATTATCAGCTAAGCCAATTCATCTGAAACTTCAAGTCAGAAAGACAATTCAAATAGCGTAATTGAAAAAAAATCTGCTTATACTGTGCCCAAGTGCCTATTGTGTTCGTAATATGCCTGCGCATGGTGGTATCATTCTTATAACCATGGTAAATAAACGCGAGAAAAAGCTCGAGTTAGCGTGCGGGGATATCAGCAGAAAATGCAAGGCGCTTCTTACGCGGAGATAAAGCGAGAAAAAGAAGGGATGATGCTCTCGGAGGGAAAAAACAGAAAGAGAAAGACGCAGGCATCGGTGAAACGAAGGCAGAGCATTGATATGCATCAACGTTAGACGCTGAAAAAAACCAATTCAAAAAACTAGACAGACAGTAGCTCGAAATAAAATGAGCTGGGGAATTGGTATATACGGGTAAATGTATACGACCCGTGGCTTGTGTACGCATGTTGGCATGCAATCGCATGCAATAATAGTAAGAAAAAATACTGCTACAGGCGTACAAGTAGATGATATAGGATGTGGAACACGGGTAGCTAAAAAAAATGCGTCGAAGAGAAGTAAGAAAACGAGATATTAAGATGAGCTTTTGTATGTACTGGGGTTGGGAGGTGAAGACTAAAAGAAAATCATTCAGATGAAAGGGAAGATTGACATGGTTATGCGAGGAATTTAAAAGTTATATTTTCATTAAATCCATAAGCAATACTGATAATTGGATGAGAAATGAGGCACTTTGCTATTCATTACACCAGTTAAAAATTTCATACTAAATTGTCGATCGATTTTTCGAACTTCGAGAAAAAAATAAGTTGCGATACAACATTATGAAAAGAAGATTGTATCATACTTTTTCAGGCGTAGAATATTCTTCATTAAAAACTCAAGCAATTTTGTTGTTAATAAACTGATATAATCGATTGAGTCTTATAAAACCTTTTTTACTCTATGAAAGTAAAATCGATTTATTACGAGTCATAAATTCTTAGGTTGCTAAAAAATCATTAAAAAAATAATTTTCTGCGTACAAAGTAATAAATAATAACTGAATCTTTTAAAATTGATATCGAAGTACATAATTTAAAAAAATGTTGAGAGATTTAATTCTGTATGAAAGAAGACTGTATTTTAATCTAATGCACCTTATACTTTTGCCTGATAATAATTTTTCCTGATTCAAGTAAATTTAATCTGATATTGGTTAGAAAGTATTTTTTCGTTGTAAAAATCTCGCTCTCCGGGAATGACGGTGTCCTGTGAGGATTCACAGCTTTTGCGTTGAGTCTGTATTATAACATATGTATCAATTCTTTGCAGGATAAACTTCTGCAACACAACGTGGAGGCTGGGATTTTGCTCGCATCCAGTACGCTTACTCTGCGAGAATTGAAGCTCGAAAATAGTGGCAGTTACGCGTGTCTCGTGAGAAATATCGTCGGCGAAGCTCGCAGTCAACCTATCAACGTCTATATGAAATGTAAATTTTTGTCCACACTTTTTAATTTTATATAAATACCGACTTGAGTTTAATTCAGCTTTTTTCTCGAAAAAAAAGTTTAACTTGTAGTATTAATTCATTCCGACGATTATTCGGCGATGATGAATATTTACCATAAAAAATGAAGGAACTCGAAATTGGCATTGGGGGGTGGAAAAAAAAGGGAATTTAATTAAATGCATAGAAATTACGCGTGTATATAAATTCAAAATTGCCTTAATTACTGTTTACTTAGACACGCCACGGTGCAAGGAGTCACACGAGTCGCAAAATTTGATCGCAAGCAGAGGCGAAACTTTGCGTCTACGCTGCGAAATTGAGGCAGATCCGCGCGACGGAGTGCGCTTCTCGTGGACGCGCAACAGCAGTGTCGGCGACGTGTACGCCGTCTCCAACCCCCGCGCGCACAGCAGCTCGCTCGAGTACACGCCGAGGAGCGACGAGGACTTTGGTACATTAGCCTGCTGGGCCAGCAACAGCGTCGGTAGGCAGAAGAGGCCGTGTGTGTTTAACATCCTTCCTGCCAGTGAGTTGCTAAATCTCATGTTATCATTATTATTTTTGTAATTATATTTATTATCACCAGCACTACTTGGTAACATTTAATAATGTCGTCGCGTTATCGTTTAAAAGCGTAATGTATTATAAATGTTTCACAAGTCATTGAAAATCATCAAATTCTGAAACTTTAAGGAGAGATGTAAATATTCAGAAAAGGCCGCGCAGTTATACCCGACAAGAATTTAATTTCTTGGAATAATAACCCTATGAAATTGTTTTCATACCTCTCAATTATCCGTTTCGCTTTTCATTGCACGTATGAATATCATGACTGTATTTCATTAAAGTCAAAGATTTGTATGCATGTAGATGGAAATTATTACGATAGTAAGAGGGGTTCATTCGTTCTTCGAACTCGGGCCAACTGCGGCCTGAAGTTCGCTCAAAACTTGTTTGAGCATTTTCACCTCGCTCTTTGCGAAACTTTCCATTAACCCATTAACGCGCAAAAGTGCAATTTTGTGCATGAATTTTCCGTTGTAAAAAAATTATAGATAAAGTTAAAATATTTTCTTGAAAATCCATACCCAGGGGTTTTTGAGTATGCTCTTTCAGCACCCGGTGTTATTTTTGCGATAAATAAACATTATCATCGTTTATTTTGCCATTAAAAACAAAAAACGTGATTTTTTGACTCAAAATTTTTTTTCAAAGTCGATTTTCTACCTTGCCTTGCCTTCGGAGGGTTCCCATAACACCAGAAATCGTGCACTTTTTCTCTGAACCTTCAAAAAATGCGCTGCCGCGATTTTTATCTTGCCCCTATATTTCTAAAATGGCGAATTTATACCGAGCAGCGATATGAAAATTGCCTTATTTTTTATTTGTAAATTATTGACTTTATAAAAGAAAGTCATACAATGAAAAGTGTTCAAATTTGTTCAAAGAATACATGTGAATTTTTTTTAGAATTTTTTAATAATTTTTTCAAAATTTTTCAGATTTTTTTTGGAACATTTTGGATTTTTTCGACAGGCCGGGAAATGGTCGTATTTTGCAAAATTTTCAAAGTGGTCTGAAAAATTCTGAAAAAATTCACACGTATTCTCTAAACGATTTCAAATAAGTTTTTACACTCCAAATTGTACTTTTGAGTTCATATTTAGCGCATGTAAAATAGGTTCTGAGTAAAAAATGAGTGAATTTTTATACCGCTGCTCGGTATAAATTCGCCATTTTAGAAATATAGGGGCAAGATAAAAATCGCGGCAGCGCATTTTTTGAAGGTTCAGAGAAAAAGTGCACGATTTCTGGTGTTATGGGAACCCTCCGAAGGCAAGGCAAGGTAGAAAATCGACTTTGAAAAAAAATTTTGAGTCAAAAAATCACGTTTTTTGTTTTTAATGGCAAAATAAACGATGATAATGTTTATTTATCGCAAAAATAACACCGGATACTGAAAGAGCATACCCAAAAACCCCTGGGTATGGATTTTCAAGAAAATATTTTAACTTTATCTATAATTTTTTTACAACGGAAAATTCATGCACAAAATTGCACTTTTGCGCGTTAATGGGTTAATATACTTTTGCCTAATGATAGCCTAATTTATAAAAATGAACCATCTGAGTCGTTTAACAAAAAATCTTAAATTATTAAAACCAACAAACTCAGCACTTTGTGACTCGAATTTTGTGATTATTTTGTGTGTCTTGCTAAGGTAACACTACGGCTCTATTGATACTCCCATTACTTGAGACACCGTATCGACCTAAGTACACCACTTGCGCATCGAGCCGATAGATGCGCTGACGAGCCGCGTATACAAAAGCTACCTCCGCGGTAAAGAGCACGAGTGCCCCAGCGCCGTACCGGTATATATATATACAATATAAGGTAAATACGCACTCAGTCAGCCACAAATTGACGCACGCAGGTGTGTAATCGCATAAAATGTTCCCTTTTGTAACCATGTTATTTGCGTTTCTGCGAGCGAATTCTATGAAAGAGTATCTATCACTTTATCTGTGTATGAAACTTTGACGTCGTGTAGTACAGGTGAGTAAATGGCGTTGCTTTATAAATAATTTGACGTCATTTATATAAATTATGGCAAACTCTCAATTTTACTCTGATTCGTCTATTTACAAGTATAAATTGACGTCTCATGTAGATCACATAGCAAGTAGGTCATAAAACTTTACAAGTATAGATAAATTTATGTTTGATATATATTAACGACGCGATTTTTTCCACCAACGTAAACATGTACTATAAATTTTCGCTTCAATACGGCGTTTCATTGAACTAATTTCGATTGATGTAATTCCAATAAAATTTCCTCTGAATAATGAAAATCTGATATAAAAATAATTCTTTTCTTAGGACAACGTTATTATTGAAAGGGTAATAAAAATTATGTTGAGGTTCTGCTTTTTCAATTCTTTTATTTTATCTAGAAAATCGCATCATTTTGTAGGTATGATAATTAAAATTTTTTCACCTAATGATGTGATACGGATAAATGAAGGTGAAATAATAGTGATTAAATAACAATGAAAAATGGGATAAAAAAGGCAAAGACAAAAAGTGTACAGATGGAATAGGGAGAAAAAGGGAGGGAAAAAGAGCATCTGAATGGTTAGGTGCGACATTGGCGTGAATTGACTCGACTATATATGCGATCCGCGGGCGAAGGGAATTAGCATTAAAGCCAATGGAAGAGAGAGAGAAAGAGAAGGCGAGCCATTGGGAAACGCGAAAGCAAAAGAGCGACAATAGACGGGCATTTTCGTGCTCAATCGCCATTATAAAACGAAAGGAAGGAAACGATTTTAATCTGAATCGACGATTTAAAAATTGCGCGTGAGAATAAGGCGGCAGAGAAAACGTGATTTCGCTGGGAAACTATAAGCTCGAGCTCGCGCTACAAGCTACGAGCCAGCTCATACTTGGGCGATAGTCGGCAATAAAATTAGTTTCAAAGCGCACTCGTTAGGCATAATGAATTTATATATGGAATTGGTCGAAGAAAACTTTCGGTATAGATGCGTTGGGTGAATACGAGGGATCGAAGGATTGAAATAAAAATTTATTTACAGAGCCGCCGCAGAGCCCGTCGGACTGCAGTATCCGCAACGAGAGCAGCGCGATGGAAGTTAATTGCATTCCCGGCTCGAGTGGTGGTCTCGCGCAGCACTTCCTCCTCGAGGTCCGGGGGATTCTGGATAACGCAACGAGTCTCCAACTTCAGCAAATGATGCCGCAAAGCGATCAGGGCACGGCAGCGTCATCAGCAGCGGCGGGCGCCGCCACCTCGTCGCTGGAAATTACGGCGGCACCCCTTTATCTGGAGCGAGCCGACGAGCCGAGTTTTCAGCTTTACGGTTTGCTGCCGGGCTACAATTATACCGTGGCAGTTTACGCGGAGAACAGCCAAGGCCGCAGCGAGCCCCACCTCATTGAAAATGTACGAGTGGCTGAGTCCAGTCTCAGGAGGACGCCCATGTCGGCCGAGAGTCGATTTCTCGGCGAGATTGGAAGCGTTATACCTGATACCAGAAGTATCGAAGGCATCGCTATCATAGTTGGAATCATACGTAAGTCAGAACTATTTTTTTTTCTCCATCAACAATTAATGAATCGGCGTTAGAAAAATATAAGACCTTTACATAATTTCAAAGTTTGAAAGTTCTTTCGTTCAATGGTGAAGTTCAAATCGCCAAACTCGCCTTCCGCTCGAGCTGTAACCCCTCATTTTGCAGAAAAAACATATTCGCACCCGTTGCATAAATTATTATTTCAAATTTCAAAAAATTACACAGATTGCAAAATTTTAGAAATATCCCGGGGAAATTTTATTTCTTTTCTCATTGTTAACAACTTTAACATTGAAAAAAGAACTTTGAAGTTTTAAAAATACATAGGTCTTACATGATTCCTAACGCCAATCGCGTTAATGATATATTCTCAAAGACAGATCTTGGGTCTCTTTGGGTAAGAACGGATTAAATATAAGCCAAGGATAGCGTAAAAAAAGTAGCGCGTCTCCCTCTGTCACATTGAATTCGAGAGTCGAGAAATGAGTAATTCGCACGATATTTCTTCTCGCACAAGTCTCCGTGGCGTGCAAGTGCGCAGAAATGAAAATTCGAATCGAGTGTAACGTATGGATTGCTATACTTCAAAGTTTTTCCGACGAAAAAAAATCTATGAATTCGCGTGTGAGAAAACGAGATTTCTAACATGTGCGAGAGAGTTCCATCGAGTGAAAAGTTGTCGATAAAAGACTTGGATAATATCAGCGAGTGAGCGAGCGGGGCCGAGCTAGTCGTGTGCGCTCTCGGAGCGCTGTAGGGCGCGCGCGCACGCGTTTTCATGTTATACGTGCATGAGCTCAAACAATGAATTCAAAGCAATATCGCTACTTGAGCACCCGATATATAGTCTTTTTACAATTTCAAAATGAATTTGCTACACCGAACCATGCGCGTACGTGTGTCTTGGGCAGCACGAGCGAGGTTATTATTCAAGTTTTGTACGTAAAAATGAAGACAACTCGATACGGTTTCGGTGTTTGACTGAAGTAAAAAATACTAAAAATCAGAAGCAAATAAGCACGTGTGATACGAAAAATAAAACTGCACGCTTCTGAGATATAGCATAGCGAATATATAGTATACGTGAACGGAAGAAAAGCTCGCGCGCGTGAAAAGCTAGGGCGAGCGCATATATACGTATGCGCGTGCATGAAAGAGAGGTAGATGGATGGCAAAAGTAAGAGAGTCTCGATCGCGACGGAATGCATTCTACTTACGGTCTTATTCTCTTTCTCGCACTCGCTATCTTTTTTCGTGCTTGTACGCATATACACACCCGGGCAAAGACTGTACGAGTAAATTTGTCGAAGGAGTGCAACATTGCGCAGGCAAGCAAGGCAAAGCCTCTCCCTCTCGTGTAACTATATATATATATACGTATATATCTGCTCACTGCGAGAGGTGAAGCGGTAAAAGTTGAATAGAGATTGAGCCTGAGAGAGAGAGAGAGAGAGAGAGAGAGAGAAGGAAAAGGAGGGAGCGAGAGAGGTAAGGAGACGCACGCGAGCGGGACAAATATTCGCTAGCGCCTCTTTCGCTTATAGCTAGCTCACACGCGCGCGCCCTCGTCTTGTCGCCACCTTGTGCCGGATCCCGAGTTGTCGCTTTTTCGCGTCACCGATTCTTTTCTAGCTACCGGTTTTACCTCCTCTTTCCTTTCTTCTATTTTACTTTTGCTGCGCGAAGCGCAGTCGTCCTCGTATATTTTTCTCGCGCTCGAGCTTCGGCAAAAATTTCTTCCCTCTTCGAGTGTATGGCAGTTGCTCGATTCTAATGGATTTTACCGAAACTTTGGTGCCTACCTGTAAGTCTCCTTTTTTACTTAGTAATGCCACAAAATACTTGAAAATTATTTTATTACTCGTCCACCGAGAACGTGGCATAAAAATTTTAACCAAATTCATAGAAATAATTACTGCAATACTCCTAAAAAGCGTAAACTGTGAACCTTTTTATCAATTTTACTTTTTACAGTAGAAAAAAAAACGTGTTGTGAATTATACATGCATGAATAAAATGGGGTTTCAAATCGATAAATTTATTTCGACAATATCAATAAACTGTCATCAAACATAGAAACGTACATCGATTTCTTGAAATACGAAGAAGCCTTACAAAATTCGAACAAGATACTTGAAACGATTGATGATTTACGAATAAAAATAAAAAAAGTCAACAAGGAAAAAGACAAAAAACAAAATCGTCAAATTCATAACTTTGTGCAAAAATTTAATTGAGATCCGAAGTCTTTACATTTCCGAAAACGACTCGTTTAAGAATGGTTAAATTGATTCTTATTTTGTATTTTTTTAAACATTGACATAAAAACTTTACTCTCATAGACAAATAAAATGTGGTAAATAAAAGTACGTTAGTATGCACAAATTTTATCTTATTTATCACATACGTCATCTTAATAAATATAGTGAATTGTCGGTTAGGAGGTTCCTATAAATTCTACGGATTGTTTTTTTATATCTAATTAAATTTGAATTAATTTCCACACTTATTGCGTTCGTTATCTTGGGAACCTTTGTGTACTGTCCTTTGGTGTCTGAGCAATTGCACTTTTTGTACAAATTTTTTCTCGCATTCGTCGCATTCATGATCTTTACGACCCTCATGGACTATTGCTATGTGTAAGAGCAATCTTGATTTTTGTGTAAATTTGTTTTCACAATTTTCACATGCGAAATCTTTCCGAACTTCGTGCACTGTCTTCTGGTGCAAAAGCAAAGTATATTTCAGTCCAAATTTCTTCTCGCATTTTTCGCATGCGTAATCTTTGCGACCCTCATGGACTGTCTTTTGGTGGGTGAGTAAATGAATTTTTTGTCCAAATTTCTTCTCGCATTTGTCGCATGCGTAATCTTTCCGAACTTTGTGCACTGTCTTCTGGTGCAAAAGCAAAGTAGATTTCAGTCCAAATTTCTTCTCGCACTTTTCGCATGCGTAATCTTTGCGACCCTCGTGGACTGTCTTTTGGTGGGTGAGTAAATGAATTTTTTGTCCAAATTTCTTTTCGCACTTGTCGCATGCGTAATCTTTCCGACCCTCATGGATTGTCTTTTGGTGGGTGAGTAAATGAATTTTTTGTCCAAATTTCTTCTCGCATTTGTCGCATGCGTAATCTTTGCAACCTTCATGGGCTATTTTTTGGTGTTTTATTAATTTTTTTTGAAGCCCAAATTTTTTTTCGCATTTATCGCATGCATATTCTTTCTGATCTTTGTGTACTATTTTTCGATGGTAGAGTAAACTCGATTTTTGTGTAAATTTTGTCTCACAATTGTCACATGCAAAATCTTTGCGACCTTCGTGTACTGTCTTTTGGTGTTTAAGCAAATTCCAACTGTGTCCAAATTTGTGCTCGCACTTATCACATGCGTAATCTTTCCGACCTTCATGGACTACTTTTTTGTGCAAAAGCAAATTATGTTCTAATCCAAATTTCTTTTCACACTTGTCACATGGAAAATCTTTGCGACCTTCGTGTACTGTCTTTTGGTGTCTGAGCAAATTTAGTTTCTGTCCGAATCTGTTCTCACATCGGTCACACGCGTAATCTTTGCGACCTTCGTGGATAGTTTTTTGATGGGAGACTAAATGAGATTTTTTTCCAAATTTCTTCTCGCATCTGTCACATGCGTAAGCTTTCTGACTTTCGTGGACTGTTTTTTGGTGTAAAAGCAAATGCACTTTTTGTCCATATTTTTTTTCGCAATTATCACATGCGTAATCTTTTCGGCCTTCGTGTACTGTCCTCTGATGGACAAGCACTTGATGTTTTAGTCCGAATTTCTTTCCGCAATCGTTGCATCCATAATCTTTGCGACCTTCGTGGACAGTTTTTTGGTGCATCAACAAGACCGATTTATATCCAAATTTTTTCTTACATTTGTCGCATGAGTAATTTTTGCAACCTTCGTGGACTGTTGTTACGTGCGAGAGTAAACTTTGTTTATATCCAAATATTTTCTCGCATTTGTTGCATGCGTAATCTTTGCGACCATCGTGTACTGTCTGTTGGTGTCTGATCAAATCCGACTTTTTCCCAAATTTCTTCTCGCATATGTCGCAAGTATATTCTTTACAATCTTCGTGGACTGTCCTTTGATGGCAGAGTAAGCTCCTTTTGTTTATAAATTTCTTCTCGCACCGGTTGCATGCAAAATCTCTCCGACCTTCGTGTACTGTCTTTATGTGCATGAATAAACTACGTTTAGTATCAAATCTCTTCGCGCACTTTTCACATACGAAATCTTTGAAAACTTCGTGGAATATTTTTTTGTGCTTGAATAAAGTTGATTTATTTTCAAATTTCCTCTCGCACTTGTTGCATGAGAAATCTTTTCGATCTTTATGTACTAATTTTTGATGCGCAAACAAACTCGATTTTTTCACAAATTTTTTCTCGCAATTGTCACATGAAAAATCTTTGCAGCCTTTGTGTACCGATACTTGGTGTCTGCTTAAATGACTTCGAAACTCAAATTTCTTCTCACATTTGTTGCATGCAAAATTGTGAATTATGTTTTTGTGTGATATCATGCTTGATTCTAGCATGAATGCCTCCTGACAAATGTCACAAACATGTTCTGAAACGATTATGTTGCGTTTACTTAAATTATCGCTGGAGACATCTTTTTCGGATTTTTTTTCACTTTTATCCATTTTAGTACTTGAAATAAATGATAGATCCTTCGATTTATTGCCACGGAAATTCAATGAATATAATTTATCTTTTAGTATTATGACTTATTTCATCGGGAAAGATAATATATACTAATTTGTTTTCACCATGAATATGACCAGTGTTCGAGGGACGATGTCAAAATCGTTTGTAATCACATTGTTTACAACTGAGGTACCAATTTATCTGTTTATACATTATACTTACATTATGTGAAACATTTTAAAATTTTAACTTGGTGACGATTTCTTTGAGGAATTTTGTGGCTTTCTAAAACTAAGTACTTTTCAAAAAACTTTCTCTAATAAAACTTTTAATATTTATTTCAAAATTTGTCGAAAAATGGTCTACATTTTAAATACTTTAAAAGACATTTTTTATGTCAATATTAGCTAGAAATCGCAACTTTGCCGATCATTTTCGATACTTTTTTAAATCTCTTCTCAGTTAACTAAATAATACAAACAGAGGTATGCATGCATCGTGTAACATTTTTCCAGTGCTAGATAGATATTTTCAATCTATTTTTCAAATCATGTGAAAAATATTTTGTACAAAATAGTTCCAAGTGTTAAATGTTTTTTTTATTCACCGATAAACTTAGGGTAGAATTCGTAGCGAGAGAAAAAAAATAAAAACTAATATAGTAAAATTGCTTAATCGGATGAAAGGCGATTGGAGGTTCAAAAAAATCTGAGAAATACCAATATTTAGCACGTTTATAAAACGAACAAAAACGAGCGAAGGTAGGAAAGATAACTTCGATGAGAGTCGAGAGGCATTCGCAGCAACAATTTAGATGGATGTAGTCGGTCGAACTAACAGTATTATCTGAGTAAAAGCGATCAATCTAATTTGTCATTTAAATGGAAAATAACGCACGAGTGAATATACATATCTCGTCGCGCGCCCGCGTCACTACTTGCCGGCTCGACCGGTCCCTAGTCCACTTGGCCGGGATCGTAATTGGACTGTCTACGTATCAATTCGTCAGCCGATGTAGCGATGATAATTGGATATCGAGAAATGCAAGATACATGTATTGCGCTCAACCCTCTCCCCCTCTCCCCCTTTCTCTCTCTGCCGAAGTTTACGATGCTCTAAACTTGATTAATTGCAATCCACCGGGATGCATGCGCCAAAGCTTTATGTTATATATACACAGTCAACCAAACGAGAAGCGAGGACGAGAGCGAAAAAACGTCGCGTATTGCGAAATACTTTTCATCACGTGCTCTCTCGCGCACTCGCTTCTTCACTCTCGAGACAGGCGCGCAGAAATTCGGTGTGTACATTTTTCAAAGTGCACAAATACGTAAGCGCTCTCACACATATTCACAGATACACACACACGCGCGCTCGCGTATGTGCACACGATCGTTGATAATTTTGCAAAACTTCGTACTCATGTTGTGTGCTTGAAATTGGAATTGATATGGACCGAGACAGGCAAAACATCACTGCGACGTATAAAGCATTGCGCAGTTTCGTAACGAAATCGAGTGATGTGGGTATCCCGAATAATAAATTTTTACCAGCAATTTCGTTTTCCCTCGTGTACTCATAACGATCCTTTTTTTTTTCCTTTTTTATTCTAAACTAATTGTTTCGAATTTATTGTGTTTTCTACCAATAGTCGTGACCTCGGCTGTATTTATCGGGACTGGTGTGCTGATTGGAATCGTAATATGCCGCCGAAGATCGAGGAACGACCCAACGGCCCGGCAATGCGTCGACTCCGGACCCGATGACTTCACGACGCCGACGTACATCGCGGCTCAGAGGATCGAGCCGAAAATTAGATACGGCCACGACAAGAGTCGCTCGCAACCGCACCGTGCGAGTCTCTACGAGGCGGAAAGCCGCATAGGTATGTATAGGTTACAACTACTTTTTCATGCGATACATGGAACAGAGGAGCATGTGCTCTTTCTCCTTCTTGCGGCTGTAGTATATTGGTGCTCGTGTTGTGCCATGAGTCGCTTGCGAGCTCGCGAGCTAAATGACTATACTACAGGTGTATTTCATGTTGTACACACACTCACGCATATACCCAACAGCCAAGATATTAACTTTTTTAAGCTTTAAGAAAGGGCTTTTAAGCTTTTAAGCTGCTTACTGATACATGTTTAACTTTAGCTTGATATCGAGTAACATTTTGTGATTATATACGAGTGCGTAGCTGCGTGTGGTCTGCCTGTATACATCAATAGCTCGTTATCGAGAATGAAAATTACGCGTAAAGCACACTCGCGTTACGTTCTAAGCGGGTGAAATAGACCATTAATATTCTTTTAAATAACGTGAAAAATCAGATTGTAATTTGTAAAAAATTTTCCAAATATACATTTGGTATGCACGGTCTATAAAAACTTGTTAGCTTATTCTATAGAAATACGGTTAGAAGTAAGCAACGCTTCAGATAAACGTTTTTAAATCAAATAACCGGCTTATATATACCGAGGATATTGAGCTTTTCTTCTCGGAGGAGACGACATCAAAAAGAACAACGAGAAGTAAAGAACGACGCATAAATCAATTTTTCATTTCACTCCAGATGTAGCTTTAAAAAAAAACGTGAACAACTGATCAATAAAATTTTTTTCGAAAGCACAAAAGCATTTTCGGTGTATATTATATTCAAAATCTAGATCATCAGGTTGGGAGGACGCTGTACGCTTCTTTAACCCGAGAAAGGACTGCTGCCCGTCGTAACAGTATCGGTGTTATATATCTCTGACTAAATATATTGTATAGCCTCGACGTCGTGTACTCGGCGGAAGACGTAATTTCGTGCGTCGTTTCACGCGCTCGGGCGAGATCAAAAATTTTAAATCCCTGCAGTCGCTGACACGAAGCAGTTGCTTCTTGCCTGCACCGACAACTCGCTACATGCACTTTGCAGTACAGTATATAAGCTCGAAATTATTTTATAGCTTCTAATCTAAGCTTTAATCTTTATTGTCATTTTTTTTTAAATCTAATGGTAATTTTAAAGTAAAAAATACCAACGGAGCGCGTGTAAGCATGCAAGCTCAACAGTCTGAGCTGCGCAGCTCTCTCGAGTGTACTAGACGTTGTTAATTAAAATCAAGGGTGGATTGTGGACGAGAAATATGATTTACGCAGACAGATTTTGACCTTTTGTGTTTAATTCACGGAGTAGGACCTTGAAAATAACAACGTTAAATGATGCGAAATTACTCGTTCTTTTTCAAGTGATATTTCAAGAGCCTAATCTCCTCTTTTATATATAATTCAAAACGAATTTAAGTTCTTTATAATCCTTGAAAAAAATCTTCACGTTGTCGACTTTTTTACGCTTACGATCTTAAGCTGCAGTATTCAAATCCCCCTAAAAAATAAAAAGAGCTTTAATAACAAGCGACGTTTCCAGAAACGAGTTTCATTATGTAATTTGGATAACTTACATAGGACTGCTGTCGCGAATTAAAAAATTTAACTGAAAGAAAAGAAAATCCGGGTGATTAAAATGTAACCTTTTAAAAATCGCACAAATAAAAAAAAATTGTTTAAAGTTAAAACGAGACTACCTTTGATGTGTATTATATGCGATCCTGGGAATAGTATTTACTATAAAGTTTTTCATCGAGGCAAACACGAACAATGAGTTGTCGGAAGTGAGTGAAATTTTATCGACTCATAAAGAAATCTGACGGAGCGATAGCAGCTCGATTTTACGAGGCTTTAGTAGCCGGGGCTGTAATAGTCATGGTTCATTGATTTTGCGCTTTTTCATTATCAGGCCGCGCGCCGTAGAGAGAAAAAGTCGAAAGAAAAGCGCCAGCCGAGGAGAGAGAGAGAGCTCGGAATTTACGCGCGTGGCGAGCAGAATCACAATCTAAAATTCAAGTTTGCAAGTTTCAAGACAATGTATCTAGCTGTACAGAGAGGGGGAGGAGGAGTAGGAGGCTGGGAACCAGAGAGAGTACAGCGAGAGAGAAGGGGAATTTCGATTAGCACACGATTAGTGTAGCCATGTTACATGCAGCATATTACCGAGAGCAGGAGCGCAGCGAACGCGCGCGTGTGCACCTACATAACGAAAAGCTTTCTGCTGCTGCTGGTGCTGCTAGTGCCGCACGCGTCGAGAAATTCGAATGAAACTGTGTTACGGAACAAGGCAGCCCGAAGGTGGTAGGAGGCATCCCACAGGACTCTCTCTCTCTCTCTCTCGGCCATACATAGACGCGCGCGGGCACGGTGGCGTTGCGCGCACTGGGCTATAGCATTGGGGATGGAATATTGTACCGCAGCCTCTCCTCTCTCTCTCTCTCTCTCTCTCTCTCTCTCTCTGCATCGCCCCTCTCGCGTGCCAAGAGTAGTAACTTTCGTAGTCGCAAGTTTGCGATGATAACACTCGACGCGCCTCGGCAAAACACAGCTCGGCAGTATGCGGCCTGCAGTAAACATGAGCAGCAGCCCCCCGGAATACACATGCACGTGAAAACACACGCGTAGACTGCTGCTACTACTATTGCGAGCACACATATAGCCGCACGCGGGCAGGAGAGAGTACAAGCTTCATCGTGGAATCTAATTCTCCTGTTGTGTTGGACTCGCGCGCGCGTGGAGCGAAAGGGAGCTAAAACTATTTCGAAACTGCTCGCTCTCTCTCTCTCTCTAGCTACGTGTGCCGGGGTTGACCGATTCTTCGAGGATAAGTGACAGAATGAGAAATACTCGCGCGCGCGCGGCATGTATACAGCGGATCCGTTGGGCAGGATGGCTGGCAGGGCAGGGGGGGGGGCTGCAGCGGCAGCAGCGTTGCACGTCTGCTTTTCTCCCGCAGTCCTCTTGGGTACATATAAACCTGTTATCTTCGCAAGCTTGTGTGTCTCTGCGGCTCCGTCGCGCATCTCCATCTATATATACCTGTAACTATACGAGCGATGTATCGCGCGAATTGCCTGTTGGCTGTTTCTCATACACTGTCTGTGTGTGTGTATAGCTGTACTACTACTGTGTATAGCGGGCCGAGCGCAGCTTCTCCGCAACCCTACCTATACTGCAGCAGCAGTAGTAGTAGCGAGTTCGCGCGACACCCAACCGTAATTTCAAGTTTCCGATGATGACATCGCCTCCTTGCTTCTGCGGCCTGGCCCGAGCCACGATTCTATGACCTGTGATCCTACATACACACACACACTCGCGCGCGCGCACACACAAATCTATATATCCAGACTTGGGCAATGGGGAAAGTGCGCTCCCTATCCCGAGCCGAGTATACAGTTATGCCGAACATGCTGTCGAGCTATCGGTTTCTATTTCTATAGGATATTAGGTAACTATATATTGGGACTCCCGACGAGCGATGTTGCTCACCGAAAACTTGGCCAGACCTCTTGCGGCTTCCTATATTCGAAATTAAAGACCGTGTTGATTATAATACCGAGCGCGGGCTGAGCGGCGCTCTATATAGGTATTGATTTCCATTTCTCGATCCAATCATAATGTTTTCTTTCGCTTTCTGTTCCAGAGCCCGATTTGCTGCAGCAGGTCGACATCGATCTACAGAGCAGCTGATTCAAGAACGTATTCATCGTTGTACATAAACAAACTACCGTGTAATAAAGTGAAATGCCTTTGTAAAATTCTCTTCGTGATATTTCATGCTTCGTGTACATATTTTTACCGTAATTTTAAGTTTTCTAAATTAGTACTGCTAGGGTAATTAAAGCAATCGCTTATTCATATCATCATAAATTATAACTTTATACGCACACATTGTACAAATTTGATGTAACTATTTAACGAGTGTTGGCTAATGTTGAAACTTATATGATCGGTATTTTTCTGTATATTAAATATGTTATATAAAATATAGTATTTTAAACTATTAAATATTACTTACTATTCTGTACTAATGATATCAAATTATGCTTCAAATTAAATCAACGAAAGCATAGGTATATAGATACTTAAATCATAAAGTATATAATCATATTGTAGTTTATTAAATATCGTGCTCATAATATTGGATCTTTGTTACATATTTTAAATAGTTCATCCAATGTTGATTGGACTTCATAAAGTCTAGGCAATATTAATAAAACTACTCAAATAAATAACGATTTTTGCGACGTTTATCTTAAAGCAAATGAAAGCTTTGAATATCGTGTTAAGTGCATTTATTCGATGCCTTATTAGACTAAATCCATAAATATAGTCATTTTGTAAATATTAATGACAGTTTTTTGTTCATTTAAATCATTCCTTTTTCAGTATACGATCAGTTTACTATACTTTTGATTACCAGTTTCTTTCAAGAATTATAAACAACAAAAAATGTATCCAATTATCTTTATTTTAAACCAGTGTTCTAATTATTTATATGAAAAAATTACGATGAATATCGAAAACATATGGTCAGTTGCAGCTGATAAATGCTCAAATGGGTAGACGCGATTTACTTTCATACCTCTTGTCTAATCTTGAGCGAATTTGAATTTGGAACTGCGATCAGACGTAATTAAGTGCAGGGAAACCACGTGAAATATGACGAAAATCAATAAACTACACTCGAGCCATATATCCTTTTTTTATTTCCGGCTTTTCATTTACTTTTTCAACTTTTTTGAGAATCGCTTCTGGCTATTCTCTTGCTCGCTTATCTCCCTCCCTCTCTCTCTCCCTCTCGTTCTCTTTCTACGTTTCGTTCGCTATCTCATTTTTACTCAACGTGCACACACATCGCACATGACACATCGCACACGTTGCTGCTGGTACGCCTGCTACGCGCAGCTCTCATATGTGTGTATATTTACATTTTTCAGCGACGATATTGCTGCTCTCGCACACACGTGCACCGTGTCTGTGCGCGCGGCTCTGAAAATGCCGCAGTCGAAACTCTTCTAATCTTGCCGAGCCAAAGGTTGTACGTTCGCGCCGCGCGTATATGCGCTGTATGCGCTGCAGTGCAGTAAAGCCGCTCCGCGTACCACCTATATACATATACGGTATATAATATCGAAGCAGGCAAGGCACGTAGAGGCGGGCGAGAAACCGATAAATCTGATTCACGAGTGTAGGGGGCAGAAATTGATCGTACGCGATGCGAGCGAGCACATAGTACATATATGAATATGGTTTTGCACCCGAGTGAATTTACACGTGTATCAGGCGCCGCCGCCACCTCCGCGAGTGTACGCGCAAACATTTCGGGCGCGCTCAAGATGCAAGCGCGGAAAATGCGTGCGTGCCTGTAAAAATGCTGGCGGCGTGCTTGGGTCGCTTCGTCATTGCAGCGCAGCGCGTATATAGCATACCTATATAGTCCCGTATACGTAGTACCTATATACGTATACGTGCAGGCGCGCGTGCGTCTGCATGAATTTACATGCCCGTGTCAACAATGTGTTATACGGCTGAATACTTCATACAAGTATGTTGATTCCTATAAAAGGGTGAGGAAAAAAAACATAAAACGCTCCTCTATCTGTGTGATCTACACCTCTGCCTCCCATCCTCTCCCCCACGTTCTAAAACCAGCACTACGTAATTTGATCGAAGAGCTAAAAAATTCAGATTTTCACATAAATTTTGTATAGACTTTTAAAACATTCATGAAAAATTTTTTAAAAGGTGAATAATGCCAACGGCTATTTTAACAACGCGATTGAATTTCTAACGCTGGTATCAGCTGTCCAATATATATTCAGTGGACAGACGAACTAATTTGGGAACTCTCTCAAGAGCCATATGCGCAAATTTGGTAATTTCTCACAAAAATATCGATCTGTTTTTTTTACTTCGAAAATCAAATAAATTAAAGTCCTGGTTATTTGTAATAAATGAATCATTTTTAATACTTCTTGATACGTTTCTTGCAAATGAAAAGCAATAATCAAGTATTTGTTTGAAAAAATTGTAAATCATTATAAATTAAACTTCCATTTCCAGAATCCTGTCAAATGTAATTAAAATTATGCAATTAAGAGTCAATGACAGATTTATGAATATTCACCTTTGAAACTCGGAAATTTATAATCCGAACAAATCCAGCAAGCTTAATGATCAACCAGATTTCATGAAAATTATTCAGTTTGCGAGGATGCACATGAAAAGATTTTGAATTCACTTGCATAAATCGATATCTAGCTTCATTGCTTTCAAATCTTTTACTCTGTAATTTTTCCATTATGCTCTTCTTTTTTTTTTTGAGGCTCAAAGTTTTTTTTTGAGCGAACACAGTGTAGGCACCGTTCTGATACTTTTACACTTGAGAAAGAAACGTTATTCAATTATTTTTCTATGCTTGGTGAACTTTGGAAAACAAATTCTAATTTTTATAAGTTGTAATTGATGAATAATAATAAATCTGCAACATCACCTATGTGTTCTTCGATTTCATGCGCTTGCGTTTTAAAATATATGTCTATTAAAACAAGTAATTTAGACGATCATTCACAGCAAGTGTCAAGGTATAATAGCTAAAAGATTACCTCACAATATATAAAATTCGAATAAAATATCCCAGCTGTGCTTTAAGTTCCAGAAAAATTATTATTCGATTTAAACCAATCAAAGATATGGGCTTTGAAGGAAAACGGACATACTGTTTTTTGCCTATCATCTAGAGATCACTTTGAGAGCGTGAAAATAAAAAAAAGTTAATTTTCAAGGTCTATGAGTTTTTGCCATTTACTTTAATGAAGAAAATATACATCATTCAAAAGAAGTATAGAAGAAGAGAAATCAGTTAAAATATAAAAAAGTCCATCAATCATTTTTGGCGGAATCTGACAACAACATTTTGGCATTATGCGTAAAAGTAAAAAAATTGAATTTTTTTTTAAATCATGAGATAAATGAGATTTCAAAATGTAAGAAAAATGGTGAAAAGAATTGAGGAAATTTAAACGTTGAAAATGAAATAAATAAGAATAAAGGGGTTCGAATCAATATTCGGGTAGACAATACTTCAGGAAGTAGCTTTTTAATTGGATATTCAAATTAGTTATCTTTATTTTTAGGGAGATAATTTGTAACGCTGACTATGGTTAATAAGCTTCAGGGTAGTTATACCTGGATGGATAGACACATTGTGGTCATCCTAAACCATACACGTTACTCTTGCCTGTGTTTGCATTTCCTATTTTGTACAATCATGCGTGTTTCTCGTCAGATGGACATTTATCAAACGGGATAGGTAACAAGCTCACCATTAATACGATATTGTTGATAGAGAAACATGGGACACAAATTTCATCATGAGAAAATTAGAAAGAAATTGTCATGGAAAGTTTGAAATTTTCTTTCCTGAAGCAACTTTTGAATAAAACTACAGTTTTTAATATTTATACCTCGTAAATGATACTCAAGTGTATTTTGGTCAAATCAAAAATATCTTTATCGATAGATCGGCTCAGTTTTAAAAACAGTAATTTTCGTTTGAACGCAGAATAATAAAGCAATTAATAAAGGAGCTTATCCAACAATTTTACACCTACGTATCACATAAGTAAAATATACTGCTACATGAATGCACTGCACATTCGAGTCCAAAAAATCTATCAATGCTTCGTACAAGCTGTAGAGTAAAAAAAGTAGGGCGGAATTAATTTACGGAGCGTATCGCGAAAAGGATATCTCGCACGGCGGCGGCGGCTGCAGCGGCGAGCTTTAGCGAGAGAACACGAGTGAGCGAACGAGAGAGTGAGAGAGAGAGAGAGAGAGAGAGAGAGAGAGAAGGAAAGGGTTGGACGGGCCGGCGCGCGCACCTTTTGCCAAGGGGTTGCTGCACCGTACCAAGCTGACACCGGTGTGCGCGCAGTGTGCGCGACTCAGTGCGATCGCGAATCTGCTGGAGGGACGGCGCGTCGGTGCATTTTGCCCGTACAGAACTCGCGTGGAGTGCGCGCGTGTTTAGACTCGAGAGTTTTTTTGCGCTCATAATATACCCGATGACGCGAGTGTACCGACACGATGGTTAGTTCTCATGCTTGTTACTTGAAATTTTATTTACTTGATTTTTTTGAAAAATTGTTAATGACTTGGCGAATTGCCGTGGCAAGATTGAGTAATTAAAATTGCACGAGTCTCAATTATTTACGGCTCTAGTGATAATCTTATCTTAATTTAGTTTTAACTTTAGTTAAAATTGTTCGAAAGAAAAGTATTAGCATAATGTAAAAATGTGATTTAAAGTTGAAAAAGTTCAAGGTGAATCTGGCTTAATTTTGAAAAAATATTTTAACAAGATTATTGGTCTATTATATAGTAATAGTATAAATCGCATGATTAAAATTAGGAAATAAAGAGCAGAACGAAAGTTCTCGGTGAATTCAAGAAAGTAATGCAATTGCATTACAAACGTATTAATTGCACACCGTTTAGATCCAGATTGCAATAATTATAAGACATCGGGATCATTTGATATGAAACAAATTGAAGTTTTATTACCTTCTGGTAGCTAAGAGGGCTTTCTGTCGCCAACTTTTTTCCAATAATCCGGCAAAAAAGCTTCGAGTGAGACCATTAATTAAAACAGGTTTGGCTACACGCGTGTTGGCACCATAAAATTACTCAATCTCTCTTCACTGATCAGACATTGTTAATTACTCTAGACATAAAACGAAAAAATTCCCTTGTAGTAACAGCTTTGTGTATGAATTCATAAATATCAATTTGCAGCCGTGACTTAAATTTTAATAAATTTCATTTTTCTAACGAAATCTCCAATTATAAATAAAAACCACAGTGGTGATACTTCCAACATAACAGCAAACGGATTTTTTTCATAAAATTACATTTTTTTATTCACCAAAGGTAAAATGATGTTTTTATATGAGAAAAAAAGTTCACTTAATCGTTAGTTATGAATTTGCACGGTACAGTCAAAAACTAAATCACGTAATAATTATTAACTTTAAAGTTCGTGTACTTTGGCTAGAAAGACAGACACAAGTATGCATCTCAATCATAATTGTCGCATTTAATCAACACTCACAAACACAAATATACATTTACACACTGTCTTCGGGCGGCAAAGCGCCGGTAGCAAGCTTATTAAAAGAAATTCTACAAAGCGCAGAAACAAAATGTACAGTAAGCAGTCAGTTGCAGTTTTTTAATTAGCAATTTTGCATTTTCGTGCTCACGTTTATGACGAAAAAAGCAGACGTTTAAAAGGCAATTTTTTTTCGGCTCGCAGATAAATAATGCTCAGTTAGATAGCAAGCTGGAGCTGAATGTGCTAAGCTCGGATGAGTCGATTATATCCATTCCTCTTTTTACGATTTTCAACCTGACGGCAAACATACGCGCATTATCAAGGAAAGAAAATTCGTATCAATTACATTATTATCGTCACTGCCGTACTGAAATCGATAAAGCTCGGGCCGTAGATGCCACCGTCATTGTTGACTGAACTTTTCTTTATCCCCTTACTCATATTTTACGGCATTCGAACGGATTTATCTATATTATATGAGTATACGCGTGCAAGAGATACGGTTCAAATGTCATGGATGTGATACTGTTCAAATACTTAAACTGCCCTGAATTTTTTACTTGGTAATAATGTCATGATCGTTTTAAAAAAACATAAATGATAAATTAAATGAAAGCTCATTCTAAAGAAAAAAATTAAAATGAATAAAAAATTTAAGTATTCTCTTTTATCGATATGCTGTATCCTGCATTTTACTTAATTTTTTTTTATAACGGGCCATCCAATTGCGTTTTTTGATGCAGTGGGCAAATTTGCTCTCCTTCGTTTTCGTATCAATCTCATTGATGAATTTTGTTAATGACGGTAACGTTTGATACAAAATTGAAGCTATCGTGCAAATAACACTCAGCCGAAAACTTTGTTTGAGTAAAGTCAACAGCGGCTCGGCGTTGCTTATCGCGTCAATAATTATAAATCCACTAGTTGTAAATCTGATTGTTTGATAATGCCCATAGCCTTTATACAAGTTGCTCGTGAAACACTAACTTGGCAGTCTCGCAAGCCTATACACGGTACGCATTTTCTGGTAAACACATTCGTTTCAGTTTATTGTTCGCTCGTACCTCGCGAAAAGTTGGAAAAACTTGCTGGGCAAAACTTGCGCCCGCTAAGGCGAGTTTAAAGCGGTAAAATTGTCGATATCGAGATATTAAATAAGTATACGTTCAAGTGTATGAAACATAAAAGTAGTAAAGCGAACCTTATGGGCTTTCCGGATTTGCATGGCAACCACTTGCGCCTCGTAATAATCTTCTCCTAAATAATAATATAACTTCAACGCACTCAACTGCATGTTATCTCTTGGTCATTTTGCTGGAATATAATGCGAATGCGCACACGGGAGCGAGGGATAATAATTTTCTATTTTACCAGTCACATGTGTGTATCCATCTTCCTGGTACTCGCGAGCACGAAGCAATTTCGATTCGTTGTAAGATCATTGGATTGTGCAGGCTACTGCAGTTCCTAAAAGTTCTGATACTTGTTCCGCGTACAAAGCAAATAAGCTTGCGTTGCAAAGAGCAAAAAGTGCATTGTTGCCGAGCTGAGACTCGGTCAAAAAAGTTCGGGGCTCTTGCCTTTGAAACTAGTGAAATCATACAAATATCCTGTCTGACGTATTTTTTATACTTCACTAAGTCGCTTATTTCGTAGTCGTATGTAATACACGACGTATGCGATAGTTGATGAAACCTTGGTAGTGAAAAAGTTGATAATGTCTGGCCAGCTGAGACCCGAGAAAACTTGTAAACCTTTTTCCTAAATGATGGAGCCAGTTGCGGTCTGTCTTTTCTATTCTCTCTGTGCAGTGCACTTTTCCTCGTCTCCTTCTTTTTCCTCGCTTCGTTTTCAATTTATTCTCGAGTTAAGGAAAGAAGAAAAGACTTGAATACACACGAATACCCACACATTTATTCACGAGGGCTCAAATTATATTTGTCTTCTTTAAATTATATATGGCTAGTATTTGGGTTACTTGGGCTAACGGTGTGTGGCTGTGTGCGTGGGTGCGAGTAGCAGTCGTTTTGTTCTATACTGCACTGTCTGTTGCTCAGTACTAGTAGTAGTAGCAGTAGCACGGCGACCAACATCTTAATTACGCGACGCCGGAATCTGGAACGATTTATGTTTCCCAAACGTTTAACTCACGGCTTGGCTAGAAGTGAGAGAGAGAGAGGAGAAGAGGACAAGGAAAAGAAGCGAATATATATTTTATTTGCTCATAAAGAATGCAGCACTTTCTGTAATCAACGTACAGTTTAGATTTTTCATGCTCGCGGAAGTATCTTTTATCAAATGAGGATTTTTTCGCACTACTCCGAACTGTCACTCGGTTGACCTAAAAATTACTAGAGTACTTGGCGATATATTTTTTTTCGCGCGCATCTTCACGCCTCCCGGAAAATACGACGAGAAATGACAAAAAGGCAAAAGTACAAAAAAGCGTGAAAAATTCAATGCAACAAAAACCTATCTTCTGCTCCGCAGCGCAATAACTGAACGTTGTATCCTTGCTACGGTACACAAGATCAATTTGTCAGTTGGTACACATACCAGCATCGTCGTACATTTGCACGTCACGCTTGATATTCACACAGAAATCGACGTATCGGTTCACCCATTCGTTGACATTTTTCCTGGTGCGAACGAAAACGATCATAAAAGTTTTTTAAAACTCGAGCTTTTACTAAATTTTGAAGTGACGACGACTATTGTCACTCGTTTCTTTAATTAGCTCAAGTAATCTTTAAATTAAAATTAATTTATAATAATAAAGGCATAGGTAGAAGATTCTTCCATTTTTATTTTACGCATTGTGGTTGCATACTGTGCTCTATAAAATTTCCGATCATTCACACATGTGTACATATTAAAATTATTTTTTGTTATGAGATACGAGTAAGAAGAACGTAGTGAATTTTTTCCGTAGCTATCAATTACAAAAAATGAAAAAAATAATAACTCAGAATTTTTATAGCTCTCGAGACAATGTTTGCCAGTGATCGTTAAGCGCATTTTACGATTTTTGAAGTGCTTTTCGACGTTTTTGAGTACCATAGCTTAGGAGCTCGTAAATGCGCGTATTTATAACTTTCTGCCACAGCAATATCGCTTAGGTGCAATGGTACATAAAATGACAACTCGAATACGTTAATACTTACGAATTTCATTTTTTTTATCACACGCAGTGATTGCAACGTTCTACGGTCCACTCTAAAAGTATGCTACACATGCATTGTTATGAATAATCTCCTCCACGATATCATCGAGATCAGTGTACTACAAGTGTTGTCCCACAAGTGCTGCATGAAAGTGAAAGCTTATCATCCCTGTATGCCAACAAAAGCATGACAAGTCATCAGAGCAATTAAGCGCAAGACACCCAGTCGGCCAATATGTTATTGAGCACCATCGCCATTTTGGCATGTATGGATCTACTGACAACGGCCGATGGACAGCGAAGCAGATATTTCGCTTCTGCTAATCCGGAGGCGATGATGAAATCCGACATGGCCGCAATTCCGAGTGAGTACACGCACATTTTTTTTTTTTTTTTGGAAATACAATTTGCGAGGGCATAGTCAAAAATTACTGTTTTAATTGTGTCAATGAAAAGTTTTGACGAACCGCGTGCAGTTCGGCCCAGTGCGGGGCGGCGGCGCATGGTATCTGCAAAAGTTCACGACTCGTGTTAACGGCGTATTTTCGCTCGACTTTCCAACAAGCCGTGGAGAGGCGCGAGCACGCGCGCCCAAGCGAGCGAGCGTAAAAAGATGCAAAGCGTTCGATAAAGCGATAATTAAATTTCGCATCGTTATCTCGAAATTCACGAGAAAGCTCGTCCGCGCGCTTCAATGCTACAGAGAGTTACATTATGAAAATTATTTTCCATCGGCCAGGGGCACCACACACATCGAACGCGAATATATAGGGCTGGTCCTTGCGCGACGAGAGAGCAAAGGACAAAGTTTTGCCGTATATCCTCGGCAGCTTTTGCTCACATCGCAGAAAGAGAATAAAAGGGTCCTCTCCAGAACACACAGGCACACACGCGCGGAGAGAGCCACACATTGAGCTGAAATTCTCATCTTTGACGTAGTGCGGTACTTTTAAATGGAAAGTGTGGTGGCAAACATTGCTGAACTTCAGAGACAAATGTCACTTCTTTCTCTATACTTCCATCCCTTTCGTTCCCTTCTTTATCTATAGCTCTCACTGCGCTTGTGTGCGTACGGTATACCTATTTCCTCCTTTCTACTGCCTTTTTTTCGTGCTTTCACAATGGGTTACTCGCAAAGAAGTCTCTATCATCATTGAAAGATTTTATCGAGATCTTATAAACTGCAGTGAAACCGTAGAGATAGGTACTGACAATGGTCTTATCGAAAACACGCGAAACTCTCAGTCACGGTGATAATTGCATTGTCCGCGTAAACTATTGTTAATTATTCAATAAAAAGTTGCGTTCAACTTTGATATTATCTTATACTCCATCATTTTTTAGTATACAGTTATACGGATCAAGCACTGGCAAATTAGGGCTAATCATTCGTTCGGTTGCGAGGGGGCCTCGATGTCGCCGACACACTCCGCACTCTAATAGGCAATTAGATTTAATACTCATCTCGCTGGCACCCTAATCATCGCATATTCAGCCCGTGCCCCACCGCCTTTCGAGCCAATTCGAGTCATCTTCGAGCTTCCTTGTCACCATCTTTATCTACGTATACGTGTCGAGAGAGGAGATGAGAGGGAGGGAGGGAGCGAGAGGGAGAGCTTTAATCTCTCTATTCAGTCAGAAGGCAATTTTAGCTGGTCTCCCTCGCGCGATATGGAGTGGATATTGGATATAGGGTAGCGAGCGAGCCAGGCTCATTTTGCCACTTGTACCCGAAAACAATGCTGACGCACTCTCTTTCCATCTTTCTCTCTCTCTCTCTCGCCCGGCATGGAGTCTCGTTCGGATTGGGTGGAGGCAAAAAATCTAAAAAGCAGATACTGTCGGGACGGCGGAAGCGCCGCGCAGCGAAAGAAAAAGAAACGTGAACTGCAGCAACGAAAAAAAAAAAAAAATACGTATACGTAGTTCCGAGAAAAGTCTGCATCCTGTGGCTCTGTGTGTGCCGTGAACAGTGTCCCCAGCTCGCGCGAGCAGCAGCAGCACACTATCGCCAAAACGTCGTCAGCGTCGTAAAAGACAGAAGCTCCGAGAGTAACCCGTATTATACATACGAGCGCGCGCTCGAGTCGGTACACACATATAGTATATGGAGGATCGGAGGGCGCAAGTTCGCGCGCGCGCGCTCGCTCGCAGCAGGAAAGAGCTACTCAAAAAGCACAAATCCCTTCGCGTGAACAAAAGACTTTACTATCAGAGAGAAACTTGACTCTCTCTCTCTGCTGCTTTAGCAAAAGTAAGCGCGCGAGTGTGTGTGTGTGTGTGTGTGTGTGTGTTTGTGTGAGAACTCGCCTACAGATGCATAAAAATATAGGTAGAAGTGAGGAGGATCTAGACAGAACATTGGAAAAAGCTAGTTTGCAGCTAGACACACATACACCCACACGCAAACTGAAAGCTCGCGCGAAACTTGCCGCACAGTCAAAGCCAAAAGGCCCTGCGTGCACGCGCGTACATTTGTGGGAGTCTACACATGCCGCTGGTATCATCATTTAGTGCAGCCTCGCACTCACACACACACACACACACACACACACACACACACATATACACACGTACGCAGTTGCTAGTGCACATATATATAAAGTAGCGACGAGGCGGACTCGCCGTATTCTGCAAGGACTTAGAAAAGTAAAAGAGGATTTGAAAGCCACCGCGTACACCGTACGGATACCGCATACACTGGCGCGGGAGCTCGCACACACACACGCGCGGATCGAAAAGCGAGTTGCGATACCGAGTACGAGCAAGTAAAATCGTTTTAGTCCTTTCTCTCCGACTGCAAAAGTACTGAAGCTAACTATCGAGTTAGCGCTAACCTCATTGTTCGCAACTTATGCGAGCTGGAGAAATGGGCCAGCGAGAGAGAGAGGCAACGAAGAGAAAGAGAGAGAGAGAGAGAGAGAGAGAGAGAGAGAGAAACCTGCCAGAAGACCAAGTGAGCGTTATATATATACGTAGATGTGTGCTATATATATACCACGGGAGGCTGAAATAGAGGAATCACTAGATGGATCTAATGTTGCGCGCTACTTTATAGTCCGCCATGAACCGTATGCGTGAGTAGTATAGCTCGGTGCAGCTGCTACTGCTACTGCACTATTGCGCGTCCGACGAAGCTAGCTCTAGCTATAACTACGCTCGCGAGCCAAGATTATACGAACTGTGTGCGAGTTTAACGCGATAACTTTGTTGTCTGCGGAGCGCGGCGAAATCAGCTCTCCCCGCGTCTTTTGTAATTTCATTTTCGGCTCCCGGGCCTGCGAGACGACCGCGTCCATGGGAGTATAAGGTATATACACACAATGCGGCCGCCGCGCGTATAACTATTTCAAGCAGCTTGGCGCGGCGACGGCCGCAGTGTATCCATACCTCGCAAGTCGTATTTACATTTGCTAGAGAGCTTCAACCTGCACAAACTGTCCCGTATACCCACTAACCCTCCGTCGCACTCCTCTCCTCTCCTCGCTGCTTGTGTTTGCTCGAGATTACGCTTCATTAGGTTAGCGCGTGGCTCTTAGCTCCCTATATCCCTCCCAGCCAGCCTGCAGCTTCCCTTTCTAGCCGTCTCCATATAATCTCTTGGCTCTCGTGCACTGAGCCTGTCTCGTGTTTGTTCCATCAGTTTCGCTACTGGGCTAAATTATCCCTCGACTCGCTATGAGTTCTATACATGACCTGCTCCCTGATTACCTTTACACGCTGCGTGCGCATCTATTCCACGAGAGAATTCCTCGAGTAACACAATAGGCTCGATTAACTACGAGCTGATGAAAATTTTGTAAATGTATTAATTTGCATGGAGAATCCTAAAAGCTTTGCAGTTAGCTCGTGCATTTTTTTCATTTCCTTTTTTTTCATTGAATCTCCAGACAGACTATAGAGCTGGTTTTGTTTGGGCGCGAAACTTTGGCGTAATGTACATCGTGTGGTAAACCTTCTACTTAGCGCAGGTATATATATTAAAATGAAAGTACTTACATCTAATGTACTGGAGTCTTAAGTACGAAACTTTTACCATACGCTAAGTTCGCTACGTTTAGACGTATATGTATACGCGTGCAGCGCCGCGGCTCACAGATATAGAAGTACTCGCACAGGTCTCGGAGTAACACTTTAACATTCTCTCTCTCTCTCTCTCTCTCTCCCAGTACAATGATTATTTTACTAGTGCTATATACTTAATAAATATGAATTATTTCTCTTTGTTCGGACTGCAGATGTTGCTGCCTAAAAGTACTAAACTTTCCACGAGTCTAAGTTTTCACTACCGCAAAGGAAATTACGATCGAACAAGTACGCGCCGCGCGCACCCCGAGCCACGCGAATATCATCGTGGCGTATGATTGTAATGAATACGCCTTGGAAATGAAGCTAAATTCCTTTGGAGCGCGGGCTTTTTTTTTTGTTCGAGATACTTAATTTTAAATACGAGAAAAAAAACTGCTTTACTCTCGGTTGAGATAGTATGATTTTATTCGTTTAAATACTACGTGCGTGAATACATTTACAGTCGGGACGCTGCAGTCGCGACTACCTCACTAAGTCGCGCGCATTTTCGACAGATCCCAGCAGGCGGCGACTGGGAGAATAAGACGAAAAAAAAAACTGATGGAAATTCTCATAAATATTACCCGCTTCTTACTGCTACTTCTTCAAAATACATAGAGAAATCTGCTACTTGCTTGCCTTGCCAGTGCCGGGCGCCGCACGGCAGTTTCCTAAGATGCAAGCTACGTCTCATAGATTTTCGAATCGAAAAGTCGTAAATAGTGATGCGTTGCACACGCCTGCCTCGTTCGCTCGACTCGACTCGCGCGCGCGACTCACTGCTCTTTTTAACTGCATTTTTCTGCCGTTATGGAAATTATCCTGGCTCCCGACAAAAAGTGTAAGATGCTGCTACTTTCTTTTGCGCGCTCAAGTTTTTTTTTTCTTATTCGACGCGTTGACATCGATCGCGACCTACTTCGACGTCTCCGTCGCGCGAGATTTACATTCGTTATAATGCTTTATATTTGCGTTTTTTTTTCTCGATTTGAGCTCTTGGCATTAAAAAACAATTCGAGACGTGGAAAAAATCGGTGATATAAATATTATAAATTATGAAGCATAATCCTTATCCACGCACACGTTGCATTACCAATGCAGATGGCAACTAAGAAATTTCATCGCAAAACGTGATTTGTAAATATATTCTTCAACACAAAAAATACGTATTTCAAACGCCTCCGACGAGATATTGATGCACTATCTATGGGAGATTTTGTATAAAATTGAAGTCTTCGTATGTTACAATGTCTCATTACAAATATTTTGATTTTAATGAGATTTTTGATTTGAACAGTTTATTTGCCAGGGTCAAAAGACCGAATGGCAACAAGAAATAAGTCTCCGAAGAATCCAGATATACAAAAGACGACCATGGCAGTTAAAGCATAAACTTTGCCTTATCTTTTTTGGTTTTTGAGAACTTGGTTATACGTCATCTAGCGGTAATTTATGAACAACTAGGTACATGAAAAAAAAATTGAATTAAGAGGATTTTCCAACACGCTTGCCTTAGTTTTCAGAGAATAAAATTTTTTTATATTCTGAACATAATAGTTCAGTATTAACGCAATTATTGCAATTAAATTTCATTAATTATCAGCATTACTCAAATCTTTAATAGAAAATTCACTTAATGGTAAAGTAAACATTAAGTATATTTACTTGAATTTTAAGATCAGTAACAATTCTTCAATTTCAGTATTTACATATAAAAATCGTAGGTTCTTAAGAGTTACTTTTGTAATTTTAAAAAAAAAGGTCACGACGAAACGCTTACTTGAACATTCTGGTAGAAACGTCAATTAAAAGTACTTAAAAATAAATAAAAAAATTTTACCGTGTAACTTTTTATTAACTGTCTTGATTATTTTTTAAGATTTTGAAAAAATTTACAAGAATCCCTAATTTTCCAGAATATTTTTATTTTTAAATACTAAAAATCGAACGAGTTACAGAATTCATTTAAAACTATGTTAATATGAGAAAATCAAAGAATAATAATTAAATAATGAGCCAATAAATTTAGAAAAAAAAAATCCCCTCGAAACACTAAAACATTCGATTTCATCTGTTTAATGTTGCACAGCAATAACAAAAATAGTTCATCGTGACGAAAATATAAATTATTTATTGCAATTTTGAAGAAACCTGTTGAGATAAAATGACATTTATTACTAACAGATGCATGGTCGAGTCAAGGGTCTCGCGTGTTTAAGTGTGCTTACTTTACGCTCACAGTCTGGTTATTATTTCTGCTTCCAAAGTCGGCATTTCAGTGATTGCGCAGCCATCATTGATGAAAGAAGCAACGTAGCTCGTGATGACTGTCACTTATGCATGAAAGTGTCGCGCTAAAAGCAGCTCGACCATAACGCTCGTTTTCACCTGTATGCAAGTGTTTGTTTGATGTAAACTTTACTCCATATAGACTTCAACCGTTAATATTAGCTTTCGCTCCTCAATCGAACGAAAATATCTATCATGTTTCCTTTTAATTGAACCGAAATTATTGCGCTGGCAATGCAAATTTTTGAAACAATTCACTCTGTATAACGCGCCACGCGTCTGATTGGTTTAAAAACGTCCATGAAAATGCAATAACTGCGATGTGCGTTTTTTTTTTGCGCGCTTTCATAGATGCTCGAGTGTTGCGCGTGTTGACTGTTGCTGGTCACGTCGAAGAATGCCAATAAGCTACGTCGCCATCCATCCATCACGCCTTGCTTTCCCCATCCTCGTCCTCCGCACCTTCAAATTGACTTGCACGTATATTACGTATGTATAGGTGAGCTACAGCGCCAAAGCTATCTATATATTTATATAAGCTCGCTCATCTTATATACGTATCTCGCTTTTGAAGCTAATAACTTCTTCGACACGACGCCCAAAATTTGCTTTATCCGATATGAGAATCCGCAATTTTGTACGAGAATCTAATTTATAAAGCCAACGAGCTCGACGCCAAATATCGTGCAAAACTCATATTATATGTACGTGCGTATGTGTGTATGAGTGTGTGCCTGAACGTGCACAATTTTACGTTTATATAGGTTTTTTACTCGTTCCACTGTTAACTGCGCTGTGTGCAGGGCACCGAACGATCGAGTGCCCGACTGATTCACGATTGATTGATTTCATGCTTTGTTACCAGCATTGCTCTCTAGTACATCACTGGCGTTCTATATGCGTATAGTGTGCAGCTGGGCTGGACGGCAATATAGCCCCCGTGTGACGCACACCGGCCTATACTCATACTGGTCAAGGGTGCATGAGCCAGGGAATGAAAAGGAGGGAGGGAGGGAGGGAGCAACGTAGTGATATGATGTTTTTTTCGCTGACCAGAGACATTGTCATCTTTGGCTGTGACAGCTTTTTCACATTTACCAGCTGTATATTTATTGCGTCTGCGGCTGTGTGTTACACTACACACCATGTCAATTGAAATTCACGCTATGTGCCTTTTTTCGCGCTACGATGCACTTGTCGCCTCAATTCTTTGATCGCACTCCACTGTCCCATGATATATGATGACGATTCTTGCCTTTTAATACATCGGCTCGATATTGATGATTTTTGTATTGCGCTTCGAATGACTGAATATTGTTTCATGAGTCGTAATTATAAAAATTACTTCCGTGGTAGAAGTGTTTTCAATTAATTACGGCCTAATAACCAAAAGAATACCATTCAAAATGTTTTCGAAACCTTAATTGGTTCGTTTCCGCCGATTTTTCTTGATAAAATTTTATATCATGAATTAAAAAAATGACAATTGAACTATTTCAAAAAAAAAATTGGACCAGTTTTCAATCACTTTGAGTATGGAAAACCACTTGAAGCTTCCACCGCTAGATGGCGAGTACACCTTTATCTGCAAAACTGCAAGTAACAAAGTCAAGTATATTAATTTGGTAGAATTTACCTTATTTTAAATTAATAACTATTCCTGAAAAATCAAAAGTAAATCAATACAGTCCTGAGCTGGTTGCCAAGGCTTTACGCATAACACGAAATCAGTCTTGCTCGCTGGCTCGATTATCTAATAATTCTGATATTCCTTGAGCAGCTGCGCACCACAAATATTCGTAATTACCGAAGCGTGCGCTAATTGGGCGTGTGTGCAGCGCTAGCCAGCCAGACAGAGAGAGTGCGTGGAGACGTATACAATGCGCGCAGGATGTGCATCCGCACTCTCCGCCGCAGCCGCCCTGCCAACTGATTCAGGCGGTGAAAGCTATAATGCGCCGCTCTCGCTGCAAGACGCGTGTGCAAGCTCCCCCCGAAGTACAAGAATGCTGTCTCTCGAAATTCCTTCCAGGCAGCTCGAGGAAACTCCCTCCCTTCCGAAGGCTCCTCTCTCTCTCTCTCTCTCTCTCTCTCGCCCAAAACTTTCTAATACAACTGTGTGCTTGCAGCGCGAAGGTATAGGGAGGCTGCTCTCCAGATACGCGTGCGTACATAACAAAACACACATAATGTACATTATATACAGACAGACAATGTATATACGTAGAGGGGTAAGTGATTATGATTCTCATTAGAGCCAGACCGCAATCGCGCGCACTCAATTAGCCCGCTCCGACCGAAAGCATCGAACTGCGCGGTAGCTTTGAACTTATCTCCCATATAGCTGTACAGCAGCTCGCGCGCGCTCAATGCAGTTATATGTATATTGCATACATCGTATACACCGCCACTCTCAATTGCATATTCAATATTCCCTTCCATCGTTCGCGCTCGCGCGCGCTCGCATTCTTGTTGTTTACGGCGCATCCCTCCTTGAATATTATGCATGCATATTTTGTACTTATTAAAGCTGCGCATCGATGAGTGCGTATTTGATGCTCTGTGTGTGTGTGTGTGCGTGTGTGTGCTAGCTGCAGCGCGCTCATTACTCCGCTATTTGCATGCTTAAAAAGAATTATCCTCCGAGAGGAATATTTGCCTTTGAAATGAACTCAAACAGTCGGCCGGGTAAAAATAATCATCTAGTTTTAGCCCGAGTCGCAGTGAGAAGTTTAAGCATCGTATATTATATTTACGCCGCACACACACACACACACACACACACACACACACACACACACATGCCAAAGTCGAGTTATTAATTTTCTATAACGTGGAATTCTAGTCTTTCGAGAATGATCGAGCATTAATTTTTGTCTCCATTGAGTTCGTAAAATATAAATATGCAATTATGTTCCGTTCTTATAGATTTTCGATATAAGCTCGCGATGTAGTAAAATTCAATTCTCTTGCCATGTCAGACCGAGACGCGGATGTATAAACAAAAAGCGCTTCAAAGTTCGAGCGCTTCGGCGTATCGAGTTGTATGGATACATTGACAATGCAGATTTTATACACGTACACACAGGCACACAATCCTTCATATACTGCCTTCGCATATTAACCCGCCATGTATGGACGAAGTTTCCTTTAAAGACTTTGCGTATATTATATTCGATCGCGAGTATGTGTGTGGGAAACGGGGCTCCGCGCACACGCATACTTGCGAACGCAGCTCCGCATCGCATGCGAGAGAGAGCTTCGGAAAAAAGGTCAAGCGATACTCAAGAAAATGTTTTCAAGCCGTTCTTTTTAAAAGGGCCCTTGTATAGGAGCCACACGTACACATTCTTGATAAAAGTACCCTCGCAGGTTATACACAACAGGAAGCGACGTAGACGCATGGAGCGCCGCGCGCAGCGAGATATCGCGATGTATATCATACGCCGTATACATAGCCCATATATATTACTCCTGAGTGCAGGCGCGCAACGAGTAAAAACGTATATATCGTCGTATATAAAATATAAAAGCCCATGGAGATTTAAAGAGAGAAGGGCTGGGTTGCGGAGGTAGAGAAGCCTCTTGGGTATGAATGGCTCGATCTTACGAAGCTCGAGTACTTCTCGCAAAACACGTTGACGGCTACTCCTAGTAGTGCTGCTTCTACCGCTGCTGCCTCGGCTCGCAATTGCGTAATGGCTAACGTTACGATTTGATTTGTCGATTTATGAGCCTCTGCACGTGAAATAGCTCGGAAACAAGTACTGTTGAAATCGAAACTCGAACGCCGATATAATCTAAATCTGTGTGGTGTGTGTAATACACACACTGTGTATACCTGCGTTTTGCGTGCAGTAAATCATTTTAATTTTGCGTCCAGCGTTACGAACGAATCCGTGGAAGTCGAAATTCTTTCAAGTGTATGTACAATTTTTGCACTATAAAAAAAATGCAAATTCTAGCAGCAGCAGCCGTCGTCGTGAAACACTTTTGCTTGTTTTGGCATAAGTGAGGTGTGTGAATTTTAATAAAAGTACCGCACGCGTGTGGCTGCAGCGCACGACTATACGTGCGTGTATATGAGTACACGTTATTATAACTTTATACAGGGTGGGGAATAAATATGGAAACCCCTGGAAATTTCGCAGAATAAGTTGGGAAAAAAAATCAAAAACCTTATATCCGACGTATTTTTTCACGGGGAATCCAATGGTGACCTTGAATTTGACCTTGAACACGACCTTCAAGCTCCAGCGACCCAAAAATCGATTTTTCAAATGTAACCCCCATTTTTTATTGCAGATTTGAAAAAAGCACAAAATTTCACGTCAAAATGTATGTTTTGTTTTTTTTTTCAAGGTCATTTTAAGGGCGTTAGAGACGCAAATAAAACCCCAATTTAACCTAAAATTAAGTTCAAGTAAGGGCTTTTTTTCTAATTGTACTGCCTCTAAAATGACCTTGAAAAAAAAAACAAAATACATATTTTCACGTAAAATTTTCCACTCTTTTCAATGGTGACCTTCAATTTGACCTTGAACATAACCTATACTCTACAGTGAACCAAAAATCGATTATTCGCACGGTGACCCCCATTTTTTATAACAGATTTGAAAAGAGCACAAAATTTCACGTCAAAATGTATGTTTTGTTTTTTTTTTTAAGGTCATTTAGGAGGCGGTACAATGAGAAAAAAAGCCCTTATTTGAACTTAATTTTAGGTTAAATTTGGGTTTTATTTGCGTCTGTAACGCCCTTAAAATGACCTTGAAAAAAAAAACAAAACATACATTTTGACGTGAAATTTTGTGTTCTTTTCAAATCTGCAATAAAAAATGGGGGTTACATTTGAAAAATCGATTTTTGGGTCACTGGAGCTCGAAGGTCGTGTTCAAGGTCAAATTCAAGGTCACCATTGGATTCCCCGTGAAAAAATACGTCGGATATAAGGTTTTTGATTTTTTTTCCCAACTTATTCTGCGAAATTTCCAGGGGTTTCCATATTTATTCCCCACCCTGTATAAGAGCCGAGCTATTGCACGCAAGGCCGAGCTTTGTTAACTTGAAGCTACGCTCGAACGGACTTGAACAGCAAAATTGCATTTCCTCGAGAAGAGAGAGAGAGTGTGTAAGTGATTTAGACACTTGCGCGCGCATTCATACGTGCATCCCCCCGCACACTTCGCTGTTTTATCTTTTTAATTGAACATTCCAACGAGCTCTATGGCATTGGTTTTTTACCTGCTTTCTGATATGCATTGGGAAGAACGTCAAATAGATTGATGCAGGGGTCCTGTTCTTTTTTTTCAAAGAAAACAATTAGAATGGAATGCAATCATTGAGTTAGAGCCAGTTGACTATTTTCACATGAATTACATTTATGTCATAAATCAGAAAAACACTAAAATCACATTACTATTCTGATGTAATTACATAAATAAACAGAAAGTGGATGGACATAGTAATTTTGATTATATTTCTTCTTCATTGCAGTACGTACCATTGCGGTGCAAGGAGTGGGAGGTCAAACGGCTACTCTTCCATGCGATATACAACCCCAAGAGAGCAACGACTCCGTGACGATGGTGCTCTGGTTCAAAGACTCCACCCGCGAGCCAGTCTACAGGTGAGTTTTATATCCGATAAATAAAATCCCTATCTTCCCAGCGATTTTAGCATAAAAATATCTTTGCTTTGCTATCGTATTTATACGCGTTGAATACAATTCTGACTTCGGAAAATTAAAGCAGTAATAAAAATGATTTAAAAAGCAAAGAAATATCTTCGCTGTATATAGCAGTGTTAACGCAAACATGGATGATTCTCTCGGTCGCTCGCTAACGCTTACCTCGCCGACGCATTAAAATCTAAATAAAACAGAATATCCCAGAGTCATCAAAAAACAGCGCGTACATAGCCGTTGGCGCGCGATGGGCTTAAAAGCTTCCCATCATCGTGACAGTATTATCCAACAGGGCACTCATTATACAGCCAAGTGGGCCGAGAAAGAGAGAGAGAGAGAGAGAGAATACATTAAACTCGCGCACGCACACAATGATCACTTTTATCCACGCAGTACATTCGGGCGAGCCGAGTAAATTCATCGATCGGCTTAGCCCATGGCATATCGCCATTATCATGGCCGTATATGCACGCGCGAGCCAGCTACAACGGCCGCAGCGAGAGAGAGATTGTTCGAAATCCCTCAAGTATTTCGCTACAAGGCCAAGAGCTCGCCGGAGTTAGTCCGTACCTGCGCGCTATGTATAGACCCTATACTTTCCGAATGATTAGAAGAGCATAATAAGCTACTCGGATAATCACGGCACGGACTGTACGTATCGTTATTATCGCCTACTTCTATGTACTTGCTCGATGCTCGGAGCATAACCGAGCTGCGCGCTCCTATACAACAATACATTCACTGACCTGTCCTGCGTTCACTTTCAATAAACAATGCATCACCCGGCTTATTTTGCCGTTTCAATGCGGCATCCTCAGCTTTAACATCCCCAGTCCATTCTATATACGGATAGGCTGCGCAAAATGGAAAAAAAGCTCTTTTCTCTCTCGAGCGCAGCCGTGAAGTTGCTGACGCTATCGTATCTTATGCTCGCCCGAGCAGCCACACATACGTGTACGAGTTTTGCATTATGTTCCCCGGGTATTTTATCCCCGAGTTCGAGGATTGACTGCTACAAACGTAAGCTAGTACGTGTACGTGTATATGCGCACGAGAAAATAGAGACGTCTCCTACTCTGCAGAAGCAAACAACAGCGCACACCCACATATAGTATACACGAAAGGAAGCAATCACACGTGAGGAGCAGTGCGTGCATGTGTCGTGTGTGTGGATGTGCAGCGCATGTCTCTCTGTACGTGTGTGTATGCGCGCGCCCGCGCGGCGAAACTGCGGCTTATACGATATTCGCGCTTCGTATTGAAGGAACGGCAGCAGTGGTACGCGGGTAACATTATGCAGGCGAACGCGTGAATTATCGTGCCTATTGTGTTCTCTTCGGTGGTGACGTATCGTGGCACTGTCGCTGCTGCTGCTGCTGCTGCCGATGCTGGCTGTGGGGCGCTGCTTCGGTACGTTTCCAGAATTCGGAGCTTGATTCGACCATTAAGGCATTTAAAGAGACATTGATGAGATTTCAGACTACTTTTGCGCGCGAGTTTATTGTAACTGTACAATTTAAATTGCACATTTTTGAAAGGAAATAACGAATTTGAAAGTCATTGAAAGATTTGCCAACTTTGCAAAAACTGTGAAACAACGAGTCGACTGTTCGTTTTCATTTGCCTAATGATTGATGCTCATAATCAATATGCAAATGTTACTTCAAATTTACTCATCATCAAGTTCGATCAAATAATATTTTTGGTTTGTAAAGAATTATTGAAATGATAATTATATTTATCTTGGTATCGTATTCGTTTACTAATGTTCAAACGTTGCAGTTACTCAAGTGCAATTATGCAACTCAGATACGTAAAGGTTGTTTTATTATTTAATTCATGAGTACAAATACACAAAAGAAGCTTTCCTGTCAACAATGCTCCAAATTAATTGTGGCCTTTGAACTTGAACAAGACCATTTAAAAAATGTTTAAATGTACAAATATTAAGTGAACTTCAAATGAACGAAAAATGACAATTTAATTGTTTTAAAATATTTAGACCAGATTTCAATCCCTTTGAATACGATAGTGCGTTTCCAAATCGCCTCCACTGGCCAATGATGGCGAGTACTTTTTTCTGTGAATCTGCAAGTGGTAAAGTAAAAATAATTCTATAAGTCAAAGTACGGTTTTTGTACTGTCATACGAAGAAATTACGGATAATTTTATGAGAAATATTATCAATAGGTGCAGGTACTGTCGTGCGCTTCTAAGTCTACATCTTTTTTTCCGTGACTCGCTAATGTTTCCTATAGGAAATTAATCAAAACACACCACATTGTTAATAGACAACAAATGATATATTCTGCATCACCATTCTATCAATCAATTAAAACGCTCATTAACTTTCGACACTTCTTTTCGTATACTTTCTACAAGAGGATTTAAAAAAGGAATCTAAAAGAAGATTGGCCAAAAATTAACCATAAAAAGTTAAGTATTTCTACATGGGTTAAAAGTGGCCATTTGTATTAACTCTATATTATACAGTTAACATTGATACTATCTTTAAACTTGCATACTTTGAATAAACTCGAAACAAACGAATCTCTTTTGAAAAATATTTAATTTCCTAACTTTCTTTCTTATTTATCAATAAATCCATCAATACTCTATAGCTAAGTGACATTACTGAGATAAAATAAAAAAATTTTATTTAGTTGACAGTAACTCTTTGCATTTGTATCTAAAGAAATCTGACAGGCAAGAGCTATCTGCGACATCTCAACTTGAATGAGAACGAAAAATTTTCCGAAAGCTCAAAAAAAAAGGCGCCAGCAAGCACATATACGTATACATTACCGTTGTGGGTTTGTATAGTATATAAAGAGGAGAATTGCGAGCACTTGTCTTATTTATCGTGAACGTGTGTGCTTCGGTATTACAGGCGATGCCACAGTTTACAGTTGTGTGCATATATGTATGTATGCCGCGTATGTATAGTAATCCATGTATCGCTGTCCTACACGACTGCTGCGGTGTGTGCTACACTACCTTCGCGCGCGGGTACGCACAAGAATATATATGAGTGTGTGTATATGTGCGCGAGTATCTGCTGAGCACGGTAAACGACTGAGAGAGAAGTTAGCAAATACACACAGACACAAATGCCGAGTTTCCTTTGTGAGTACAGGCAGTTTAGTAGTGGTGGTAGCGGTATAGTATTATACAAAGCTAAATACGCCCATGAAGAAACATGCCGCATCCGCAAAATTCCTTAAAATCCCTTCTACGGGCGTAAAAGCTGCCCGTAACTGTTTATGTTATGTACAAAGATAAATGTATGTTTTTGTAAAAGCTCCTCTGTGATGTGGTAATTTATACTATTATAGAAGAAAATAAAGATAGTCCAAGTCTTTATTACTTTAAAGAAAAGTTACAACAAAAAAAAAAGATATCATCGACTCGAGCTCTACTTATTTAACAAAGATTCTTATAAATCTTCTTTTTTTCTTTCGAGTTCTACATTTTTACACGAATTTTCTATATTTCTATATCGACATCTGTAATGTTGAATTCATAAAATATTTGTCAATTGGTAATACTTATTTTTTCTTGCTGTTCTTCTATTACTTAGCTTCTCGAAAGTAAGCATAAGTATTTTACAAAACGTTTCAAGTATTGAAACTACAACTTTTTCCGGATGCGAAAAACCTTCAGAATATACCAAAGTACATTTTATACGTTCAGTTTTCCAGTGTTTTTCTGCCCGGCACCTGCAGCTCTCTGAAAACGTTAAAACAATTCAAGTTGAATTTAATATTTTTGTTTTCAAGTTGGTTCTTTTTGGTGAACTTCGAAGATAAAGCGTACAGGTAAAATTACAGTAGGTTGAAAACATACGATGAAATAATAACGTGTGCCTCGCGGCACTTAATCTTTATCTACAGTTATATGACCAACGGTGTGTTGTTTTTGCCTAATTGAATCGGGTACTATGAAGCAACCGTAGATGAACTTTTTCACGCATTTTATGTACGCTGACCTGCAAAAAAATTAGAGAGAAATTACTTTCAGCAACGAGACCAACTATTAACGAAGCGTGTCAAGTACTCTAGAAATGTTCACACTTTTTCCGTGTAACGATATTAAAAATTAAAATATTAGGCGATATCATAATTACTACGAACGATGACATAAATTTCGATGAGATTATGAGCTTACAGAAATGAATCGAGCTGAGACTGAATCTTGGTCTATTTTAACGATTGTGAATGTTTTGAACGAGTTTTCAATTATTTGAATTCATAAAAGATTTTTAATATTTCCATTTGATACCAGAACTACCCAATAGAATGATTATCAATGCCTGACAATAAATGCAGCTGGCGTCTTTCTTGTATCGTTTTTTCATATCAAACAATGACTTCTATAATAATCCATACTTGTTTTAGCAACTTCACTGGGACGAAAATAATAGAGAGCCGCAAAGAAAATTGTGTCTATATTAGAAAGAAAGGGTCGTAAAATTATTTTGACTGAAACAGATTCACCTGATACAACTGATACTTTTGAACTTCGTCATTGGATTTTGTTAAAATGTGCAATTTTTTATGAATTATATTACTATTGTAAAGTTAATAGATGTATAGAATTGAAAAAAGAGATTTTAAATAATTTTATTTTGATAACAAAATTGAAATACAACAAACTTTAACTACACTGTACTAATTTAATTACGATATTCCATTATTAGCTTCAATTTCGTAAGGGTACCTTCCATTTTAATTAGTGCATTAAATAATTACCACTCCATCAACAATAATATTTTTGAATTTGATTTGACAATCGAGTATATTTTAACATTGGAGAATTGAATTTATTCACCGTTTGAAAAGGCGACTTTTCATCTTGTGGCGCATGCCTGAAAAAAGTCAATAATGATAAACATTTAATTCCTATGATTTTTTGAGTTCTCTCGTTCCACACGGATATTCGTCATATACCCACGAACAGCAATTGTCTAGTTCATTGGTTTGGAAAATCAATGGGTATTCCGTGATGGGCCCACGAAGCACCGAGCGAGCTTTTTGTGCGACAACTACGGCAAAAATGCGTATATAACACAATACGCCAATTACGAACTAATACTTTTTGCCTTTTATACCGCGAATGCCGGATATAATGCTTTGACGAACTGGGATACTACTGCCGCATCGACTGCCGAACTTTTGACGTTTTTTTAATCGACGCGAGCGAAAATTAACTTAAAATCATAGGGCGTCGAAAGATTGCAAGGCTCAAATTGATCGATCGATTTAAAAAGTTTCTCGATTTTTTGCACATTCGCGACGTATGTGTAGGCAATAACACTCGATAAGTGTGTATCGAGGGTGAGCGAGTTCTCGTTTGAATTAATAAGCGCGATACAACAAAGCCAAGCTCGCGTTGCGCTCCAGGACACTTGAAAGTCTCTCGATGCACATCGCGTGGCTTAACCACGCGTATATACGCGCGGCGCTGTCAAGTGCACACGAGTATATAAGTCTTGCCGCGCGCTGCGCTGCGCCTGGCCTATATACACACACACATGCTCATGAATAACCTTTTCTCTCTGCAAAGAGTGATTATCTCGGATTTCGATGCGACTCGTTATACCCGAGCTTGCAGTCGCGCGAGTGCGCGTGTGTGCGGGGCAATGTGCGGAATGCGCGTGTGTGTGCCTATAAAGTGTGTCTATAAAGCTGATAGATCGTTGCGATTTTCATCCAATATCGCTTCTTTTCACTCCCGCACTCGAGCACTCGACTTGTGACTTTCAACCTCTTGATGAATATTACGCGTCGCTCGAAATGCTCGCGAAATGATAATTCAATCATTCGCAAAACCATCGACGACTAAATTGAATTAAAAAATTTTCGATTTAAAAAGATTATAGCCACTCGAAACGCAGAGTGGCAGTGGCAGTAGCGCTACTAGCATAACCAGCTATACGTAACAAAGTGAAGTGTCCCAACGAATTTTACAGTCGAACCGCCAAATTAATAGCGACTCATATGCAGATATCCGTATGTGCGTGTGTGTGTGTGTGTGTGTGTGTGTGCAGCAGAACCAGCAGCGAATGCATGTACATATACGCGCCTACAGTGCGGCCGAATGCAAACGTCGACGTGTCTCGCTCTGTGCCGGGCGCTGCGAAAACAGAAAAGCCGCTCGATGTATATACGTATCTCCTATATACATACATATGCCCAAGCGTGTAGCAGACGTATATATATCGTTCCCTGAGGCACACATACCGCTGGTGTGCGCACTTGTACACGCGATCTCTCTACCCCAACGAGAATTGCCTAATAAAGATGGTATAGAGTTGAGTTAGAGAGAAAGCCAAATTGCAATCGCGATCCTGGTGCGTATATATGCATATAAATGTTGCAAAATATATGTATGGGTCTGGTGGTGGTGCTATTGCAACTGGTACTTGCGTATGTGTGGGCACACAGGATGCTTTGAAAAGCATATGTAAAGAGGATGAGGCAAGTAGAGAGAGAGCCACCTAACATATCCGGTTCATATCGGTGATATGTCATTTTGCGATTAAAAGCGATTCGAGCAAGTAAAGCCGCTTCAGGGTTTGCGAGTGAGGTGTAAAAGGAATCGAGAAAGTGCTCGAATGCAAGCTTTATGTCGGCTATGTTTTTGAATAGCGGCTATCATTCTAAATGGCAATATTTATCAACAAAATATTAAATTTATATAATACCCCGAATAAAAAATAACTATTGAAAATGTTTCAAATTACATTACCCTTAATTAGCTTGTTTTTTATAATTTACCGTTACAATTATGTTAAAAGTATCCAGGGCATTTTAGACGTATTGAAAATGGCGAATCATTAGTATAAAAAAATTTAGACCAGTTTTCAATCGCTTTGAGTATGATAAACTACTTGAAGCTTCCACCGCTAGATGGCGAGTACGCTCTAATCTGGAAAACTGCAAGTGATAAAGTCAAAATAATTATATAAGTCAAAGGCGCGATTAAAATTGTTTAATATATCCTTAGCATAACTCCGTAATAACTCCTAAGCTCAACCTCAAAATCGAGTTTTTGAAATGAATACCGTCTAACTACGTAACAATTAATAAATTCAATTTAATTGACATTTTACATCTCAAATCTAGAAAATAAAGAATAACTATTGAAACTGTGTCTAAATAGTATAGTTTATACGTATTTTTTATAGTAAAAATGATATTCATTGAATAAAAAAAAAAACGTGGATAGTTAATTATATAACCATAAAATGCTTAAAAAACGTCACACTTTCGTACAGCGCACAGCACTTTGATATTATTTTAAATAATTAGTCAATAAAAATTGAATGAATGAGAAAAAAAATTGAATCACAATTAATTTTATCCTTCAATAATTCAAGCGTCTCACGTTCTTTTGAATTGTATTTACGCACTTATTTCACAACAAAAGAATTAATTCTGACTCGTGTATAGTAAAATGCGCAAATACACGCGTTTACGTACAGCCCGACACGTGTATGCGTGTGGGTCTCTGTAGGAGCAATGAATAGCAGCAACGGTGCGCAAATTGAATTGAATTGAAAATTCGCAGTTATACATTTGTAGCGAGGCGCTGCAATTGTTTGTTCTCATAGGAGAAAGGTGCTACCGCGCGACTGCCAGCCAACCTCGTCGCTGCTGCTGCTGCTGCTGGTTTTACGCAGTCAGCCCCGAGAAGTTTTCAATTTTTGATTTTGCAAAATCCACACGACACGCGGCAAAGCCAACTATACGTCTATATAGCCGCAGCCAGCCGCACCGATCTGACTGCCTTATTCTTGCTTGCCTTTAGCCATGGCTTACCCATCGTTTTCTCAATTAGAGAGATACGAATCCAAAAGGAGGAGGCCAAAGTTTCGACTTGTAAAACCAGCATATGTTTATACGCGAGTACAAATTGACAATGTATATAAACTTCTTGCAAGAGTGACTAAAGCCAGAAGCAGAAGAATTCAGAATGAGCTGCAGGTAAAATAGTTGGCTGCCAGCGAATACATAATATACACAATACCTTCACGCGCGCACGTAAAGTCTCGGCAATTGTTTTATTCATAAGACAAGAAAGCCTGCTCCAGACGAATAGCAACATTGGTTGCTTTAATATATTCGACGCTTCATTGTTGAGAGAAATTGTCGCGAAGCATTTCAATTTACTCGTTTAAATTTTGCAGTTTAGATGCTTGGAGCAATATTTTACCTTTCTTCATGCATTATATTCGCTGCGAGTAAGCATATTTATAAATACATGCAGGCACATAATCAACGTACAGTACAATTCGCTAACGTTTACCTCTTAGAATAATCAATAACAGGCAGGAATAAAAAATCGCAACGGAAAATGCCGCGTGAGAACGAAGATTCGGATATGACTTGTATTTGTATAAAAAAAGTGCAAAGAAAAAATTCTGAGATAGAAATAGGCGGTTTTTGAGGCCATCTAACGATTTGTAGAATATTGAAAAATGATTCAATTGACATACGGAGAAAAGTTATATGTATGAAAAAAATGCAAAGAAGAAATTATCAGGTAAAATTTTCTCTATTCAAAATGATAGTAATCTAACAAATAAAATATTTGGCTATTCCAAATAAAAACTTTATTCGCTGTAATAAACTACGCTTGCATATATTTATCTTAATCATTTTCGCAGACTTCACATATCAATTTTATTACCGCAAATTTGAAACCACTGACTAACCAAAATGTTCGCATTACAATATATTTTACATGCGCAATTTAACGTTATCAATGGGAAGGATTTATTTCACACATTTTTTATCCCCGTAAGCTTCTCTGCAAACTCGCTTACTTTTTTAGGCTAGCAAAGTGTCGTTTTGAATATCATGAGAGTGTAATAAAACGAAGTGAAGATACACATTGAACATGAAAATCTCGATTTATTTGTTTTAAAAATTACGAAAATCCTCATTTTTTATCATATCGTACGAAAGTGATATAAATTGTAAAGAAGCATGCCCCACCGTATTGAATCCTTCAATCAATTTTGTCTGGTGAAGAATACAAAAGAAATTATAGTTGAAAAAAATAAATAAAACGTGAGTTACGTTGCGTGTAACAAACGCTTCAACTGCACACACCGTCATCCCTTTAAGCGCCTACGTATATATTTGTAGAAAAAAAATAAGAACAGCAGCAGCTTAAGACGTGCCCGGTAAAAAAGTGCAGAATGAGCAAAAATTTTTCACCGGACGCGCGTCGTCGTCGCCTTGGAGTACGACGCAAAAGAGATTACTTTGAGGAAGAAAATCACTGCACGCACACACGCTGAACGGCGTTGGCATCTTTGCGAAAAGAGGAAGAAGAAAAAGTTCACGGCGACGACGACGACGACAACGTGGTCATATAGTTTGGGAGTGGCAAGTGTTGAGTAGGAACAAAAAAGTGGCATGTATTTTATGCGGTACGTAATCAGTCGATGCCAAAAAAAATATACCGATTACGCGAGGTCGACCTCTCCTCGTGCGAGACATTGATTCGGCTGTATTAAAAATTGTACACTCATCAAGCGTGTATTGAAAAGCATAAAATCAGAGGAAAAAGGGTAAACAGGGTTAGACGTTTAAATCTACTTTAGCGGAAAGTCGTAGAAACTCGCTTAAACATCAGGATTGGAAATGAAAGTTAGCGTGCAGGTGGTAAATTGTATTTTTTTTTCACTTCCTCTCGCCGCACGGTGTGTTTCCGAAGTTATATGTATATTCAGCAGCAGCAGCAGCATCAGCATCAGCAGCGGCGCGGCAGCCGCCGCGCAGAACGGCAAAGCGAAAGAAAATAATATGACACGCGAATGGAAAACGGTTGTGCAGTGCGTGCGCCCTCGCAGATATATACGCAGAGAGCAGTCGAGATGTGCAGCTGCATAGCGACAGCAGCAGCAGCAGTGGTGGCGGCGGCAGAGGAAAGAAAGCCATTTGTGGAGTTCAATGTGAAATGAAAAGAAAGGCAGAAAAAAAATGCGCGTCGCGCGGCTCCTCCGTTGTTGCAGTGCCGGGCGCGCGCGCGTTAAACCACAATTGTGCGCGGCGCGTGCAAGAACTTTAATTTTATGCAAAAAGTTAAGCACTGCACGCGCCTTGGAAAAGTTTTTAACGCTTAAAACGTTTAGAGCTGCTGCGGTGCCATGCCAGTCTGCGCAACAGCTATATAACGACGCCCCAGCGTCTCATACATACATCCTTTTCGAAAGGGGCTCTCGTCGGCAGTGAGGCAGAGAGCCTGCACGATAATACTGAATGAAGTATACATAAACTTTATGTTTATTCGATGACAAAAGAGACGAGACGACAGCTTTTCTGCCGCAAACGCAATTATCGACGACTAACGACCTGCCGTTTGTATAAATCTGCCGCTTCAATCGTGAGTCCGCACGAATATCCCAGTCCGCTCCCCCCATGCCACCGTCTTCCTATTCATTCTGTTGTATGCTCGAATTCGCACCTTTTATTTTTTCCACAACTGCGCGACGCGCAATTATCAAAGTTCGCCGTGACAAAATAGATTCTTTATTATATTTTCAACCGGTCAGAGGGGGGAGGGTCGAGAAACGTTCTCAACTGCATCGATTGGAGATTCGATGTGTTTGCTTTTGACTCCGAAAACAGCCCGATCTTGGTCAGGCAAACTCGAGTCTATTTGACGTGGACGTAAAGGGGATTTCTGGTGTACCGTATAGGACAATGACGATGCACTATCCGTATGCTATTATTTGATCTTCCCTTCTGATGTAAAGCTCGCCAAGACGCGTAATTGTGGACCTAACAAAGTAAATATTTAATCTCTAATCAAGAGAATGTTATTAATCTTTCTATCAAAATTTATTTTGCTTCTCATAAAACATTAATAGTTAATGATATAAACAGGACATAAATAAAACACAAAATTTAATTTAGTTTAATATTTATATTAATTATTAATTTTTGCTTGATTATGAATACTTAATTTCGAGTAAAAACTATCGCGAAAATCACGGACTCACACCTAAAACATAGCTTACGAAACAAAATAAATAATAACTTTTTTCTAGCGCTGAAGTAAATTTGGATGAAAAATACAATAGAGGTGTCAGATTTTCATGTGAGTGCTGCGACTAGAGTTGCACATTTCCCGAGGATAACATTTTTTCCAAAACAGCCATACATATACAAAGCTCCACCGAGTCACAATTCATTCATAAAAATATTTCCTAGCACGTCTGCTTGACGCGCAGGGATTCTACATGAAGTACCGAGTAGAGCGAGAGGGAAAGAGAGAGAGAGAGAGAGAGAGAGAGAGTATGTGCGTGAGGGAGTGTTGAAAATGCAAAATACTTTTTCAAGTAGTGCCTAGCAAGAGCAAATACGAATATTTTCCCTTATTTATGCGGAATGAAATCGTGTCATCATGAAACAGTGGTACTACTCATCGATGTTCGTGCCTTTTTCCTCCGCATTTCCATGGAAGCTTTCAATCAATCGGTCCATTGAAAAAGTCATTCCAGCAGAGTGAAGAAAGAGAGGGATAGAGCGGAGCAGAGAGCAAAGCGCGTTCTTATTCGCGCATGACAGCGAACGCGCCATATACCTACCAAGCGTGTAGATTAAAAGAAATTGCTCGCAATTGAGGTTGACGAATGTGTCATCGCCGCAGACATCGGTTAATTTTTAGCGTATATACGTAAAGCTCGAGGCAGCTCGTCGGTGTAAAGCGGAATCGCCGGGAAATTAGAACACTCGCGTGGACATTGTTAATGAAATTACTATTCTACGGCGTCGACGCTTCCCACCAAAAAGGCTACTCTCTCTCTCCCCTTCGCTCTTTCCCTCTCATTTGTCTCTTTTACACCTAGTTATTTCTCTCTTGGATTTTCGTTTGTTCGGTTATTCTGCCGTCGTCACCTCGTGAACATTTCACCCTTGTTTTATCCCCGACGTAAAAAAGGTAAAACTAGAGCTTTTTTCTTCACAACCTAGCGGAGAGGGCTTTTAAGCACACGTGCAATTGCACGACGCTTTTTTTGTATACATTAAAAAAAAAAAAAAACCTCTAGTGTCGAAGACGAGACATGCTCGAGATTAAATAGAGCCGTACAAGTATGCACATATCTTGCAAAAAATGAGAGTAATTGCAGAGAAAATTTAATTATTGCATTCTGCATCGCACCATCCCATACTATGTGTATTATATGCGTTCCCCGTAATGATGTAAGAATGTATAAAAAAGTCTCTCGATTTTTTCTATATTTCTCTTCTTACTTGAATTACATTCAGTAACTGTAATTCGTGTGCTCTACGCTAGAGTTTACTCTTAGCTGCTGTTAGCACCCTCTACAATGTTATATCTTTTCCTTTCATAAATAGCTGTACGAATGAACCTGAAAAAGTATATTTCTTAAAATTTGCGTAGTTTAGAAACGTAGTATTTTGTAACGCTAATCACACTTATGAATAAACAGTCTTTTAATTACTTCACATCATTTCATAAAACTATATCTGAGGCTTTTAAGTATCTTCAAATGTGAGGCTTTAAAAAAAGAGATTCGGTCTTTCAAAATGAAACGAATTTTGTTTATTAGTAAAACAAATATCAACGACTTAGGCCAAGTATTTTATGCATGTATAACAATACTTGAAAAATGTGTGCTGAAATATTTTGTCAAACTTGAGATTTTCTTCTAAAAAATTACTCATGCTGAACTTTTTTGATCTATGCGTACTTTCAGAAATTTTATCGCTGACGCGTACCTTACACATCTATTTGCCAAGTAGCAACACATTATGTTCTCGAGAGCAGAACGACATTACAGCCATAAATTCGGTATCGGCGAGGAAAAACGTGAACATCGAATTTACATTGGGAATTCAGCCAAAGTAATACGAGAAGTAAACGCTCGTCGAGGCTTAAGATGGTCCATATCGTAAATATATATACATGCATGGCTTAGGAAGAATCGTGCAACAATAAATTTCTCATCGCGAGAATACTTTACCTATTCGAAACAGCCCATAAACTATGAGACTTTGCGAGCTCAGTAAGATTTTAGTACGTCCTTTAGTTTTGTGCAGTGATGTACTTGTGCAAATGATAAGATACTAAATACTTGAAAGTAATGCTATTACTAAAAATATTTTCATTTAATAAAATGTACTTTTTATCAATCTTCCATTACGTAAAGTAAAAATGAATAAGTTTGAAAAACTGTTTCTTTGCATGAGTAAAATTGAATTCAAAGGCTACTTTAACACGAACATGATACATTTTTCATAAAAAATATTCGTTTGTAAAAAAAACTAGTTTCACCCTTTAACTATACAGCGACGCAAGACGTCCAGAGCAGCCCGTAAAAACTATCAATGAGTGATAGCTTTTGCAGTCATATCAGACCTTCCGCAATGCATTAGATTAATGCATTTCTTTTTCCGGTCAGCTGTGCAGTCGCTCGCGCTTGCCTTTTACGGCACTTTCCTTCTCTCTCTCTCTCTCCGTTCTCTACTCACATAAAAGGCATCGATCGCGTCACTGCGAGTTCAAATAAGCTGTAAAGTAGGTATAGGTAAGTACTCAAGCGCGGAACATTTAAACGATTTCTCCTGCCGCAAGCTTTCGATACAAGTGAAACGTTTTACCCGCAAGTCTTTTAATTAAATTTGAATTCTATACACTCTTTCTCTCCTTTTCTTTCGTGCTCGCTCGCTCGCTCGCTCTCCCTTGCGCATTTCTGATGCTCCTTTCAATTTCAAAAGTATCAAACTCTCTCAGTCATTGAAGTTTTAAAAGCTATATCGGATTGATTTTCAAGTGTAGTATTACAATCGCATAGTATAGAATGCCCAGTTTTTCAATACGTCAACGCAACGCCATTACGGACCCGAGAAAAGATGGTAAGAAGAAAAAATTTGCTCAGTTGAAGTAAATTAATTTGGAATTCATTACCTCTCTTCACCTTCTTCGCTGCGAAGTGAATAATATCAAAAGAAATTTTTCAAAGAAATCGTAACTTCAGCATGTGACCCAATTGACTCAAGTCCAAAACCTATAGAATTTCAAAGTATTCTGATAATGAGATATCAAAAATTGTGCAAAAATGTCCCATGTGAAACCTTGCATTTCTCAATAAATCATAGAGATTTTAATTTTTGTAGACGGCGCAAAGAAAAATACGAAAAATCTTATAAAAATAAATAAATAACTAACTTTCTGTGGTCGAGCTAATGCTCCTCGTGTATAAACGTCCACACACATGCATACAAGTATATATAACGAATGAAATAAAGTTTACAAATATGTAAACAAAATTTTCCTGGGATACCTGGTTCGAAAGATCATTTCCAAGTATATCATAAAACTTCCTCCACGAGGAAATGAAAATTTCATGTTTATCCAGATGTTAAAAAATTTTCAATAAAAAGTTTAAATTACTTCAAAGAAAAAGTGAAACTCAATTAATATTACTTCTCACGCGAAAGTAACTATCGATTACAAACTCAAGACTTTATATGTATACATGTATTATGAGTTTACATAGTGCTCTCGTCGTAGTGCTCACGTCGTTGTGTGGACAATTAACAAACATATTTCCTGCGAACAAACCCTGAACTTTTTCAAAGTTTTGAGCTAAATATTCATAATAGATTTCTATCATAAGCACAAGTCACGTGGGGAATCGGAAAATTTTTCATTTGATCGAGAGAAATGAGTTACTATATAGTATTGTGATCAAGAGAAAAACTGAAAGACATATAAACGACAACTTTTCTAGAAAGAAAAAAAAACAAACCGTTTACATGGAAAAAGAAAAAAAACGAAAAATTTAAATGTTTCGACAAATTACGCGTATATGAAAGAGGATTGTGAAAGAGTAAAGGAAGCAGAGAAATGAGCTTGATCTTTCATTAATTTCAACAAACTTTTTTTATTCAGTCTTTTCTTGTACACTCGCAGTATACTGTGTGTGTGTGTGTGTGTGTGTGTGTGTGTGTGTGTGTGTGTATTAAAAATTTAAACTGACGTGTACTGTTTGCTTTCAACACTGCTTTAAAGTAATATGCATGAGTGCAAAGTTTATTACATTAATTTAAATGTCCGTTCCAATTTTCTTTTTATTTCCAAAATTTATGTGCCAACATTGAATTTTCAATTCTTTTCGATATCAGACAATTGAAAATTCTGCTCTTACTATTTGTTTCAGTTACGACGCTAGAAATCTACATCTCGGCAAAGTCAAGTATTGGAGCGCAGAACATTTTTGGGGTAATCGAGCAACGTTTCGAACAAAACCGTCGGGTGAATTAGTGATAAAAGATGTGAGGGAAGGCGATGCCGGAGAGTTCAGGTGCCGAGTGGACTTTCGAAATTCGCCAAGCAAAAATCAAAAAGTTAATTTTACAATAATAGGTAAGTGGAATATCGATCACATGAATATCATTGGAAATAATTCAAATGCAATAAAAGCGTATAAATACCTATCGAAATTTTCGCTTCGAAAACAAATATGAAAGGATATGAACGTGACTTTGGTTACTCTATTCATGTACCCTTGCTCAGAATTGGTAATTCAATCTTGTTCGCATTCGGCTATAAATTTTAGTGAAATATACTATTGCCCATTAAAACTGTGCTGCACAACGACAGCGAATAGATGCGAAAATAATTACGTGAAATAATGGAATAATTTATAATATCATGATATTAATGAATTGATAATTAAAGTCTGTATCCAAGCTGCATCGCGAAAGACAAAATTCTGCCAATATTGCAGATGAATAGAGCAACAAAGCTTCTCGGTGTATGTGTGTGTATATGCGCGCGCTCGTAGCAACAACAAACAGAAGCATTTCAAGTTAGCGATGCTTAACAATGCAGTCGACAAAGCTAAAGAGATATAGATACCAAGAGATAGGCCAGAGTGGGGTGAGGAGTATAAGCACGCGCTGTCAAACCAATAAACCTCATCAAACCTTGCAAATAGCGAAGCGAATTATACACACGCGGGCTGCTGCTGCACATCAAAGCGCAGAGCTCTTTCTCTGACTCGAGTCGTGCTCTGTTCGCTGCATCTTTCGCTCGATATAAATGTTTCGCCAAGTCTCTGTATAGGATCTTTTGTTCAGTGGCTTAGCCGAATTCAAGGTGCACTTATAAACCGAGAGATGCTCTCGGCTGAAGTGGAGACGACGATCGAAAAAATCTCAATTAAATGCAATGCTTGCGATTCATAGCAAATTGTATAATATAATGCCCACATTATAAATGCTAAGAACTCGAGAAAAACTTGTAATACCCTTGAGATGACTCTGTGTTGGGCTTACGCTCGATTATAAGTCTTTAGTTCTGAGCAAATCGATTTAAAAGTTAACTATTGTCTAAGCAAAGAGAAGGACTCTTATACATACAATTCGCATACACATAGAGACGAAGTAAGAGAGAAAGACAGAGAAGCCGATCAATTGTCTTTCTTTCTATTTTTCTCTCCTTTTCTCTTCTTCTCTCTGAAAACGTATATGAGATGAACGCCGATCTGCCAGCGCCGGGTATACATATACTTTACTTTAAGTCCTTTCGGCATTGGCATCGCTAACGCAGTTTGTCTTCCAAACGTCCATTAAACTGAATTAGGAGCGACTTGCTCTTCTCTCTCTATCTTTCTCTCTTTCTCTTTCTCCCTTTCTCTCTTACCAGCCCAAGTTAAGAAAAAGTTATACCATTTCAGCGGCCATTATGCCGTTCGTTCATAAAAAAACGCGTGCTACCGAAATAAAAAATCCGTTTTGCATTTATAAAATGTGCAAATAATTAATGCACATTTCAATACAAAACTTTACATCTAAAATCTTAGAATACTTTTATCTGCAAAAATACAAAAGGAACTACAAAAAATCGCCATTCGAGCCGTTATTATTTAATAAAATACACCATTGAAAATACTTAGATTAAAATTAATAGAAAGTTGATGTAAATGTAGCAGGGAGAAAACGTTAATAATCTATTCAACAACGAATTTTAACCGATTATTTGAATTTAACACTTGTTTTCACTTCACTACTTGCAGATTTACAAATAAAGATACTCGCCATCTAGCGGTAGAGGCTAAGTTTAATTTTGATTGAATTTTCATACTCTTTTAGAGCAATTAGCGAGTAAAATAAATCAGTATGAACATGCGATTTCTATCAATTACAATCTAAACGTTTTCAACTCGAGTATTGAATTGAATCTTTTCGGGTCAACATCATTAAAAATAATGCAAATAAATCAGTTTTTATACAAAAAAATTCAACGAAGATTTCATGTAAAAATACCTTAAATAATATTCAGTACCAGTTGCTTTAATTTTAATGTCTGATTTAAAAAAAATTGTCAACAGTGTATGTTATACTCGCGATTCGAATTCATTCTACATACTGATACGATATCGAAAAGGGGTAGTGACAGAAAGGGAATTAATTAAGGGACATTCTTATATGTATATTTGAGTGCAGCGCGCGTGAAGCCTTCTTTTGTGAGTCTGATTGAAATCTTCGGAGGTAAATACGCTTAACCTGCTCTCATGCTCGCTCATGTGCAAAGTCTTTTGAAGCTTTAACGAGCTTTTCAATGATGGCACACACATAAGCACACGAAGGTTTAGTTGCACTGGCAAGCACTCGTGCGATCCAAAGAAAACGATCTTTTAGGTAATCATCGAGATATCCACACGTTCTCAGGCCCCCTTTCACTGCGAACAGTTATCTAGCTTTGATTTTGTTTAAGTAATTAATAACGTCAAAAGGATAAAATGATGCAGATGCTTGTTTGCTCACGATATAAGATGTAGTAGATTTAATGCCGTATATGTGTGTGTGCGCATGAGGCATCGCGCGAGAGATAGCAGAGGCGGGCAGGCAGCAAAGATTGGCTCCTAGCCTAGCCCAGGCTGATGCTGCTGCTGCTGCGCGCTCAACTAGAGCGAAAACGAGCTCTGCGCGCAGCCTTATTAGGGCTAACCGAGCGCACTCTCGACGCGATTCCTTGATTAATGGCTCACGTTTCCCCGGCTGCACACGTCAATTTAGTCAACGAGATACCGAGACGAGAGAGAGGCTTGACGCACCCTGCCGTGGTATTACATAAACATGGACTCTCTGCAGCCTGCGAGATAAAGAATAAAACAATGGCAAAAAGCGCGAAGCGAAAACTGTCGATATCGCCTCGTCACTTGTTTTCCTTCCGATGAAAAATACGACGATGCTTTTGCTTGCAGGAACGCCATGACGCCCAGAGATGAGGGAGAAAAGTTCTTTTTTTTTTACAATCGCGTATGTGAAGCGTGTGCGATTACCAAGGGCGCCGATCGCCATATCAATCTGGCGAAAAAAAAGAAAGTGTCCGGTTTTTTTTCTGCGTCGATCCGATGCCACTGTAGTCCGAGATATTACTCCGACGTGCTGTAAGTGAACTTTTTTTCACGAGCCCTCGGCTGACTGATGTCCGTTTGAACTTTGATTTTTCGGATTCAAGCTGCCAAAAGAACTCGTGTGCGCTTCCATCCGTAAAATGGCATCGGCGATTTGTTTGTCGATTGAATATTTTTACACATAGAGATATTTTATTTATTACCTATAGCATTAAAGACAGTAGGTGTCCGTATCACATTTTCAACGCTGTTCATTTGATGAAGAATCGAGTGCTTGCACGGGTTTCGTTTCATAACTAAAAGCTGATGCGTATACGTGGGCTAAATTCGGCGAACGAAGAAAACAAAGCCAAAATCTAAAATACTCCATCGGAATAAAAATAATTCGGACGCTTTTGTGCGATACAAATGAGTATCGCGTGCATCAAAAGTACTTGAGCGTGTAAAATCTACCTCGTGAAATTAAAAGTACCTTTTACTGACACATAATATGTACATTTACGTTCAGACGCGTATACATTACTTCATATATCAAGAAAATTTTTCACTTAAGTAAATACGCCTTTTAATAAAACTGATATTATATATACATATGCAAGAAGTTCGAAACGTTAATATTATGTAGGTAACAAGAAAGGAAAAATACGAAGTTGTGCTCGAAGGCAATAGATATACAGATTTTTTTCAGGCTTTCACTGTGAGAGAGCAAGCTGCGACTCAAAACAGAGCGCACGAAACGATTTAATATCAGAAAGTGGAAATTGAATTTAAAAACATAATATTTCTCGGAAAATTTCTCGAGTACCATTCGACACACACTATCTATAAAGGGTACACATATACAGTGACACACGTACCTCACGAAAACTGAGGCCAAGATTAAAGTGCGCGCTGCTGCAGCAGCAACGCTTGTGCTGTTTCCGTGCGAAGTGCGATGGGACCTCGGGAAATTCTCTCTCCAGGGGTTTTACGGCGTACCTCAACAAGAGAATTGACAAGCTGCGCGCGCAACGTGCAGTGTGCCTCGCGCACGACGAGCCTGTCAAGTCGCACACGAAAAAAAAAGAAACGCAAAAACTTTTCATAGTTTAGCACTTTAAGGATGAAATGGATTTAACATGAGCATCTTGCCTATGTACCGCTTTGACACGCGACACTCGTGAAAAATATACCTCCGTCCATACGCTGTACGCCTCGAGAATATATTGATTTTTTGAGAGAGGGTACAGCAAGCCACCAATCGCTTGAATTTTTCAAAATAACTTGTGTGAATGAAAAACAGCGAATCAAACGAATTGAAACCCACAGTTATAAAATACAATCGTTCGGTGTGAAAATTTAATTTAATGGGCACACAAGATACCGATCATTGCTCAAGTTTGCTCGCGCGCAATCGCTCATCGAGAACAAATGTCATTTTTCTACGTCTTGACCTTTCGCACAAAAAAGCGAACTCTTTTTCTTTCTCCGTCTGATCCTTTTATCCGCATGCACAGAGAGACACCACTGACTTTTCTTCAGCTTCGCCATTGTTATGAGAGAGTGTTTTCTCACGTTTGTATGGACGACAAAAACGTTATTTTTCATTTCATTTATTTTGTTAAAACCTAATTTAGTTTCTGCTTTGCGGGATTAATGGTCGACGATCGAATAAGCAAGGTTAGTTTTTCACTCCTTTTTTTTTGGACTTATTTTCAACTTATATAACTTTCTTTTGTACACGAAACAAGAAAACCATTTAACGCGTCGGTTTGTCTAGAAATTTCTATACCATTACTGACTTGTTCATTTCTTTTTAACGTGATCTGAGGATTGGTTTCAACCATTAAAGATATGATAATAACAATTGTTAGTATTTCAGTAGAATTATTTACATGGTTAGCAAAAGGTTATTGAAAGAAAATATCGAAACAAAACATAATTTAGGGTATGATTCTATTAATTTGAAATTTTGATTCAAATTGAAACAATTTTGAATGCTATTGACATTCAAATAATAATATAATTTCAATTTAGAGAATAGGGGTAAAAGAAAGAGCGAGTTTTTGCTGCCTAAGTGATTTGCCGAATAACTAGAAAGCTTGCTTCGACGTTTTAGGATTAAATGTGCACGTTGATGCGTGAAAAATGTTTGAGAGCATTAAATTATGGTTTCATATTTTTTTTTTTTTTTGGTGAGGTGCTGCGCTTCACTCATAGAAAAGACAGAAATGGTGTCTCGCATTAAAGTTTAATACATTGAAATTTACTTAAAATGAAAGTGACTGTAAAAATATAATTCTACATAAATCTATTGTATAGAATAATTAATAAATGTTTCAATTTGGATCTCGCGCTTATTTTGTAACGAACAGTGCAATGTATTTCAATTATTTTAAAATGAAAATTTTTTGGTATTAAATTTACTTGAATTATTGATTGTAAGTCAATTATGCATAGATAACCATATTTAGGATTATTTAAAAAAAATATTCTGACACGTACTGTAATGAATAATCTAATAACGTGAATAACGTAATAAGAATAATGTAATTAAGTAATATTTCGAGTTTCGTACTATAGTACATTTCTCAACGGGTGCATATATGGTTTTTTAGCAAAACGAGGGAATATAGCACGAACCGAAGGCGAGTGCTGTAACGAGTTTTGTTAAAAACCCATATCTGCACGAGTCAATGATACAATTCTTTCCTACGAGTGCCTAAAATTAGCGGCAAAGTTGCTCATTTTAGGTTAGAGTGGGAGAAAATATATTTTTAAAAACTTTGCTAAGAATATGTGAACAAAAATATAGGGTCATTCAGAAAGTTTCTCAAAGAATTATTCTATGCAAATCAGAAGAAAAGCATTTAAAAATGTTCATTTTTGTTGGAGGTTGAGTACTCCCTTAAAAAGCATTTCATTCAACCAATGAGTTAATAAATTTGTGAAACGTTTTAGGCACTAGCCAACTTTAAAAATCCAAAAAGGGGGACGAATTCTATACGAAGCGAGAATCACTCATAAATATTTATCCGATATTTTCCCCTTGATGGATAAAGTTTTACAGAAATTCGCAACTTACATCTTGAAAACTCGTACATCATACATTTTGAAAATGAACTTTTGGCGTGCCTCCTGAACTTCTGTCTGGGATTCAAACGGATGGAACTGGTGATAATACTTTTCTATAATGCTAACTTACAGCCATTTCCAAATACTTTATCATTTGGTTACATGACAATATTTTTATCCTCGTGGTAATAGCATTCCACGTAAATCCACGAGCTACTTTTGAGTATTGCCGAGTGCATACATGCTTGTGTATACACATCTTTTAGCGTGCCATAAGCTTCAAAAGCCAAGATACGTGTACTTGAAAAGTTTCTAACAGAATTCTGCCTTAGAAAAAATATATAAAGTCGTTGAAAGACCTTCAAAAGAGTATCGCCGTTATGAACGGGCTTATTTATTTTGTAACTTTTACTTTTTCACAAATTTCTAATGAGAAGTCATCTTTCCCAAAAAAAATATTACTAAAAATGTTATTTTTTAAAAATAAAATATTTAATAGCATAAGGCAAAGCCAGCATGAGTGGAAATAAATATAATACATTATTTCAACGAGCCGTACATTTCCACTGAGGTATATTCATAAACATGCAAGCTACATCGTAAAATATTTCTTTTTGAAAATTTATGCGCTTACCGAATATTCAGTCCAAGGGAGTCAAACTTTGCTGTGAAATATTTAATATTTTATACACGAATTCGCGTAGTAAAGTATCAATTGTTCACTCATGGCATCGTAAATCTTGATGGGTTTTCATTTTCTTGATTCGGAATAACAGATATCGGGGGGCGATTTTATGCGTGCATGATTGCTATTTTATTTATTCACAGCAAACAGCCAGGAACTATTTTTATGCAACGGCAAAATATAGCTCAAGTAGTAAATATTTGGTCTTTTGACAAGTTTTTCGCTCGACTTCACCGGGTCCATAATCGAATCATATTGTAACGAAGTTGGAAATATTCAATTTTCACTTACAAAGAAATGCTGGAGTGTCGAAACGCGCGGCGAAAGTCTTCGGGGATCATTGAGTATAACAATCACGCCCAGAGCTCCGAACTACCAGAAAATTAATAAAGTTTCTCTCCGACAAAAGGCGCATCAATATAAACTAGCTCTCGGGTGTGTGATATACGAGCTTAAGAGTATATTACTACACTTTAATTAGAGACGCGTACGTGTACGTTTGAATGTGAGCAAAGTGGCATACGTTTGAAGGCAGAAAGTGCCTTATTTAACAGCTATTATAAGCTTAAACTTTTATAAAATATATAACATGGCGTTATCTACTGCATTATATATTTGCATTTGGTAGCTGCGTGCGATAAGTATTTTTTGCCTGGCAGTGCTTTAAGTCTCTTATGCTTTTTTGAATAATAAAACTTTTCGTACATTTTGAATAGCGAGTCGTATTACAGCTTTAAAAAATGTTTCAACCAAACTTAAAACTCTTTCCATCTGCCTGACACACGACCTTTGCCGTAAGGATTAAAGTTGCACGTAAGAATTAAAAAAGATTTTTTTTTGCTCAAAATAAAAACTAAATTCAACATTTATTGCGTGGGTGGGTGGCAAAGGCCGTGTTCACATAGCGTATACGGCTGCATTCGGGAACTATATACGTGTTTTAATTACAAAACGGCGCGCACAATGCTTACGACACAGTGAAAAGGTGCATACGTTATAACACGTATTATGCACGTACGCAGGCTTGCATACGCTATTTCGTTAGAGAAAAAGAGACGCCGAGGTTTTTTCAACTTGTTTCTCGTCAACGTTACAGCGATTACAGTGCATCTAGGCTTACCCCGCACACACAGCGCGCGCGTGTGTGTATGCCTTTCGTATCGCGCCAGTACACCGTGCATACAACAGTGCAGGACTAAAAATCTTGATTGTTGAGAGACCGACGCGAGTAAATAATGAGTGCGTAACTCGTATACCAGACAGTGACTGTAGTAGACAAAACAAAACTCGGCGGAATTAATCGATATACGCGAGCGAAGAAAATGATTTGGACAAAAACTCATTCGATATAGTCAAAGTGTTATAATAAACAGTAATTTCGTGGCTCGTTATACGATTTTGATAAGGTCAACATCGAATTAATTATTGGCAATTATACTAACGACTAACTAATTGAGTTTCAATTAAGCTAGCTCATCGAAATGTCCAAACAAGTCAAACGCACTAATACACGTTGGTTAAACAAGCACGCTAAAAGCAGCCTTATTTTTGTGTTAAATCCAACGTTTCTGCTTCGCGTGCAGCGAACCTCCGTCGGTTGTGGTCGGTATAACTCTCCTGTCGTCGTGCACGGGCAAGAAAAAAAAGGAGAAAAAAAGAAGGACAATACGAGGCCAAGCAGCGAACAGTAGTTATTAAAGCTGACCGACAGCTATTAGTTTGTAGAAGTCGTCGAAGCGTAACCCTCTATGAGTCCAATACATACGTACACACACACACACACACACACACACACACACGCGAATGTGTATCCGTGTTGGAATGTGCACATAAATAAATACACATATATATACACACACATAGATGGCCGAGCTTTTGGCCAAGCAGTGCATCCGCAGCGAGACGCTTTCCAGTATTACGCTAGCTGCTGCTGCTGCTGCAGGGACTTATACGCTCGCTCGCAGGAGTAAATATATTGCTAATAGCTTAGCCTCGGTGTAGCGTATTATATAGCTACCTTCCTATTCCTATTCCTCTCTCTCACTCACAGCCAGTGACTAGTCTATGGCCCGTTAAAGCCAAGACTAATGCCTTACCAGCATCGACACGCATCAAGTTCCACTTAACGAACTGCTTTTTTTATCTTTGCACAGTTTGCGGTAGTTTCCGGGCTAATGCGTTCAAATGCAAAAGCATCTGTTCTCGTTCACAATCAATTTTTCTGCTGGGATTTATGGGTCACTTGCCTGATATTCTACATATTTTTGAAATTTTCAAGCACATCGTACACGAGCACGAGCACATTTGAATTCGCAACTAAAAACTTGTTAATAGACAAGTACATGTAGCGAAACTTTTTGTCCGTTCGTAGCATAACTCGAACTTGTTAAATTGTCACAGATAGCTTTGGCACTTACCGCTATTACTGAGTTACCGACGATTTAACGGAGCATGTGAAATAAACGAATTTGTCCTCCCTCCAGTGAATCACGAACAAGCTCGTTTAACTGTTTCGCTGGGAGATCTTAGGAATGCGAAAATATGCTGCATCTGCAGTCACGTTATACGCGTACGCTTTGCAATACGATAATTACAGAGCTCCTGAGTATTACTCAACAGCCATTTCCATGTATTGTATTACTAATTGCACGTCTTGAAAAGAAACTACTTTCCGGGAGGCCTAGTATATATCGACGTATGTACAGGTAAAACTCGCACTATTATCCGTGCAGTGAGCAAATTGGTAATTTTATACTTTTCTCATTATGATCACCCGCTGTGTATAGAATTTAGCTTTATATATATAAATATATATAAAGCTCTGTTAACTCGTAATTGGACTGCAAGCGTGCAATTATTTTCTTGGCTCGACTTTTACCTTCAAAGCTCACTCTGTCTCTCTCTCTCTCTCTCTCGCTGCTCTCTCTTTCTTTCTTCTGTTGAGAAATTCGTCAAATGAGCAATGAGCATTAATTACGACGATGTTTAAAAATGATGTGCCACGTGATATGCAGTTCAAATTACCAAATAAAATTTTTAATTGCTGCAGGCTTTAAATTACATTTTCCTTCCCGAGCCAGGCGTAATGTGTGACACGGAAATGTGTGAATTACTTATAACGACTAAAGGAGAGCATTTTACATTTATCCATGATCTTGGATAGTGGCCTCGAGTTCGATTTTCGCGTCGATGTATATGGGAATACCAAATTCTCGCAGAGCTGCGAATGACAACTTTCTTCCTACAGCGGAGTCGGAAAAAAGTCGAAAACGCGTCAGCCAAACTCGAAGAAAAAGTTTTCAAAACCATTTCGTAGGTACTTTCCGCGCTCTCTCTCTCTACATATATATATTGCTCACTGTACACCGCAAAAAACACTAATTCTAAGTCAAAAACTTCTCCCTAGGCGAGCTACAGTATGGTTTAAAAGTCGTTAACTTCGTCAAATAAATGCTTTTTCGCCATTTTAAAGGACGCTTGGTCGCTTCCTGCCTGCTGGGCATTGGAAAATACGCTTACGTGTGTAGCCGTACACACACATACACACTCGTTTGCGTTCATTATATATTACTAATTTGGAAGTTTCTTTCGACTTAACGTATGGGTCGAGGCAACTAATTTAGTTGGGAGCTATTTTGCGCGACGATCAAAGACACGTAAAAATTTAAATTAATTTTGCGCACAATAACTACATGAAAATTGTACTGTACATCCATTTTATTATAAACTCTGACAATTATTCACCGTATCGCACAAGTTTCGTATTAATATGCCCGAAATAACAAAGTTTTTCTGAACGTGCGTGCGTGCTGATGCCGCGCTGCTACACCGGCCGCTGGTCTCGCGTTCGCGCACTTAATAACGCGTTGCTATTATTATATGTATGCGTTTTCTTGTGCGAGCGTGTGTGTGCGATGCGCGCATGCGAGAGCAATGGTTCAGTCCGAGACGAGAGAGCAAAAAAAAAATGGTCACGAAAAAGGAATGGGCTGTACGCGAGGACAAACGGCGACATCGTTGGGGCGCGCGCGGGGCGGTGGTTGCTCTACCATCCCGGTAAATGTCCGAAACTCGAGAAACTAATTATAAAGTAGACGAACTACGCGAGAGAGAGAAGGAGGGCAAACTATTACTTTTGTTATCAGGCATTAATCTTCTTGAATTACGCAATTTTCTTTTATCTTTCGTCTAGGCAGCTGAAGCGTATCGCGACGAAAGATCGTCCATTTTTCATAATCTATGCTTGTAAGGGCGCGCGCGAAGGTGTGCGGGTGTGGCCCGCGCGCTTGTAACTTTTTAATCTTAAAATGAGGTTATAATTCGCAGACTTGAAATGGGCTTTGGAGATTAACGTTTCATGCTTACTGGTCATCCGATATGTTTTGCCCTGGCGCGCGCTAGACGCGAGAGAATATTTTTGCTGTCAGGGCCTTTGTGGCTAGCGCCTAGTGCATACATAGCGCGGAGCGGTTATTCTTTTTTTTTTCTTCTTTCTCATAGTTCGTGTCTGCATAAAGAGTCGCGAGTGATCCCGGCAAAAGCGACAGTATTAGTGAGCTAGGCGATGCGAGTCTCGAGCTCGTGTGTAGGTATTTGTGTGTCGAGCTTTTTTCTATTACCGCGCGCGCGGAGCTCTCTTGTACGTGCGGTACAGACTGGTCTTTGTCGCCCCCTTTGCGGACTCTCTCTCTCTCTCTCTCTCTCTCTCTCTCTCCAAGCTGCACTCTTGAGGCATAATTTGCGACCGCTTGTTCTGAAATTCCACAAGTGTAATTGCCAACGGAACTCGCAAGAGATGAGGCTGTTTTTGCCTTGGAGACTTGCAGCTGTGCAGGTGTGTGCGCGCACGAACGCTTCAACCGGCCCCGTTACCGAGTGTGAGATCGGAGTTAAAGTTTTAAATATTCAAAAGCGCGTTTCGTGTAATATGCCACTGCTCGTGCAACTTGCAAGGTGTGTTTATGCTCCAGAAACCCTTTTATTTATGCATGCGAAATTGCGGCTAGACTTTTCTTTCTTACGAATTATTACAGCCTCGTGCGAACTTGATTAATGATTTGCATCTCATTTGTCGAGTGAAATTGAAAATTTTACACATAGTTTTCGTTCGTATAGGTTTTTTTAGAGATATAGCATAGCAGTACTGACAAATTGACTTTAAAATCATCCACTTTGAAGTAGCTTAAAAAATATTTGATTTGCAAGCGATCGGTACAACATTGTAATACATAGTCCGAATATTCTTCGGGTTTCGAGATCGTAAAGCAGAAGCGGCGTATCTGTCTGTTCAAAATAATGCACTACAAAAACGCTATTTTGTTACATGTTTTGCAGTCTAGAAAATCTTACGAAATGAAGTTGCTAGAAGTTGTTAAAATTCCATGAAAAGATTTACAAATGCGTATAACGAGAGAGACAAGGAAGAACATTTTCGAGATAACGAGTCTCAAGGCTAAACGAGCAATCTTACGTGTATATATACCATTTCAGAATTCTCTGCTCCACACTTATTCTCAACTTTCAAAAGATTCCAGCGGCATTTTCTTTCATACACACACACCTACACGTACGCACTAATACGCACACGCACGCACATCTAATGTACAGAAAGAGGAGTGAGGAAGGAGGGCGGTACAGGGGGGCGGGTGGGAAGATGAGATGGGGAGGAAAAAGCAAAAGCAAGAAACTCGCTTGCGCGTGCCGAGGAATCGAATTGCTATACCGAGCTTTTATCCAGTTCTCATAACAACTTTCTAACGCCGTAGCCCGTTTCTTCTTGCCACTTCCTTGCTGCATTCTCAATGTGGCATTCTTCCGGTACATCAACAGAGGCGTACGCCAGAATGGGATTATACTCATTTCTTGCCTCTTGCCTTTTCTCCTTCTTTCGATGCCATGAGATTACTTTTACTCTCGTCGTCCTCCTTCCACCTTCGCGTTACTCTTTTGCTGTCGCTGCTGCTTTTACCAAGTGGATTACCGATTTTTATCCTCAGTTTTATCGATATTTCTCTCGCTTATCGATCACGACCTCGTTATAAGCTTTACAAGCTTTGATTAGACTTCCACATTGGCTTACCTGGATAACGCTAGGCTATTATTTATATATTTGACTTGATTTGATTTTTTTTAAAGCATAGCTAATAACTCCCTATCAAATCTAAGTTTAAATTGATAGAGTACCAAATCATTTACAACAATGCTTCAACACAATATCACGTGAAATACATATAACTTGATAGAAAGAAGATACATGATTTCTTAACTAGCAATAAAAACTTTCAAAACCCTATTTGAATTGATACAAGTTAAAAACTACGGCGCAGGAGTAAAAGTCCAACAGCAAGTAGTCAAACACGAAAATAGTCAGACGGGCTGTAAGCAATCTTAAAAAAACTACGTTCATTAACTACCAAAATTGAATTCGTAGGTATGTAAACCCAAAAATGTTTGAAGAACTTTTTACAAAAATATTTCAAATAAATTATTTACACGAAAAATTTGAAAACTATTTCAATTCCTTCGTCAGCTCTGGTATTTGTTTGATAAAAAATTCAACTCTAACGGGTTAAAGTGAGAAACAAACATTACGAAAAAAAATTAGTCGATCCGCAGGACCTTGATGAGCACCGCAAAACTTTCGTGTCTAAAGATTGCCTCTATTTAATTTCACATGGCACAACACAAAATTGTTCATCAGGAGGTCGATAAAGTAATTTAAAACACGTCCCAAATAAAATGTAAGCACTCCAATTATAGCAGCGAACATTATTTTCTCTAAAACGCTGCTTCGCAACAGTCAAAGAGTAACGATGCGTATGAGCCAAAATACACGGTACATCGGTGACATTCAAGCATCGCGAGGAAATTCATTTGAAGCGGTCGGCTAAGGAAAAGAAATTGAATGGAAGAAACGAAGCGAAGAAGGTACAACATTTTGTGCATGGGACATATTATATCGAGTGCGATGTTGCCTCCTCGTTTGCCTCTCGAGCTCGCGCGTATACGTATACGTCGGACGCGTCGGTAGCGATTTTCCGCGCCACGCCCCACGATGCAATTTTAGACAGCTGCACTTTTATGTCCATTTGACTATTACCGCGCGCGGTACACAGCTCATAGCGCGAGGAATATTGAAATTCCTAAGAAAGGCGAAAAACGTCTAGCGCTCGACAATAATATCTGAAGATACCGCGTGCCTGCACTGCTTATACTGCCGCTTCTGCTGCCGCCGCTGCTTTTTGCACATAATACAGCTGAGCGTGGCGAGGGGCGAGTGTAAAAACAGCTAAAGGCAGAAACTTGGAGTCGTAGTAGTAGCGAAGGAGAAAAAAGAGAGCCGAGCCGCAGCAGCAGCAGCAGAGTCAAAAACGTCGAAGCAGCCCAGGGGATGGGGATGGGGGGAGAGCATAGCCGAGGTGTCTGGAGGCTGATAGCCCCGGCGCAGCAGCAGTAGCAGCTCGTGGCTGGCGGAATAGCTTCGTACGTATATATACGCGCGCGCGGCAGTGATAAAAGTCACGTATAATATGGAGCCAAAGGAGAAAGCTAGAAGACGAGACAAGGCGTTTGGCCGTTGCATAGCCGAGTATCAACGTGTCCGATTGTAGGTGCTGCTGCCTCGAGGTTTTCTCTTGTTTGGCGCGCGCGCGCGTTAAAGTACCAACGCGTCGGATACATATCTGCCGCAAAAACACGTGCACACGGTTCTCGTGTGTCACGCACGTAGCGACGTATATAAGTGCGCGCGCACTCACGCTTTAACATTATACAGAGATGACGTAGTACTGGTATTCGGTACAATATTAAACGCAGATGAGGCAATATGCCGCACGCCTTGGCCGAGCAGCTCTGGAGGTGTCACGCTGTTGCTGCGTGCGATTTTTTCTCTCTCTCTCTCTCTCGCTTTCCTCCTCTCCGATTCCTGTATATATATATGTATGTACTGCTCCTTTTGCTCGGAGCTTCTTCTTTTTCGTCTCGAGAGCTCATCGCCGCGCTGCACCACTGCTGCTGCTACTGCTGCTGCTGCTGATGCTGCCACTGCTGCGGGGGCTGCTATATGCTACGTGACGCTGATATATATACGCCGCGTGTGCGAGTATCCTTGCAGCCGCTTGGCTACTACATATTTATATCGTGGGACACTCGCACTCTCGGGCTCGAGCCGCCGCCGCCACCAGCACCGCGAGGCTCGCAGCTCGCCTCGGCAAAAGCTCTCGCTTCTCTTCCTCTGCCGTCTTTTTTTCGCAATTTTTCTCTTTGATTTTATTCGCTACGTGAATGTGTGTGTGCGCGCGTGTATACATATACCTACGTACAGCCATATATAGATTCGCTCGTACCACACACAGCACAAACTGCCAGGCTGACTTATTTCTTCTCGGAACCTTTTTCCACGTTCTTTATTGGTGTGCGCCTGAGAAATATTCATCTCTCACTGCCGCCGCCTGCAAGCTGCACTCAGACGCTTTGCTGCTGCTGCTGCTGCTGCTGCTGCTGCTGCTGCTGCCACTGGCTAGCTGCTATATGCTGTTGACCTTTTCCGCCACGCAATATACACGTACACTCGTACATCTATAGAGAGAAGTCGTTGGTTGTTAAGACGATGGTGGCTTTTTTGCGACACTCGTACTACTGCTATTTATTGTTCGTTCGCCTCTTTTTTTTCTCGCTCGCTCCCCCTGTTTTCTCTCTACGCCCAGTTTCAAAAGCTTTTGTATTTTTACCGCCCCGGCGTCGCGCAAGCCACTACTACTACCGCTACGTACGATATGTAAAACGGACTCAAGTACCCGATTGCGTTCGTTCTGGCTCGGTTTTTTGCTTATATATATATATATTTACGAAATTCCGCCCAACTATATCTGCATGACATCTTTGCGTCGTTGTGCGAACACCAATACTGCGGTGCGATTGTGGTCGTTGAAATTTTCCCATTTGTTTTTGATCTCTTTTACACGAATAATTAAAAATGAAAAATCTTTTGTTTTATTTTTACAATGAAAAAATTCTACCCGATTCATCGCGATGGGGAATAAATTTTTATTCTTTGTTCATTCGTAATCTCTTAGTCCGGTTTGCACAAAAAGTTCAATGATTTTATGTCAAATTATGCGTTGGCAGCTTCGACAGAACTCGCAAAAGTTTTTAATTTTAAATACCGTAGAAAAGTTTTGCACAAAATTTGAAACAGATCGTTCGAAATTTTAATAGGAAACGCGAAGATCAATCACGTTAAAAGAAATAATATAAAAATGGTGCAGAAATGGGTAATGTTATTTATGCATCTTTGCTTTCAATCGCTTCTTATTCGTACTCGAGTGTTGACGTTAAAAATGGCAGATTAAAGAGAGCAAAGTATTATATTGCTCTCCACTCTGTACAAAGAGGAGCCATTTTGTGATACACGATGTTTAGTAAAAAAAAAGAAGAAAATAAAGGAAAAAGGCGAATGCATGTCATCGCAGTCGCGTCTGAAAATTGTTTGTCTCGTTATTTTCATTATGGAGCCACGAGTAAAAGGTCTCATTACCGCCCGTGTATAATTCCTTGCGTTGACACAACTATATATAATACGTATACGGTCCACGCGGTACATCTTCGGCAAATTTTTTCCGCATTCGCTGCCGCCGCTGCTGCTGCTCTCTTTCGCGCGCGTGCACATACACACATACTTTTTCTCTGGGTCGTCGCGTCATGAGCACGACTTTTTAACGGCTGAGAAATGGAGAGCTAAAAATCCGGTGCCGTATAAAAAAAGCAAACCACGAGGAAAAGAATGAAAAAAAAAAGAAGAGCGACGGAAAAAGGCCACGAATTTACTGGTTTGTGCGAGAAAAATAAAGTGCCAAGTTTTTCCTCTGACGCTATAGAACTGGCTTTTGTGCAATTTTTCTCGGCTGCAAAATAATACTCATTCAATTTTTTCTCATTTTGTACATGGTTTATAATATCGAAAATTGCAATCAACAATCGAAAAAAAAGACCCCCTCAAGCTTTTCGCTTCCAATTATTTATGAAATTTATCGCCAGGGCACACCGACTACAAATCGAGAATAAAATTAACCCTCGCTAGCAATTTTTCGCTTTAGTTGAAAACCGCAGTAACATTGCAGACATTATCAGATGAGCTCCGAGCGAAAATTGTTGAAAAAAGGGAAAATACACATTCATGAAATAAATATGCTGGCAAGACTAATTGAATGAAAGATAGCTGTTCTGTTTTATATACTCTTCTTCTTTTTTTGCGCTGAAAGAAAAATGAAGAACGAAAGAAAGGGAGAAAGAAAAGGAGACAGATGGAGAACGTTGTAACTAACCGACTCGCCACTGCTGATGCTACATTTTCGTTTTAATAATCTGAGTCTGAAAGTGCGGTGTAAAGGATATAATCCTCTCGACACGCCGGACCAAGAGAAAGAGAAAAAATGCATATCTTTAGCTCTGATGAAAATCCCCGCGTCGTAACGAAGATACAATTATTTTCAGCTTAAAAAAAAATGTCCGCAGCTCGCTTTGAAAGTGAGAAAAAAAGAACGCAAATATATATTTACCATTCCCTTTTATCTTTTTAAAGTAAAAAGCGGATAGCGCAGCGCGCGTCCGAGTGGGAGAAAGTGAGGAATGCGCGAGGCAGTATTACATTACGAAATGAATACCGCGCCCCGGCGTTCACTCGCCTCTTTGGGCGCGCAATGGTCTTGCTAAATATCGTATTTATGCACGCGGGCTTGCGGTGTGCGGCCCAGAGTTGCCTATATAGAGTGCAACCGAGGGGGTAAAAAAAGTTGCGACCTAATATAGCAATCATATGCAATCAGATATTCATGAAAAGGACGGTATTTTTCTAACGTTAAAAATCTCCCGGGAATGCGTGAGAAAAGTAGTCGAAAAATTCAAATTCCTTATATTTCCACTTGACGGAGCCGTAGTGCCGTACTTACATAGTATACAAAGTCGGGGCCGAGGGGATGGAAGAGAGATGGTCGCAACTAGTCGAACGAGGACGTCCGGCGTACAACGTGGGCACTTTGACCCGATCCGTAAAGCTGCAGCCAGGCCCTTGCGCAGATTTTTTTCTCGTTTTTCATTGTTTCACGCGGTGGGAGAAAAATCCTTCCTTCCTTTTTTCGGCTCTCTATATCTCTTAGTTTCCGCTTCTCATATAGATTATATTGATTGCAGTTCGCGCGTGTATGTGCGCTGCTATGTCTCCTGTATATACAGTGTGCCGATGGTACGCGAAAGCTTATACTGATGCGCGTTTCTTTCTTTGTTCCAGTTCCAGCGTCAAAGCCGATAATCTACGACACCAAGGAGCGGGACATGAGCAAGCACGCGGAGGCTTATCCGGAAGGCAGCGATCTCGAGCTCATCTGCGAGGTTCGCGGCGGTAAGTTTTATTTCCCACTTATCCCCCCATAGCTCCGTTATGGTATTTTATATAGATATATCCTCGAGCAGCCATTCATGCGCTGAAATGCATTATCATTATTTTTAACGATCGCGACGTTTGGTGAAAAATAAACTTTTCCGCCGCAGCCCGAGAGACGAGGAGGACGCCGCGGTGAGCAAAGGTCTGCGCGACACTTTTTTTTTTTATTCTTCGCAAAAATAAAGACTTTGTGCGCTGTGTCGCAGCAGTCGCGCGGAGCGCGGATCGTGCGGAGCATTGAAATATCACGCTTACGCAGCGGATTTTTCGGTCCCCGGCAGCTTCTTTGTGCGCCAGTTCGCTCTCTCTCTCTCTCTCTATGTACTTATACAGCAGCCGATGGAATGACTCGTGCTTGGTGGTGGCTCGAAACTCCCAGCGATAATGACAATAAAAAAAGAATATATATAGGCTGCTCTTGCCCCCCGATCGAAGGTAAAACACCTTTTCACGACACATGATGGGGGGCGATGTACACGTTGTGTGCGAACATTGGCGCCTGTCCAGATTGCTGCTCTCGCCCGCGCGCGCCTTCTATCATACACACATTAGATTATCGTGTTGCACTTTTACGCGTACATGTATTTCGGTTTATATGTACGTATATGAACGTGGTGGCAGACACACACACACACACACACACACACACACACACACACACACACACAGGACACACCTACGCACGAACAACTCGCGAGAACGAGTGCGAAAAAGTTTGGCCTGGAGACCTTTGAAAATGGAATTGGGCAACTGCCAGAGACGTATAAGCGGTAGCATGGGGGCGACTGCAGCCGAGGGGGAATAGCATTTTTCATTCAAAAAGAAGAAGAAGAAGACGGTATTGTTGTGTTTTGCAGAACTGCGAGAGCGAGATCGAGAGGGAGAGAGAGAGAGAGAGAGAAGCTGAGACGCGAAAATATCTATTGTGATATCCGCAAGAAACTCGACCGACTACCTATAGCGGCGACAAAATGTATATCATATAGGCGAGCCAAGAAGCACTGGAAACGATAGAAGCTTATCAAAGCGATGCTAATTCCCCAGGCCTGTTTATATTTCATTCCGCTCATTGAATTTCTGCTCTTTTTTCTCTCTCTTCGGAGATACTATGTATCTCGGACTGGTGGCGTATAAAACCGGAACATACAGCGCACTTCTTCTGGGCTTTCGCTGTATAAGCTTCCGTTAACTGGATGTAACTATATAGTTTTCTACTTTCGCAGTATAAAAGACTCTAATTTTTTTCCAAAAACGAAAGTGAGGAAGCAGCTCGAAGAAAACTCGCTGCCTGGAATTTCTTGGAGTTGCTTTACCTCTCTGCTGCTGCTCGGCGGAGGAAAAAAATGCAGAGAAAGAGAGGAGAAAGCTCAAACATCGGGTAAAAGCAGTTTGACTAATACACAGTGGATTTTCAAGAGCTCTCGTTTCTCCAGACGATAATACAGGTTATGCGCATATGCAGAACTCGAGCAATTCTCGACAATAATCGAAAAAAGAAAAAAAAAGAAAAGAAAAAACTGTCGAGAACAGAAAAAAACTCTTATTCTCGGTGTCTAATCCGTATCTCAACTCTGCGGCCGGCTCGAGAGTTTGCGGGCACATATGTTTTTTTCGCATGAAAGAAAAAATGACAGCTTTTTTTCTTCTCGTATACGTAGCACAGCATAGCGGAGCGCTCCACTGCCACGAGCTTACTTATCAAGGAACGAACACTACCGATAACGTTGCATTAGCATCGAGTCATTGAAATTGTTCAATTACGCATGAATAATATGAATTTGATAAAAATAAACGCCTTGAATATGAAATTACGTCATTATATCGGTTCACCGACCCACATTTGCAAAATTTTCGTCGTGTCCGTATTATTCAAAATGTCTCGAGGCATTAATGACGGTAATCTGCAAAACTCGAATATTTTTCAAATTTTTATCCCCCCAGCGAAATTTATCATAATGCTGGCCGGGCAAAATTTTCTTCTTTTTCAACGTTTTGCATTACATCGTGTTCATAATTAAGCCCGCTCTATAAAATACGCGAGTGAATTCATAAACAAAGACACGGAATTATTAGGTCGGCAGAAGAAGCGAACAAAAAAAAGAGAGACAGAGAAAAATATATATAACTATACACGGAGTCGCGTGGGTCGAAAGCGACACTGGACTCGTAAAATACGTTAGATGGCTCTCGGTATAGCTGCTGCTCCTGGCCTGTGCGCAACGCGCGAATTCGCTCGTGTATAGATAGGTACGTACAGCGCAGCACTGGCAGCAGCAGCAGCGACAGTGCTTCTTCATTCGCGCTTGCGTGCCTGCGCACACGCATATAAAAAATCAATTTAGCGAAAGTAATAGCCTTGGCTCACAGGCTCGTGTAGTTGGTAGGTATAGTAGCATGCACGTTGCAACGCGCAGCACAGCCCCCAACACACACACACACACACGCACGCACACACAATATACTCGAATAATCCCGCTGCTCGTATAAGATAGGAAGACGACGCGGGCGTTCTCTTCTAGCCGAGCCTGCGAGTCTACCTTTAACACGGACACATATAATAATGTAGCTTGGTATATCTAGCTCAGCAGTAGCTGCTGCCGCTGCGACATCCTTCGCTTCGTGCGCCACCCCATGCAGCAGCAGCACTTGCAGCACGTCGCACTCGCGACGCGTATACACGTACACACAGTTGCGCGCCCCGCTGGACGTCGAGTAGGAGCGAATTAATTTAGAAAGCCCAGGCTTTCTGCATTTCTCTGCTGACGACAGTTGACATGCAAAGAGCTACTAACATCATCATCATCGTTATAGAGAGAGGAGAGGAGAGAGAGAGAAGGAGAGACTCGTGTACTAGTCGTTGCCGCCGCTGCTGCAGCTGGCTCAGTTGTTTGTCTCTCGCGAAGCATCGCACCAGTTGCATTGTATTCATTTGTAGATTGCTATGTGGAGAAAGCCAAGAGGGCTCGCGAGCGCAATCAGTAACAGCGATATCGTATCCCATCTCTCTCTCTCTCTCGCTCTCTCTATTGCGCAGTTGCCTTTGAGCTCCACACAGCGCAGCAGGGACGAAGGAAGGCATAGGCACGAGAGACAGTAGGATATGACGCGTTGAAGCAGTGGGTAAATGCTCGTCAAACTGTCGCTGCGTCTTTCCCTCCTCTAAGAACGATTACTTCGCGCTCGATTCGCATTTCCTTACCTACTTTTAGAGACGAAATCAAGTTTGGCATCTCGATCGTTGCGTGTACGAGAAAAGTATGTTTTTCAATTATTGTTTCAAGTTTTAGTTTTGAAGAGAAAAATTTTCCCTCGATTAAACCGCACTATCCAACTGGTTTAAAGCATTGAAAGAACAACCTTGGCTCGTTAATTTTTATAAAATAATTTTTTCTACTTTCATCAGACAAGTACAGCCGACGGGTATTAACTCAGACAATTTCATTATACTCTGATCAGCTGCAGAATGAAAAGTGCGTTCCCATTCAAGCCGATACATTTGAATCGCTCATTTGCTCTGAAAATTATACTTTTAAATCGGACATACCTGCACGCGTTGCGCACGTTTTACTTTATAAGAAGAAGAATGCAGGTCTGCGTATATATACTTTTAAACCGACTCGTGCACGCTCGCAGCATTTCTTCGGTTCGTATAATTGAAAAGCGCAGAGAGAGAGAGAGAGAGAGAGAGAAAAATGTTACATTGCAGAGCAGCTCTTTAGAAATGAATTTTACCCTGTAGAGATAGAGAAAGAATAAACTGTGTTTTAAGGATACTTTTTTTGCTTTCCTTCGTTCTCTCTCTCTCTCTCTCTCTCGCTTACACGCGGCATTGTTCTGAGTATAAAGATTGATGACTGGAGCAGCAACTGCTGTGTTTGCTCGTCTAATCGAGATTTTTCTCCCTTTTTTTCTACGTTTCTAGCGAGAAAACTATAGTCGGAGAAATTGATGTACGTTTGTACATTAAAAATGAGCATTATCGAACTTGATTGTGTCTATTGTTTTTTCCAAAGTAGTAAAAGAAAAGTCGTAAGTTTGTCTGTAGCTACATATAAGAAGATTATTTTTGATATTTTTTGCAGGTAAACCGATACCAAAAGTCTCTTGGTTCCTCGAGTCGCAATTAATCAACTCAACTTCGGAAATACGTCAGGTGCAGAGCCAAAATTCCGTACCTTATCATTCATCGATGTCAACTTCGTCGTTATCCTCGTCGTCATCGTCATCATCGTCGTCATTGTCCTCGTCGTCATCGTCGTCGTCATCGTCGTCGTCGTCGTCGGCGTCATCGCAGCCTTCCACATTGTCATCGTCAACAAGGGACTCGACCAAATTCAAATTATCCACGACGTTGATTATCAGCAGGGTGACCATTAAAAATTTGAAACGTAGCCATCATCACGCCAAAGTATCTTGCAGGGCGAGTAATACACCCTTGGCAGCACCTCAAACGACCACAATCACGATATCCTTGTACAGTAAGTTTTTCAACATTATTCATTTTAATACGTCCGTGAGAGGCTCGCGCGCGAGCTTATACGATAACTTATAACGATGCTTGAAGATTTTAAGCGCTTTTTAATTTTTCTTTTCGTGTAAATAAAAAATTCCCAGCAAAAAATGTCAACGGTGGGAGGCCAAAACTTTTTTTTTTAAGCGCCAAAAAGATTGAAAACTGAGTTAGTGCTCTGTTAATATTCACTAAAATTATATGTTCATTGTTTGAACATTTGTGTCGCTAAAAAATCTCAAAAATAAATATATTTTGACGTTGGGATATATATTGCTTGTCTATTTTTCAAAAGTTTCGGACTTGCATATTCGTCAATTGTACGTTGTTACCGGTACAGCTAGTCAAATTAAAAACTGTGGATTAAAAAGAAAAAAAATTGTCGAGGGTATAAGCTGTAGGTACGGTCAACGTCACAATAGCACACAGTGTAAATTCATATACACGGGGTATATATGCAGCGCAGTGTCAAGTTTAGTGGCGCGAAATCCAAAGGTAATGGGAAAAGAATGAAAAAAAAGCAGCAGCAGCGCTGAGGGTCCGCGCTGGAGTAGGCAATATTTTAATTCCCAAGTACGCGTGCGATTGAAACATTTTTCAACGATTACAGGCGGGAGAGCCGAAGCGACGGTAGTTATACAACTGCGCGTCAAATTGAACATCTGTATGCCGTTAACGATACGCGCGCGCGCCGCGATAGTTGGCGCGCGGCCGATATACAGTCGAGGCATCCCGCCCGATATATGATAGGAGAAAGGAGAAGTGCACGCGTCGAAAGCCAATCAGCTGGACATCGTTTATAATGGGACAGAGCGAGAGAGAATCATGTATGGCAGAATTGCCCGAGATTTCGCAGAGATAGCTCTGCTGCAGCCGATAGCAAACGAGAGAGGATGAGTGAGAAGGATAGAAAGAGAGAGAGAGAGAGAGGCAGAGTCTGGCCGCAGGCTTCAATATCGATTCATTCTCTCTCATGTACATACACGTATACACACATGTACATTCGGAGAGAGATTTCCCAACTGCAATAATATTAAATTAAATTTTATGATACTGCAATAATCCCCCTGCCTGTCTGGCTTTCTTCCTTCTCTCTCTCTCTCTCTCTCTCTCTCTCTCTCTCTCTCTCTCTCTCTCTCTCTCTCTCTTTCACTCACGGGAACGTGGAGTGCGCGTGTGCGAGTGTAAATGTGCGGGTGCATGTAGTACGCAGTATACTGGACCAGGGATCGCTGCCCTCGCGTCGTTTGCGTCCAATAAGTAGCGACATTTATTGCGCCCTGATTTGTAATGGAGAGATCGAACAAGTACAATAAACATTCATGCGTAGCTATTACCTCGAGATTCTTCTTGTTATTAGTCCTTTCTTACGTCTTATCCTCTTATACGAGAATGACTAAAGTATTTCGGCTAATTGCATTTATTACCGGAAAAAATTTCGAATTCGATTCACTGAAATGACTTGCTTATGAAAAAAGTTTAAGTACGATATTACCTTTCGTTTTCAACGGAAAAATTTGCAATTTTAAATGCTTTTGAGAGCAAGCTTGTATGCATTCTCATATTCACATGTGTGTAATGTAGCATCGATGTTTTTTTTTTTTTTTTTTTTTTGANTTTTTTTTTTTTTTTTTTTTTTTTCACATACTCGCTGTAAAATAATTACTCCGTCGTCAGTTATGTAAAAATGCCACGATACGCAATCCGTGATGTAACTCAATTTTGTTAATAATACTAATTCCCGTAAAGGTTCGACGAAGCTCTTGATTGTAATAGTACACAACTGGATTAAAAAAATAACGAAATACAAACAAAAAACCGTAATTGGCTGCGAGCATCGAATTGTTTTGTTCCGCGAATGCAATTATGTTACAAACTGCAGCTTTACAGAGTCTCTTTCGATTACAATTTTTAACCGATTGCGAATAATCGCAATTTTTTTTTTTACTTTTTCAACGCACCGAATGAATCACGCGCCCGTGCGTGTCCGCGCACGAGCGTTTCTTATAGAAAATATATATACGCAAACGAAGAAACAATTTTTCGAACGAGTTACTCAAGAAAACATGTCTTGCTTATATGTTACAAACAGATAGATGGATGCGTGCAAGAAAAGCAGTACATTTTCTAGTCATGCCCATCGCACCAACCACGCGCACGAAACTTTATTATTCAATAAAATGCAAAACTTTCGTACGCATATATACTCGAGTGCATGTATGTGCCACACGTTATAGCGTGTGAGTGCACGTGTATATGTATAAAGTTGGAACAAGCGAAAATCAACATCGCGCACGCAAACACTTTTACATTATACGAAACTAGAATTGTACAGCTCAGCAGAGGCACATTCTCTCTCTCTCTCTCTCTCTTCTTGTGCTCCTTGACTTTATGTATAAAAGCCAAAACTCGGGAAACAGCAGCTTTTTTGCATTTTCCTGGCGCCCGAGCAACGTGCGCGAGTCAAGTCTCTTTGATCGAGTCAGGAGCTTAGCTTTTTTCCATATCATATACGCACGTAAAGAATTCTCTCAAGGCAAGCATTAGCATTTATAGTTTAACGGTTGCTCGTCACCGCGCGCGGAACTTTACGATTCTCGCATCTTCGAGCATTCGCGAGCACAAGGAGCTTAGTCAAGCTAAAGAGAAGGATGGGAGAGAGAGAGAGAGAGAGAGAGAGAGTGCAAAAGAGAGATAGAGCGAGAAAAAGAGAGCGGCCATGGGCAAGTTTAAATCAAATCATGTCACGCCAGGCCGTGTAAGAAGACAGCGGCCGGGCTCGAGCTGAAACGCTTTCCTCCTTCCTTGGTGGCTCGGCGCGCTATATATCTACTTATACGCACAGAGAAAGAGGGAGAGAGAGAGAAAGGAAGTAGCCGAGACGACTCGCGACTTCTGGTAATTTTTAATCAAGATAAAAAGTTCGTGAAAATAGCGAAGGAGAGCCAGGCGGGCTGTCGGGACTTATCTCTGGATGTTGAAAAAGGATAAACGAATGAAGCATTTACATCGATTCGAGTTAAGTGCCGAGAATTGAGAGCTAACGCTTTGCTAGCTCTCGCTATATGTGTTGAGGACGTACCGATTACTTCTGCTCCTCTCGGCCGCCACGAGGACGAGGACAACGACGAGTTCTCTCTCTCTCTCTCTCTACTCTTTTGAGTGGATTAGGAAGAAAGTTTCTAGATGAAACGATCTGCTATAGCTAAAAACGTTTCCTTCTCCCTCTACGACCATTTGACGATCTCGTTAAATGCCTTTAATTTTATGTAAACTCTTTATTCAGTACTCACGAACGCGCGCCTATTGTTTGACTTTTATCTCAGACAATTTTTCATGTAATATGAAAGCAGCGAAAAATTAAAATATCACCTTATTTGTTGCAGTGAAACCCTTGGAAGTTAAAATAATCAATAAGACGCAGTTCGTTTCGTCGAGCAGGAGGTACCAGACCGAGTGCAAAAGTAGCGGCTCGAGGCCGGAAGCCACTCTAACTTGGTACAAAGGCTCGAAAACGTTGAAAAATTTATCCAAAGACGTAAGTGACTATACATACTTTTTTCCGCGCAAAATCGGATTCATTCGATCGAATAAAATTAGTCGAGCCGAGAGATACGATGACTGAAATATTGACCTCGAATAAGCCTCGGCTCGACTATCTTTATAATTCGTATAACGATATACAAATTCGCGAGCGCGCGGGATCCACGCGCTGCACGCCGTGAAGCGTTGATTTAACTCAACGCCGAGGCTCCAGCGCCGGGGTATAGCAATAAGAGCATTGACAAATCGTTACCATTAGTTTCACAAAGACGGCATGAGCGTGAGCATACTCGAATGGCAGCCAGACGCCGAGGACGAAGGCAAATATCTTACCTGTCGTGCGGAGAACCGACATCTGCCGGATGCCGTTATTGAGGATAAATGGAAGCTCAAAGTTCATTGTGAGTATATACCACACTCTCTTGCTCTGCTATATATACCTGTATATATAATAGTGTATTTTCTCCATCGACTCCCGTTGAGCTAAGGCGAACGACGTATACCAATACGTTTACCACCTTTACGATCGATGCTTATAAGCCCGGACTAATCAAAGAGGAAATATCCGCTTTGATTGAACTTCTTTAAGCCGTGGAACGGTTCTGGATACTTTATATAGCTTAACCGGATTCTTTCTTTTTTTTATATTCTGCAAACGCAAAGTACACTCCGCGCGCGCGGGGTTAAAATTTAAAGGTGAAAATTCAACGTGGCTGCAGCACATGCTTGAGTACACAAGTTAATTATGGAGCAAAGTTTGGATTGACTGCAAAGTCAATACATAGCTCACTTTACTTTACACGCGGAAGATCTGGCAATTAATATCTGAGGCTCTCTTTCGCCTTTTTGATATAACCAAAAAAGAAAAACCGATCGATTAAACTGCGATTTATCAAATTCGAAATCAAATGCACGGTTAAAAAAGAAATGGAGCAAAAAGATTCGGTGTTACAGCTGGAAAAAAGCGAGTAGGAGGAGAGGATGTTGTCATGACACTACAATGAGACAATACTAATCCGAGTTCTCGAGCGAACAAGGCTGCAGCGACAAAGACAATTTTCGTCTTACAACGGACATGGCGCACGCCCGCACACTAAATCGCTTAGAGAACAAGCTCCTTAAAACGCAAACCCCAGTGCCCACGTGTATATAAACGCCATCGAGGTATAACAGCAGCGGCGGCGGAATATAGCCAAGCAACGCAATCAGCGTTACACAAGGTTCTCTCGCCTCCCTGCCTTGCCTCTCTCTCTCTCTCTCTCTCTCTCTCGTGCGCATTCTCCATAGCCGGCTCGGGTCGGCCTGTCTGTCGGATATCTACCACTGCTGTACTGTACTTATATACTTACTACTATATACGTGTTGCATATACATGCGGCTGCGATTCGGAAGCTCGGGCTACTCAAAACGACGTAAACAAGCACGAGTGACCACTACAGAGCGCGTAGACAAACCACCGCCGTCGTCGTAGTCGTAGTCGTCGTCGTCGTCGTCGTCGTCGTCGTCTGACCCAACCCCGGCATTTACTACTGCTGCAGTGTGGCACGTCCACAGCTCTACTCTCGGGGGCGCCTGATCAATGCAACCCTCCGCACTTTTTTTTACTTCATAGCTCGAGCTCGTACTTAAATATATATCTATTGGTATGGTTTGTACACCGCATGAATATATGTAGCAGCAGTGCTGTCTCTCTCTCCCTCTTTCTCTCTCTCTTTCGCACACGACAACTTCTCTTCTGCATTTGTACATAGAGCCGCACAGAGAGTAGGAGAGAAGAGAAGCAGCAGCAGTAGCGGCAACGAGTTGCTAGTGTACACATAGAGCTTCCTGGATCCACGATAAAATTAAGCTCAATCAGCTAGAAAAGCCACGTAGACTTTGAAGCAGTACATAACGCGTTTCTTACGTTCTCTCTCTCTCTCTCTCTCTCTCTCTCTCTGTCTCTCCCTCCCTCCCTTCCCTTTCCCCTACATAAATAAGAGTCGGGCAAAAGTAAACGTTCTCTCTTTCCCAGCGGCGCTCGGCGTATATACTCTGCCAGACATTTATCTCGAAGGTACTATCATACACCTGTATGTTTAATGCAACGTATAGATTACGGTCTATCGCGCTTCGCCGCGAACAAACCGTACAAGCGTGCGAGCTCCGTATCCTTTATGTATACGTGTATTCCAAGGCTTGCGTAATCAAAATCAAGTATACATTACCTCGACGATAAACAAAAGCCACGGACAGGTGACCCAGTGGTGCAAGTACAGGACAAGAAAAGGAGAAAAATCTACGGCAATATGTTTTCGACGCGCCGAGGCTTTTTCACGTGTGCAACCATGAATTCTGCATATAAACCCCGGCCTTGTGCGCAGCCAGCCAGGCATATGCATAGCCGGAGTCCTATGAGAAAGATAAACCGTCGAACGTGATCGGTAAGTCAACCAGCGGATTTCGAGTATCGAATTTCAGACGGGGCGCGCGCGCGCGCTAGGCAACGTATAAGAGAGAAGTAAAGCGAAAATAAGTAAAAAAGAAACTATTAGTGGATCGCTGCGCCTGGCTGAAACTCGCTTTGGATGTAACATTTTAATGAACGTCAACGCGTGGCTGTGCAAGCAATAATGTCGGCTCAAAATCGTCATCTTCCCTCTGCTCATCGCTTGGCTGGCTCACCCCATTGTCGAGGCTTTCGTGACTTTCTCGCGACGCAGGTGCAGCGTCGAGTACTGCTCGAGGAAAGACACTGCTACCTGTGCCACCACCTGAAAAAACAACACCCTGTAAGAACGCGTTCTCAGCAGCAGTTCAAGCAACATTCTGAAGGTACTGACCGCGAAAACCGCAATTTATGCGCGTGGCTTTGCAATGGGGAGCTCGCGCTTCTAAAACAGCCTGCCGCGGGTGACCGGACCAGGGTGTGGCGTACTCTAACTTTCACATTTACCCGCAGGAGGCACATTCTTGATCATCCTCTACAAGATTAAGTCTCTGCAATATTGCGATCTCCACTTGTCACTATTGTTCTCACTCTTATTGTTAATTTAATCAATCTACGTTTTTATTTTGAGTACACTTTCTCTTTTTCTATAGCGCTGGTAACAATACTCAACATTTTACAACTGCTTTTAGCAAACAAAAAAATTTTCTTGGATATAGAAGGGCTGTTGACACCGAGAATATACTAACCAATAGCTCCATATAATGCTACCATAATACTCCACTATTTTTTAATAAACATTTTTACTAAATAAAATTTACGAAAATTATCATTTGATGCGAGTTTTGACAATTTAATTGTAAAAAAATTGATTAAAAATTTTTCCAATCACTTTAATGTCCAACACCATGCTCATTCGTGTTCAGTATTGAATTTTACATGGAAATACGACGAATAAATTCCATGCAAATAAATGCCAAATATTTTATAATTGTTATGGTACGACCCAGAACCAAAGAACGTCATGTTAGCAGAAATAAAAATGCTTCACTTAAGAATTAAATAAGTGAAGAAATAAAAAACATTACAAAACTACGGTATAACGTGCTTTGACTTATATATACAATTATATTTAGTTTGCCACTTGCAGATTCATACGCAAAGGTACTCGCCATTTAGTGGGGAAGGATGAAATTGGTATTATTTTACTTGAACTGATTATTTTTTATTTTCTAAATTCAAAATGTGAAATTCAATGGAACGGTTTCACAACCGGTCGAGTTATCTAATTATTTTTACTTCACCACTTAAAAGTGTAGAGATTCAGGTGGTATAAGCTCAAAGTGATAGTACCGTATTCCAATTGGTTGAAAACTAGTCTAATTTTTTGGAAAAAATTAAATTATCACTTTTATGTAATTTAAAATACGCTTAATACTTTTAATAGAAAAATTAATAACAAACTAATTAATGGTACTGTAATTTAAAATATAATTTTGAATGGTCATTTTATCGTTATTGGGCTATTATTAATGTTGACAATTTTTATTAGGATTATTCTATGATATATTATCTATTCAATTCTATTATTTGTGTGCTTATTATAAAGTAAATTGGAAACTAATTAGTCGACGAGAGACTCAGATACGTGTAATTTACATCATGTATTTGTTCGAGTAAAGGTACTATCGAATAACCAAAACTTTTTTTCCCACTCTAACCTAAAATACGCAACTTTGCCGCTAATTTTAGGCTCTCGTAGGAAAAAATAGTATGTCAAACTGGTGCAGATATGGTTTTTTAACAAAACTCGTTACAGCACTCGCCTTCGGCTCGTGCTATAATCCCTCGTTTTGCTAAAAAACCATATGTGCACCCGTTGAGAAATATACTATATTTACACGAACACACGGGCTTGCGCAACAAAGTCTCGTGAAATATGCCATTTTCCAGACAGCAGTTGCGTGAAGACGGAAAAAAAACAAACGTGTAAAGTTGAAAAGAAATTGACGCTCAAGCGAAACGTAGAATTCGATACGCAACGTATCCAATATTTTAACATTTTCTCTGTCAAATTTTTTGCAAACACACACACACATATATATATATACACCTCTGTTCTAACGTATACTCACATTTATATGGTTTTGCTATATATTCTTACAATACCTAAACCGAAAAAGTCTTTCGAGAAAACGTGAGCGCAATCGAAGTTGAGGATACGTCGACAATTCCTCCGGTATTGTCTGCCATATCGACTTCCATTCTATGCTGAAACAGTAAAAAAATTCGTTTGAAATGACGCGCAAAAAATATAAGAAACCCTATTCTTCATTTTTCATTAATTTAAATACTATTCAAAATTTACTAATAAGTTAGTCGGCTTCAAAAAAAGCTTTTATGCATTTTTCAACATTACTTATGCATGAATTAATAATGGCTTTTTTTCAGTTGCACCCATCGTACAGCTGAGAGTGGGCTCTTCTCTCGATCTGAAAGGCATCAAAGAAGGCGACGATGTTACTTTCGAGTGCAACGTCAGATCGGTGCCTAGGAACTTCAAGTTATCATGGTTTCACGGAGTAAATATACATTTTTATTTTATCAATAAAAAAAAATCAATACAATTGAATATAGTCATTTTTTAACGCATCCAAAAATGAATGTAAATTTTCGAACTTACGGAGAGAAAAATCATTAATTTTCGTATGTGCTTGTTATACGTTAGTATAGATAAGCAGAGACATAGACGATGGTAAATATTGGGACGAGCTTCATAAAGAGAAGATAGTTTGGTACCTGTGTGTACCTATATACTTGTGTGTAAATAGAGAGAACTGTCTTAGCAGGGAAGAATACGCTAAATTAAAAGACCTCGAGGCAGATCGCGATTTTCGCTTTGACTATATAGAGATGCATAATATATACGCGTATATACACTCTATATGCCCTTGCGAAATAATAGCGGTAGTCTACCATCAACAGAATATATTTACATGGTATGTAATATAAGGGGCGTACACATACGCATTGATATTACTTGTCACATATTCGCTCATAAGAGGGAAATTATTATCAAACGTTGCTCGAATATTACCAATTTCTCGTTTCGACTGTGTCGTTACATTGAAGCAGGTGCATCAATTTTAATTTTAATTTTACGTTTTTTTTTTACATTATATAACGTTTTTTTCATTAATGCGGCAAAAGTGCGCCCGTATTAAAACTTGTTTTGCGATGAAAACATTTTGCGGAATGAAAGAAAAATGAGACGCTCTTGCTCGCGCGCGCGCGCGAGCATCAAAGACTCCAAAAGGAGGAAGGATGAACCGTCAAAGTTTATTAATTTTAAAAACATAATTTGTCGGCGCGCGCGCGGATTTGCGAGATAAATCAAAATTCATTTCCTTTCAACCGCAGAGAGTCGGCGTCGGCGCAAGCAGTGCGCGGGCGCGCCGCACGAAAGATGCAGCAGCAGTCGCGCGCGCACAATTATCCCATTTAATTACGCTCCCATGGCCCCACACCTGCACACAGTGCAAAAAGAAAGAGGATCCTTTGTTCCTCCGTTCGTCGAGCTGCTATGTCTTTACTTTGCATAAACTTATTCCAACTCTTTATCTATCTCTATCTGCCTCACTTTCTCCGTTTCTCTTTCTCTCTCTCTTTTACTCTTTCTTTCTCTCTCACGCTAATGTCTTTTTTTTCAAACCGATTTCAAAGCGAGAAAGGGATGTAATAGCACCATACAGCAGCATCGTACAGCACACATGTAGACACTCGCACACACGCACACACACACACACGTCTAATGTACATTTGAGCAAATAATTCCCTTCCCTTCTCTTTTTTACCGAGAGCGAAAAATAGCTGCTGCTTTACTGGCAGTGAAACGCGCGTTAGTACGAGAAAGAGAGAAAGCGAAAAGCTTTTTGGTCGTCGTCGTCGTCGTCGTCGTCGTAGTCGCGCCTCGCGCGAGCGTAAGTCGGGGAATGGAGTTCGGCAGTTAAGCTGCTCGAGCAGGATCACGACGCTTGTTTATGTCCTCGTTCTTTCTCTCGTTCGCTTTTGCGCGCGCGCACACACGCACAGACACACCCACACACATACACGGACGAACGCATTCACACGTACGCGTATACGAAGCTCAGGCTCCAACTTTCTTTTCCGACGATTCGTCGCTCGCTCGTGTAGAACTCGAGACCTGAGAAAGCAGCGGTATGTAGCAGTAGCGAGCAAACTAGGTGATTTTCGTGCGAATACACGTGATGAAAGTTTACAGAAAATGAGGAAGATTTGTCGCTTTTCAGTGGGGGGTTAATTATTCGCCCCTTGGCGAGTCGTGGATGGGGTGTCATTAAGACGTTAAGCTGCCAGTAAAAGTACACGCACCCGCAGGCGTGTATATGTACGCGCGCGCACGACGGCTCGCATGCGTATATGTATACTTTTAACGAGGAGCAGCAGCAGTGGCAGCGGGAGCAGCGTCGTAAAATTGCGCTTCTGAACGCAGGAGCAGCTCGAGATTTTAAAAGCTCGCCTCGAGTAATATGTAACGCGCGTGCACCGCAGGTGGGAGGGGGCCTGCTACTTGTACCTAATGGCTATGCACTTTTTTCTTCTCTCACTCTCTCTCTAGCTGTCGTTACTCACGTCACTGAAATAACATCCATGTAAATTTAAACAACGCCGAGGTGGAGGAGGAGGAGTGCAACGTACGCACGCGGATACTTTTTAGCCTAAATGTTTACGAGCTTTATTACTCGGTGGCACAGGTGCAATTCATGCTAGAAGCCCCCCAGTGCACCTTTGCATTACTCGCTTGTACACGATATATACTTACTATGCTTAACTGCGCAACAAACCTAGATACTTTAAATGGAATACATCAACGAAATTCGACTAAAGTCAAGCTCTCAGCTGAAAAAAGCACTCGTAATTTTCTTCGGGCATTATTAAAAGTTTTGTAAAATTATTTCTTCAATAATGCTCAAATTAAAATGTCAAAATTCGGTAAATGACTTTTTCATTTGATCAGTCCACGCAAAATTTCATCAGACTGTAGAGCAGCGATAAATTCATTAATAATCACGTTTGTAGAGAACGTGTCCATCGTTTCAATCGCATTTTGTCGTGCGCCGGGGTAAAAATGTGCTATATTTATGTATATCAATAAACCAGGCAGCCAACAGACCAGCCCAGCTCGTTTGTTGGTTGTTTTTTTCTTTCTGTGTTTTTTTTTTGCAGCGCTGCGCGAGCTCGTTACGCAAGCAGCTCGAGCAGTATATATTTTTATTATTCATAAAGTACGCGTTTTTCATTTGCTATCAGCTATTGTTGTTACGGCTACTGCTGCTGCTGCTGCTGTTGTCATTACGCAATGCGTTGGACTGCGCGTGCAAATATTCAACAGGAGCGCTCGGTGCAGCTATAATATCGAAGTAGTTTCGCCGATGATGTTTGCTCAACGCTCTCCTTTCTTTTCCCCCAACGCTCCGCGGCAGTTATACAGTCGATAATTTTATAAAATGCATTTTTCCGAGGCCGCTGTGCGAGCTCGTGTTTACCCGTATAAAAGTGGACATTTCGAAATCAAATTATCAAATGAAAGCCAGCCTTCGGGCTTCGGGACATTATGCGCGCGATGTAAGTTCGAAAAAGCAGGCCAGGAGAGAGAATGAGAGATGGAAAAAAAAAATAATAATTGCGAACAAAGAGGCTGAAATGTGAAAAGCATATAAAAGTCAATTGTTCGAAGTTACTACGATTGTGTGTACATTACGAGTCGTTGATACAGGGGCCGCTCATTCATACGTGAGCTCTTGGAGTGTTACATATAGTACTCTGCTTGTGAAACGATAGCGCGAGTGAACGAGAGCGAGAGAGAGAGAGATAGAGAGAGAGAAAGAGGGAGGGAGCGAGAGGAAAAGAGAGAAGTGTATTCTCTTGGAATTATTGTGAATTCACGACTTTACACCACCCCACCCACCGCGCGAGCGACCCCTTCGAGTCGTTTCCGTTTTATTCAAAATTTTGCATTTGCGCACACTCGGCATTCATATATACATAGCAGCCGAACTCTGTATATCCGCGGGTTATACATGGGAATCGATGCAGATTAATGGCACATAAAGTCAATCGTTCGCGAATGCCGATTTCTCTCGCGCCCGCGAGCTTATGGACGAGAAAAAAATTTCCCTTACACCCATACATTTTTTCAACTGTTTACCAACCCAATGTTGTGCCTCGCTACGGATATCGCACTGAAATTAAATATCAGAAATTACGTCGCATGATTTTTCTCGTAATTTAATCGTGCGACGCTTCGTCGTATTCATGCGTTGTACTGGCAGTGCACAGCTCAGACGAGATACAAAAAAAAATTAATCATCTAATAGCTCGAGCTTGTTCGACTAACTATATATCCGTGTAAGACTCGAGAGTGCAGCAGTGATTTTTTTGTTGCCTGCCTGCAGAATAAAGAACTGCGCCACAATGCCAGCGCCGGGGTGGTACTATCCGATCAATCTCTCGTGCTCCAGGGAATAAGCCGAGAGGCAGCGGGTAACTACAGCTGCGTGGCAACCAACTCCGAGGGACGCAACAGATCCAACCTAGTTCCTTTGCGCGTCATGTGTGAGTATATCCATAATAATCATGTATTTTACAAGAAAAAAAATGTCTACGATCACTGCGTCTCTCGTTGGACGCGTCTGGACGCGTCTGGGCGCGTTTATGGCCAAACGGAGTTCTACTCCATAGTCCGTTTCAAATAAAGTAATCGAATCAAAGTAATCTGGAAATTAATAAAATATACCACCGAGCGAGCCGGTCGAGCTCTTTGCCTCGTACGAATACAAAGCTCCCAAGCACCTGGCAAGTATAGTGATGATGTACAATATACGTGTCACATTTCAGCCGGGATGGTTTGTCTATACGTGCAAGCGGGAGGTATAGTATCGAAGTTGTACAACTACTATAGCACGTATCGCTGTGTGCATCTCATTTGGCATATATAAATTCTCAACGTATTCTCGGTTTGGTATAATAGACTCACGCGCAGCTGATGGCTTTATATTCTAGCAATTTCGAGTACGCTAGCGCGCGCGTGTTTTCCTTTGTGCAGCTCGCACCGCAGCTCGCCTAGCTTATAATACGCTCGAGGCATATGGAATTATGCGCCCCCGAGGCAATGCATCGCCACGTAGCTTCGCGTAGTACTTTTCGTCCACGACTCGCGCGTGCGATTCCGAGACGTATACACTCGTCGACTACACGATATAACGTTATGTTTCGTGCGTTGTACAGATGCGCCGACGTGCAAGCAGCTGAGACCTTTGGAGCCTCACGAGATCGACGACGACAACGACGACGACGAAGAGGAAGAGAGGGACGAGGAGGAGGATGCCGAAGAAAATATGAACGCCCTCGTGGACTTTGAGAACGAGGAAGAGCAGGAGAGGAGGTCGAGGAGGCGCTCGCGGCGGAAACGGCTGCTCAAGCTGCTCTGCGCCATCGAGGCCAATCCGCGGAGCGTCCAGTTCTACTGGAGCTTCAACAACACGATCCTGGAGCCGGCCCAGAATCTGCCCGACAAGCGTTTCCGCAGCGAGGGTCTGGTCAGCCGACTGAGCCACTCGCTCGACACCGAGCAGGACTACGGGACCTTCAGCTGCTGGGCCAGCAACGAGATCGGCCAGTCCAAGCAAGCCTGCGTTTACCACGTGCCGGAACCGAGTGAGTAGCGCCTCACGGCGCCTCGAGTGGCGCGCGCGAATCTAATAAAGGCGCGTATATTTTATTATTTTCCGTGTAAATTCGTCTCTCGTAGCCGCCTGCACACGAGATGCGTATCCGCACGTGTTATTTTGCCTTACGTATATACGCTACGTTAAAGCGCGCAGGATATTAATTGGCTTATTTACGGAGCTGAGATTGCGCGCATATATATACCCGCATACCCCGCGCGTTATACCTGCGAAATTTAAAATAATTTACAGCTGGCTGGGCGCAGCGAACTCCATCAGCGGCAAATATTTAATTTTATAATTTTCCTCGAGCTTGGCCTTTTTTTCGGGGGCGCGCGTACGTATATTTCATAGTAATGTACTTCGACGTTATGGACTTGGAATTTAGCGAAGCGCGCGTGTACACGCGTTTATGTAATACAGTGCGATACGTATACTGCAAGCTGCACACGTATACTCATTTTACCGGTCCGTGTTTGCCATTGAAATAACACTTAAATCTGCACATCGGAGAATATATAACTCGGCAACTTGTCTGATGTAAGATCAGACTTTGGAGCGAATGTAAATTTCGAGATTTATACTAACAGAGGATTCTCTATTCAAATATGGCTGAAGAGATTATTATAATGTATGGGTCGTAGAGATAAGTTCTAACTTAACCAAAGCAGAGCAGCAGCAGCAGCAGCAGTAGTAACGACAGTAGCAGCTATCCGCCAGATTTTCATGAGAAATAATACCAACTTTTTGCACTATACCTGCAGCTCCAATTTCTAGCGAGGGAATTTACGAATATATTTTTGCTGAAAAACCCAAGTAACGTAGCGGCTTCGCGGGGGGATCAAACTCCCCGGGCTCGAACGACGCCGGATTTGGGCAGGTGTACGCGCGGCCTCGAACTTAATTGAAATTTGTTCATGCGAAATCGAAACAATCGCTTCGTTTGACTGGCTGTGTATAATAATATAATGCCATTGTTGTCGGGTATAGGAGCTACTATTACCACCACTACTATACTACACGCCGTTGCGCCAGCACGTAGCGCAACACAACACGCACCCACACACAGGTGGATGGAGGTGGAGGCGGGGGCGTACTCGAAGATATAATTTAAATCGACGGGCACGAAGGCATCGCGCACGGCACCCGCTTGAATTATTGTATTGCTCAGCCAGACGATTATAAATACTAATAACTTTGTTGCGCGCGCGCGTATACCGCAGGTGGACACGACAATGGTTGGCGATGCATAATTTTCGTCGGCTTCGATTAGAAATCATCGAATGAACGATGGCCCCAGCGCTCGATGCTTTATTATACATGGGGTACGATCGGTCGTCGTTCCGGTTATTTGATACCAATACACGCGGACACACAAGTACTATCAGGTGCACTATGTAACATCGATACGCGCCGGGAAGCCCAAGCGCCCCTTATTTAATTTCGCGCGCTGCCGCGCGATTTTCAAAGGAAAATGATAAAACGTACCGAATTCGTTTTAATCGTGTACTCGCTTTACGTGCAGAGGACGTCTAGCGGCATCCCTTTTGTCTCAATTGACAAACGATGAAAGGTCGCGCGGTGTCAGTTGCAAATTAACCCCAGGACATTTATAATTTGATGAATACATCCGCACTCGAAAAGCTGCTGCTTGTGAATGAAGGAAATTGCATAAAACCGCGAGCGATGCGAGAGCGCTTGTATGTACATATTGCACGAAATGCATGATAAATTTTACATGTCGCTCCTCGCGCTTGAAAGCAGTTCTCTCTCTCAATATCTCCAGCCGAAACTAACAAGGATTTTCTAATCTCGACGCGAGCTGCTTGTTTTGTAACATACACACACAGCGGCTCTTGATATAACTTTTATGAAAATTTGCACGCGCACACTTTTCTCTCTTTCAGCCGAGCCCCACCCCCCGCTTTGCCTACCTATATATAGCTACATATATAGGCAAGCAGCGCGTTTGAACACGCGGATATATACAAGGATACGTACCTGCTTTAGCGCGAATGTATCTTAACAGCTGTGGATAATTAAATGGTTAATTAAAACCATGACGTTCACTTTGCACTTTTGCCTCCTCTGCCGCCGCTGCTGCGCGTTCATATATTGGAAGTATGAATCTTGCCGCTTTTCCGCTCGGGATATACATATATAATACGCAGCGAATCGCTGCGCACGGATACACTGCGTATTTTATATTATATATGCGCGTAGGTGTGTGCGGTATAAAAGCGCAGCGCGCGCCGTATTCGAGAGCTGCTGCTGCTGCTGCTGCTGCGGCGCTGCGATTGTCGCACTCTATCGCCGTAAATTTTTTATATCTGTAAATTAAGCGAAATTTCCATTGAATATTCATTCTCACGCCGAGCTTGCGTGCCTATAGGTGTGTAAGACTACATGTAGGTTGGGTGGAATTGCGACGTTCGCGCGTTTGCATTACACTTTAGCTGCTACTGCGCACAAAGCTGCTAGCTGTACGCTTCGATTTTCACTTTGATTATTTTTAATGTAATTCGCGCGCTATGTGTCACACGGACTACACCATAGTATTCTCTATACGTGTACCCATGTAAAAGCCGGCTAATGCACCAGTAGCTATACAAACGGAGAAGAGATATTCTTATTGTTTGAAAAGGGATCGAGGTGATGATAATGAATTTCATTCTTCCCTGCAAAATTCGCAGTGAAGCCCGAGGCCCTGCAGAACTGCACGGCGCGCAATCAGAGCGGCGCCTGGATCAGGATCTCGTGCTACGAGGGCGCGGACGGCGGACTGCCCCAGCGCTTCGTGGCGAGCGTCGACGAGCTCAGCTGGGAGTCGGACACGCCCGAGTGGCGGCTGGAGCTGCGCAAGCCGAGCAGCCGCGTCGTGCTGTTCGCCGTCAATGCTCGGGGCACCAGCGAGCCCGTCGTGCTCGAGGGCATTGTCTACAGGGACGTCGCCAAGTTTACGGGTAAGTAAGGCGCGCGAGCCGCGGCACAACTTTTTTTATTAGCTACGACGACGAGCAACTCTTTGACATTGCTGCCTAGCTGTATAGCTGCAGCGTCGCGAGCTTCCACGAAAAAATTCATAATTTCTTATGAAGCGGAGTACTACAAAGCAGCGCGGCTTCCTTATTGACGTCGAGGCGCAGGTATCTCTCTCTCTCGCCGCAGCTCGTAATTTGCTCTCTTTCACTTTTGTCGAGGCCTGCACCAAGAAGTTGCAAAGATTACTTTCATTAGCTCGGCGACGAACTACCAGTCGCTGAGAAATAATTGCCTCCGAGCGAAGGCAGCAAAAAAGAAAAAAAATTGAAAAGAAAAAGGGAAAGCTGAGGTGAAAAATGACGTTGCAAATGACGTATCATACGCGTGTGTTGCCAACAGGTGAAACGGGCCTTCCTCTCGACATATCGCCCATTCTGATCGGCCTGGGTGGCACCGCCACGGGATTAGGTCTTATCGTGACGGGTGTATTAATGGCGCTTTGGAGAAAACACGCGGCCATGGGCGGCAGCGGTACCGGTGGCTCGGGCTCCTCGCCGAGCAAACCAAAAGCTCTTCAGCAGCATCAGCACCAACAGCAGCATCTGCATCAGCCACCGAGCATTGCCACGTTTGCGGTCAAAGGCGTCGAGGAGGAGGATGGAAATCCCGATCTCATACCGACTACGGCGCTAACCAATAATTATGCAGGTACGTAGTAGTACTCGCTGATGGCTATACGAAGCCAGCCAGCCACCGCGTCAGAGCTCACTTACCGCCGCGACACCAAACACGACTACGACGCGTCTCTCTCTCGCCGGCTCTCTGCCGCATGCGAGCTCGCACACGAGTATAAATCAGCGATAAGCATAAGTCTCGCCTTGCAAGCTCTCGTTGTCGAGTGTAGTTGCACTGCACGGCACTGCACACACACACACACAGACGCGTAGCGTAAATGTGTACACATACTCGCTGCGCGATGATAAATTAAACGCAAGCCTATGACGACGAGCGCGCGAGCGTTAAATTCAAGCTTCGAGTCGAAACTCGCCTGGATATGTGTGTGCGCAGCTATGGCCATGGAACGTTGATTTTGTTTGCACGGCGCCCATCAGCAGCAGCCAGACTTTCACACACGCATACACATATACAGCACAGCGAGGCTGAAACCGGAAACTTCGCTCTTACCTTTATATAACGTTTCCTCGAGCGTCGGGACTCGACTTTAATAATACATCGCGCTCGTCCTTTTGATGAAATCTACGAATTGCGCCGCGTTATATACACACAGGCCCATCAATTAACGCCAAACAACATTTCCTATATATATGCACCGTGTTGCGCGTATGAATAATTTACTGCGGCACGCGAGCACGAGAGGATATACACCGGCAAGGCACCGATTATTCTCACGATGATTGTTACAGATCGCAAGCTCTCCGTTTACGGATCGCTGCCGAGAAGGACGATGTGGGGAGACGATCCCCACATGCCGCCAAGAGTTTTGCAGGATATCGACTATCCCAGAGCAGCGCCTAATGTAAACATCGCATTTTTTTTTTCAATAAATAAATGTTTATCTCAACCGCAGCTGTAAATTCAACGTAAAATATATTTTTTGCAGACTTACCACAGCTTACAAAGACCAACTCGTTACACTGCCGATACGATAGTCAGACATGCAACCGTCCAAGAAAGTTGTATCTAAAACAAAAATTTGACGCAGAAGAGTGCATTGCGTATATAAATTGTACATATACATAATTCGTTGACGAGCTCGCTATTGCGTGAGTACGAGACGAGACTGAAACCTATGAATTTTTAAGAATACCACATGGAAAGATTGTTTTAAAAACACGTAACACCTATACGCGTATAGCTATTTAACTAATGACGATAATGTGTGTGTAAATATTGTACATAAAATTAAATTTTTACAAATGTATATTGTTTAAAAATTTATTGTTTTGATTAAATAAAAACAAATTGATAACTTTATTCATTCATCAAAAGTATTTGAATTCAAATAACAACTGAATTATCACTTTTTGAATTTTATCATTTTTAATGATTCTTCATTGTTTTTATTAATTTGCTCTCTGTTATTGAAACATTTTAATCCTAAATAATATATTCCTATTTACAATTTGATTGCTTTTGCTATATCTTATTTGTAAGTGTCAATAATCTATTTCATATTCATCGTCATCGATGAATGATGGATCATAATCTGATTCATCAATAGATTCAGTGAACGAGTCCTCATCAGAGAAATCACTTTCAGGGGTAAGTTGCCTAGCTACTGTTGTTTTGACTTTTCTGGGTTTGCGAACTGTATGTTTATAATCCTGTTTGTGCTGTGGATTTTTGCGATAGCATGCAGTTCCATACTCACATTCAGGCCTTTGATCAATAAGATTATAATCACTGTCCCCTGGATGAGAAAATTGACTTCTATGCTCTGAATTTATCCTAAATAGTTAAAATGAACATCAAAAAATTGAAGCACTGATACTACAAATGGAAATGCTTTCATTTACCTGTAACATGTATCTCCATATTTGCACTTTTCTCTGTACTTTGGTTTATTATTTGTTTGACCAGTTTGTTGAGCTCCATCACCAGTTGCATTAGAGACACCAACTTGATCACTGCTACCAGTAGCATTACCTATATCTAATGCTTGATCACCATCACCAACTTGACCATTTAAAATTCTTGCTTCAAAATCATCTCCATGATCATCATTTACATTTGGAATAAATAGAGGATCAGATTGTTCATTTTCATCTGACTTTGAGTTTATTTTAGTTTCAATTTGATCATGCTCTTTAGTTTCTGCTGAATAATTTGAACTTTCTTCTTTTTTAATTTGTAAAGTAATTGCTTCATAGGGTGTATTATTGTGCGCTTCATTATTAACTGCTGAATCTTGTACTGAATTATCACCTGTACCTGCATTGCTATTGTCAATTTCTGAACATGGTTTTTTACAAGGTGGCTCATCACCAGATGATTCTTCCTGCTGCATAACAACATTTTCATTGCAAGATACTCCTATCACTGACAAAATTAGGTATAAAATAAAATCTTACCAGCCTCTTGTTTACTAGATTATTATTTTCACTCATTGCAGATATTACTCTAAACCAAATTTTAATTGGATTAAGAAGACACGTGTCTTGCAAATGTAAAGGATAAGTAGTATCAATTCCCAACTGCCTCCAGTTTGAGTCTGCCCGACTTCTAATGTAACACTGCACTCCTTTAAACTGCTCGAAATGAAAACGAAAAATAACAAATTAAACGACGTAACCTAAAACATTTTGCGATAGCATTTTAGAGTCTCACTGGTGTTATCGACATTTGTCCATCAGGAGTTACTTGAATATTGATTGCTTTTGAAAGAGTTGGCTCATCCTAGATGATAACAATAAAGTACTTATTATAATAGTAACGAGAAGCATTGCACGATCCCGTACAATGTTGACGTAAACAATGCGGCGCTAACGCATGTGTCATCATTGGCGCCAAAACAAAAATTTGGGTTTGTCCACAAGTTTGAGCATGGCGCGAATCGTTCACAAGGCCCAACGTACGACCTTTATCGCGGTAAATTGAAAATATCGTTTTTGGTGCACAAAACTTTAATTCTTGCTTATTATTGATTTTATCAATTCAACTAAATGTAATTTCAATTTTTGATTCTCTGACAACCCAAAGGCTATGGAAACGTGAGCGTAAGAATTTCAACCTACGTTTTTAATGATGTCATTGCCAATTAAATTGTCACCGACTTGTAATCTAATTTTCCGCGCGATCAAATTGTCGATGCAAATAATCTGAAATAAGCTTGACATTTTTCTGGTTTCAACGAACGATGATCCGATGATGCGCCAAAAAATAAACTGAGAAGTCTGTGTTATGCGAGGATAAAAATAACGTTAAAAACTTAAAGGTTATAAATATAAGTAATTAAGCACTGTTGAATTTTGAGGAGCAAAATAACAAAGGAACAATCGCGCGCACTCACGCGCTATCCAGCCTTGAAAACGAGCTCGCGGCGGGGAAATTTTGTTTTTCCATCGTATTTATTTTTCGATCTGCAGCGTACCTTGACCGCAAGCTCGCGGCGAATCGCAATTAAAAATATCGCGCGTTTTGCAGCGCGCGCAAAAGCTCGAAACGTTGATTTCTGCGCGTCGGGGGATGCGGCTCGTGATATAACTATAATAATACACGAATGCGGCGCGATGAATCATACACCGCAAAATGCAGAGGTTAATGTTTCCCCGAAGCTACAATGTCATGTTTAAGCAATCAGCTGCCGGTGCGGGGGGGAACACCGTATTATATCCGAGCGATCTGGTATACGTCCAATGATTGTTAAATATTATGAAAATTTTTGGACCGATGCCCTGCATATATTCGCTACGCGCAGTAGTCCACTGCTGTAGTAGCAGCTTCTGCGCACGAATCAACGAATCCACTTCACTGCGTGGCCGGCAATATGTGTGTAAAACTTTATTATATAGATAGATGTAGGTATCCCCACGCGCGCCTCTCGAGTGTATAATCGTGAATATCAACTTTCACCCCGTGAAAACTTTGAAATGATTTCTAGAAGTCTTTTTCCGATCCGAGCCGGAATATCAGTTTGAAAGGAAATCCCGAAATGGAAATTTAGACGAAAGTTTCGCGTGTTGCACCAACAGAAATAATCGGTAAGGCGAGGATTGATATTGAATTTGTTTTCAAATTCGAATACTGCTCGAAACCGAAATGTTTAATATTTTTCATTCTTTTCAAAAAATATCAAGTAAGTAAAACGTATACAATGTCAATTTGTCGGAAAGCCAAATTTTAACGTTTTTCGAGACGAGACAAGTGTACATTATTAGTTAGCTCGTAAACAAACAATATAACTCGTAACTAAATTTAAGAGTGAGATTTTCATTCAAAAATTTGCCAAAAACCGTAAAATATTCAAAAAGTGTTTTTCGGTAAAGTCAGTTAAGTCGGTAACGTCGAAAAATAGTCTGCACCATATGACAAATAAAATTTGACTAAGCGGCCGGTATTATAAATAATCGTTCAAACGTTCGCCCGCGTAAATCACCCGAGCGAATTGGCTTGCACAATTATAACTATTTCACACTTGAATAAAGACTGGACATTGATATATACTCCGACGTTAAATCAAAAAATTAATCTTTCCGAGTAAACATACACGTACGAAGTGCAGAGCAGAACAATATATACAGTTCGAGAGTCACGCCGCCACTCTACATATTTCAATCTTAACAGATTACGAAATTTCGGTAGGGCAGCGGTAACACGACGTGCGCTTCGATGTGCGAATTCGCGGCGAAAGAGAGCTTGCGAGCGTTTACAAAATGTCGAGAAACCTTGGCCCGTTTGAGGCTCGCCTCTTTTATATTTACACTCTCTTCTCGCGCGCCCGCGCCCCAAGCCACGATCAAGACCGCAAGTTCTATAAGCGGGGGCCGCGAGCGGCGCGTTATCAGCCGCCCGTTGAATATACCGTGTATCCTTCCTCTTCGCCGTGAGCTTTAAAAATTGTATACGCTCGCGTTTCTCGCGCGCGTGGATGGAATCGAGCGTGCGATTCCGCTTGAAAATGTATATAACGCGCGCTCGTCGCGACTCGACGACGACGACTGCAGCGGTAAAATTTTATTTTCGGATCAGATGCCGACCGAAAATAAAATGCGCCACCGTTCATATCCCAAGGATTTAATTTAATTTTTCAAAGGGCAATTTGAATAATAATTTTCTAGCAGCTTTTTTGTACACGCGGGCTGGTAACGTTGAATCGAGGAGCCCACCCCCCACCTCCTCCGGCGAGACAAATTACCATTTGCTTCCGCGCGACCTCGTGCTCGAGTGTTGTAGCGCGAGTGATATTTAGCCTCTGCATTCATTCAAAACAAACAGAATTTTGTAATTGCAGCCCACGACTAAATCATAATAGTTAATCAGTGAGCTTTCGGCGGTAAATATTTTCAATTTAAAATTTCTTGGTAAATATAATGAACGAAGGAATATATTTTTGAACGGTATTTTCATCGGCAAGTTCAATGCTACAATCTATTTTAGTACCAGTGGATAAGTTGGAGTATTTTCGTTTCTTGCCAAATTTTTATTCCAATATCTCCGAGCGATGAAATCGATTATGATTAAAAATTATTGCTTATGCTAATGCCTGGATAATTATTAGTTTAAGCCATTATTTTAGAAAACGTGTCAAATTACCGTAAAGCAGTTGATTTTCATGCAGAAATAATTTGAGGGTACATAAAGCAGAGCGATATATATCAGCGCGCCATGAAATACCAAAGCTCATCGGCCATTATCGGCAATTACCGGGACGCGCGCGTATGTTGCGTAAAATTGAAGCGCGCGTAAGTACGCATGACGGCCATCGTGATTGTTGACGATAATCGGCCTAAATTACTACGTAGAGGTTTCGCCGTTTTACGGTCACCTGCCGCAATTTTAGCTAAATACATAATCTACGATCCAGTGATACTTGCATAATCCATTTTCAAATATTTAAACACTCGTAATGACTATGAACGCGAACTTGTGCGGATGTGTATGTGGGCGTACGCGTCATCATTATGATTATCGTGGAAAGCTGATAATCCCTTGTGTATGCGAATATATTCGAGACACACATGTATAATATTCGAGGTCATCTTTGCTTGTATTCGCAATACCATTCGTAACACTTTACCAGCTATTCCAGGCTATTTTAGTGGTCAGTGGTGTGTGTCGGTGCTCGATGAGAAAGAAAAAAAAAGAGTCAAACTTACATCGTAACCTTAGCATAATTTCTATTTTTCACGTTTTGCGAATGTAATTTCTCATACGTTTCGCGAGTCTTTTCGACGCAAATACACTTTACTCTCCCCCCCACTCCCCGCGGATGGTGATTTCGCCGAGGTACCGCTGCTTCTTCTGCGAGCAAGACGAAGACAGGTCTCGAATTGGAGCAAGACCGAGAGACGACGACTATATACACCAACGAAGACGTAGACGACGACGACGACGAAGCGTGCGCGCGTTTTAAAAAATAGGTGTAGGGTAGCCGATGCGCGCAAAAGAGAAAGAATGAGCCCGTGCGAGAGAGAGAGAGAGAGAGAGGTGTCTAAAAATGACGCCAATCGGCCGAGCTTATACAAGTAGCTATGTAGCGAAAGCTCTCGGCTCGGCGCAAGCAAGTTTTATAGATGTATAGGTATATATTGCATCGGGCTTACACACGCGCCACACACAAAACGACGACGAGGAGGTAAGAGAGGGAATCCGCTGCTGCTGCTGCGAACCGAGAGAGAGAGAGAGAGAGAGCTTCTTGGTGACCACTACCCCGAGATACAACGGGCAGAATCAAACGAACTTTTACCGCGATCGCATCAACTCTCGCACACGGGCTCAATTCATTTGACGAATCGCAATCAAGTGTAAACGAGTGCTCGATTATCGAATTATACCTTTGTTTTTAAGTGATCAGAAGAGAATAATCAAAAAGTAATCATGGTTTACGAGAGCGACTTCTACACGACCAGACGGCCATACTCGTCATCGTCGTCCCGGCCGTACGTTTCGTCTTACAGCGTCACGGTTCGTATTTTCCACCGATTTGTCTGCCGTTTAATTCGTCTATAAAATATTAGTGCGCCTTCTGCATTCATACATTCACACCTTTACGTGCCACCTAGCCCACGCACAATTTTCACACACACACACACACACACACACACTCACCCAACGCATCTTTAATTGTTTATGATTAATATCAATTTTTTTTTTATTTATTACATTATAATCACTTAATTGTAAAATAATTCGATCGTTATTGGTTTCCTTTTTCTATTCAAAGCACACATTTTAAAAGAAAATTTTCTGTTTCCTTTTTTCAATCGATTCGTTAATTCTTACACGCACAAACATTCGCGTCAATACGTTGGATTTTTCTCGAGGCCCATCGCCGTGCAATGTCAAGCCAATGACGTTTTATTTACTTATTTATTTATAAGTCGCATCGACGACGAATTACAATAGCAGCTCATGAATCGGTAATGATAATATACGACGCTCGTTGAATGATCCGTCGCGTCCGAAGCACCTCGAGCCGCGCGCCAAAGTACTTGGCATAGCTCATCTTTTGCAACTGCTGCATAAGTGCACGAGCGAAGAAAAACGCGCGGCTCATTTTTTAATATACGTCGCGTTGGCGGTATAGAGGATCAGCCCGTGTTCGGCCGAATTGCCACGAGGCATCGATCGATCTCGATATTGAAAAGTAAATCAATAATTCGTGCGGTGCTACGTCAAGAAGCTTAGATATACAGATACATATCCTCGGCTGTTTGAATTTTTTCTCTCTCGTTGGCTTCCCGTATACACGTATACACATTTGCATCTTGATCGGCGTACGTCGCGCGTGCTGTGCGACAATCGTGAAATTCGTCCGAATGACGTTTTGAAATTGGCTCAAGACTCGGTCGGCTAGAGTAGCGCAGCAGGCATGAGATTCCCGGCGGGCCTCGGGAAAAGGAATTCAGATAACGTTGGGTACCAACTGCACACTACTCAGCTGCTACTGCTGCTACCGCCTCGCTGACAGTTCTCTCTCTCTCTCTCTCTCTCTCTCTCCTCTGCCCCTCTCTCTCACCCTCCGCGAACGAATAGTCAAACAGGACACCTGTCAAACGTCAGGCTGAGCTTCGTTGCGCTGTATAGAGTTGCGCCGCGTTTACCTTGGATACCAAGACGCGCGTGTTATACGCACACTTAGGCGCGTGCACTCGGTGAGCTTTCGTTTACCGTGAGCGCGAAATCCGCGCTCGCGATCATATACTCCGAAGAGGGTCGCGTTATTTAGTAAGTGACTGCCAAAAATAGCTTCGCTTGCGCTGGCGTGGGCTTTTCAGCAAAAGTCTCTTTCTCATAGTTATATGGAATCGTTGGCGCGTGGTGGATCTTCAAAAAATGACGTTATATTTTCAAAATAAAGCGCGAGCTTCCCGAATGGAGCTTTCGATCGATACGCTATATCGCGTAATGTTTACGCGATTTCGTCGTGCGCGCCGCGGCCATAGTTTATTTTCATAATGTACGCGCAAAATTTATTGTGAATATATCGCGCGCGCGCGAGCGATGACGAGCTTCTTTACGCATTTAGCGGAATTTTCAACCCGGAGAAATACAAAAATAAAGCTTGCGTCAAGCTAATGGATTTCTTTTGCTCTCTTCAACTTTCATCCGCGTGAAATTTTTCACACTATGCGCGGATTCTCGTTCGTGCGTATGAAATTTAACACATGATTATTCAAAATCACGGCATGTTATATCGCGCGTTGTTATGTAGTGCATAACCAACAGACGCATAAAGTAGACCATTATGTCCGTCGAGCTTTCTAATGTAGCGCCACGGAAAAGGAACGAGCTAATATACTACCTCGCAAAAGTGACCGCAGAGAGATAGAGAGAGATGAACTGTCAGACACGGACAACATATGCAGATCTTGACGTTATTTGAAAATGACAAAGTGCCGCGTCAAATTTTCGAATCCATGTTGTTCGATTGACGCACTTGACTGTGCGTAAATTTGCTTATGCTCTTATAACCCTAGCTGATTCGTCATTCCGATCGAACAGATTTCCAAATCATACAATCATGAGCTTCTTGACTAGTAGCAAGTACCATTACATTCTAGTACGTAGAATTAAATTGATGAAAGATAAATATCTTCTCATTGTAAATATCAGCTTGATGATTGAACGGGAAGTGCGTCAATCGACTCATGAAAGAATTCGGTATATATAGTAGATATTCAAACTTCCACGCCTCACACCGACTCCACTATACAACCGATGTTGCCACATGAAATTTGATTTTTTTTTCTTCTCTGCTTGTATAACGTTGACATTTCTAACTAATCATTCTAATAAAAATTTTCACACTCACTGATCAAGTATACGTACTCCTTGCCCTTTATTCACAATCGGTATATCACGTAAATCAAACTCTTCACTCATATAGACCTCTTGTTATTTGTACATAAAAGTGTAATCAATCTCACTGTGACCCTGAATGTTTTTTTAAATGTAAAAGACACGATTTGTTCAATATCCAAGGAAAAAAGTGTTTACTCCCTTTGAAAAGAAACTCCCACGTAAATTATCGGAAAAGAGTTTACTATTGATCCAAGCGTAAGTGCTCGTGTGCAGTGCGACGATACATGTATTTGCGACGTAGTGCATAAATTACGTTGACGCGCGTACAGCTTTTACCTCTCATCGTCGTCGTCGTCGTCATCATCATCATTATCATCATCACCATCATCATTATCATCATCATCATCCCTCGGACTGATTAATGGAAGAGAAAGGGCCACGCACGGTGGTTTGCAGTAATGTTTCATCGTTGCCTTAGGTATATGTATGCAATATATGCGCGTGCACGTGTGCACGCGCGTACACATTGTGCCAGCTCGCGCGTTTCCCGTAAAACCGCGTTGATGCGTCAAATTAGAAGTGAATCTGTCGCTATACACCATAACGCGCATTAGACGTTCCAATACGTATGATTTGTGTACACACGCGAGAGAGGGCAAATATGTGCGTGTACACGTTGGTGTGCACGAGGTGCATCGTAGAAGGTAGTCGCACACACATATAGGCGCATGAATAGCGAGAGGGAGAAAGAGCGATTTGATTACATTAACAAAGAGAGAGAGAGGGAGAGAGAACGAGAATACAACAGGTGTATGTTTGGGAACGGTTCAACTTGTTTCCTTTAACCTACATCGAGTTGAGCTGCTCTCGTCTGGCGCTGCGCTGAGCCTCGTTTTCCGCCACGCGAAAACCAGTTCATTCGACTCATCGCTCAGCTCGCGCAAGCTCTCTCGCGCTACGCTACCTTCGCTGCCGCTGATGCTCCGAGAGCTGTAAATGAGTTCCTCGACTGGCATGTACAACATCGTAGTAGTAGTAGCAGAGTATAGTCGCGCGGCTGAGAGAGCTTGCGAGAGCTTTCGCTTTCGCTTTCGGCGGATAGTGCCACTTTTTTTGGCTTAGCTTCTCTTTCTTCTTTCGTCGTACATTTATATGTACATGGTCTTGCGTGTACGGCTCTTCCACTCGCTTTTACATAATCTGCGAGTGATAGTTGCTTATTTACATTTCGAGTTCTTTGGAAATTCTCCATTTTCTATAAATAAACATAGCATATTGTAGCGGCTAAAAAATCTAAGCTTTGTATACGAGAGAGATAGAGAGAGAGCGAGAGAAGGTCGAGCTTTCGCAATATCGTAAAGTCTCCTGTTCCGAGCTCTATTCTCTCCGTAATATACGTAACGTAATTTGTATCAATTAAGACAAACGATGGGAGCTTAACGTCCGCAACGCAACATTAGCCAAGACCAAAGAAGAGCTTCAACGTTGTAAAAACGTTTAAAAGCCACTCGCTGGAACAAAGCCCTCGCTGTTTCGGTGCTGTATAAAAAATGAAAATAATAAGGTCTACCCACCCCAATTAAAGAGTCGGTGGACAATTACCGAGGAGGGCGAGATCAATTATTACTGAACAACGCGCTGCGAACTTAGCCCAAAGGAGCCGGATCCTAAAAGTATAATGAAATAGTGTCGTGTAGCGCCACGAGTGGCAGGTACCGAATGCGCTGCATATACCATAAGCTGCTGTATATACAGAGAGAGAGAGAGAGAGAGAGAGAGAAGTAGGCTAGAGCCGAGAAAATCTCGTTGAACATTGAAATGTGAGCGTGCGGATCCTGGGGTACTGGGGGTTGGGGGTTTTAGTTTGTATGCTGCTGTGTATACTCGTACTCGCATTGGTATACCGTGCACAGTTTAATCGCGCTACACTTGTCAAAGTCTAGCTGCGGCGTCGCAGCCGCCGACGTCGTCATCGTCGTCGTCGTCGTCGTAGTCGTCGCGCATGTACAAATATATGTATACACATTCGCCGAGTGCAAAGAGTCATCGATGCGTAAATGCGCTAGCTCCGGCACACTCATCGAGTCTCATAACACATTATGTATCCGTGAATGTACGTATTCGCACATCGAGAGATTTTAAAGCCAAAGTCGACGCATAACTTCTCGCTAACTGATGCCGATGCCGTTTCACTCGAACGCCCGCTAGCCCGCGCCACGGCAAAGCTCGCGCGGTATATGGTCGCGATCGCTGCGCGCAAACATTAACGCATAAATATCCCACACTCGCGTTTGTTATAAATATACATTTAATTGCGTTTTTGCGAGCTTTGACTAGAATTTTAATGCTCCTCGCTCGATCCAGCCAAACGTTTTATTCATAAAGTCGTAAAGTGCGCGGCCAATGATTTATCCGAAAATGCAAGTTCATATATTTTACGGAAATTAATTATTTGGCGATGCTCGCAAAATACAACGCGATATATGCAAAATACCACTGCGCAGCAGCGGCAGCATGCTTAACGCGGAACGTTTTAATTGCGCGTATCACATCTCAAAAACGCATCCTATTGAAAACATGTTACGAAAGTCGATCCATATAAATATGCAAGCGTGTATAATAGTTATTTGTATTTTCTGCATCGACGCAGCCGCATCGGCAGCAGCAATATGCAAGCGGCCAGCGAGAAAGCTTAATTAAAGTTTTATGACTTGCATGGTAGGCCCATTACCGAGTGACCGTATGTATACATCGCGCATAAGTACGCGCGCGCGTATATGGCTAATTCAAACAAAAATATATGCGCAAAAGCTCGACAATCCGCTCCTCGTACGCTCGTTAATGGGCCGCATCAAAATTCGTCCAAGATTTCGAGAGGGGAGAAAAAAAATCTGGCTTTGAAAAACTGTCGGACCGATGGCACGTGGCGGCGGCTGCTGCTGGCCTTATTGCTCATGTGTGCAATATAACTCGAACGCAGTTAGCAGCGATAAACAAATCACGAGAAGCGGGCGTGAAAAACGCTCCGCTACGTGCGGATGCGTGCCCACATATGTACCTATATGTATGCGCAGACAGCAGCGGCTACATGGCTGTATACCAATTTCAAGCAGTGGGGCAGTAAGAATGTGTCGGGGGCCATGTCGCTGTTGCGCTCCGACTAGTCTAATTTAGATGCGCGCAACGTCACTGCCTCGCGTGCGTACTCACGTACACACATATACGCGCGCGACGTACACATCTTATGTACGTCGAGTTCCAACGCGAGTGAGCTCACACACGAGCTTGCGAGCTTTATTTCAGCTGGCTCGCGACTCTCCGCGCGTACCAGATGAGTTCGCTGCAGCGACGCGGCCAAAGTATGCATGTGTGTCAAGAGTGCACAGAAAGGGAAAATGTCGATCACACGCTCGACTGGAAGAACGAATTCGCTGTCTTCGAGGCGATGAGCGCGAACTTGAGGTCAGATTTTACTCGCGCGCCTGTGAAAAGCGCACATATATATATTTAGAGCTTTGTTTACAATTTACTTGCTTAACGCGCCCGAAATCAAGAGAGTAGTAAAATCTTTTAATAGATTTTCATGATGTAATACGAAAAAATTCAGTTTATCGGAACTTTTTGGAAAACGGAAATCGGCGTGAATTTCATACGCGTATTGCAAAATATAAACTTGCCATGCGATATTTTATTTTTCATGCAGAGCTCACGTTGTTTTAATGTTTCGAGCTTTGGTTGCTCAAAAAAAAGATACGTTTCTATACGCTTTAGAATTAGATCAATTCCGTTTTCGTATCATGCTCATAGAAATATAAAAACCGAGCCCGATTCAAATTGTTAAAAGTCAAAATAATAAAAAAAAATATCCATTTCTCTGTCGGGCCGAGCGTTTAGACGCGTATGGCGCGCAAGCCCGACGAACGCAGTTTTTCCATACGCATCGCGCTCTCATCATACCGAAAACAACTTGCAAAGCTACAAATACGCCTGCTGTTGCGCGTTATATAAGCTTGGCTCTCTCTCTCTCTCTCTCTCTCTGCACGGATCCGAGCTCGCAACGCGGATGTGTATCCGTACGGAAAACAACAATAACAACAAAAATGAACCATTCACAAATGAGTAACAAAAACATACATGCGAAACCTGTTAGCGCGCGCATATCTAGTTTATAATAACACTTTTTTCCAGTTTCAAAAACACGCAACCGGCATCGCGGAAATATGTGCTCGACAAACGTATTGAAACAAAGCTCAAAATGTCAATCAAACGCATGAACATGGGCAAAAAAAGTGTATCACCAAATTTTTATTTTGGGCATATGTTCAAGTGTTCATTAAAAGTAAACGTTTAATAAGTAAAATTCGCGTGAAATCTGGAAAATATCGCTGGCCTACTTTTCTGAATAATTTAATCAAATTAGCGGCAAATTTATGGGTCAAAAGGGTTATCTAAAAGGATGCTTATCAAAAATGGATCAGTTCAAAAGTGTGATTGAAAGTAAAAAATTTTATGATAAAAATCAAAAAACTAAGCGTAAAAATGTTTGTAAACAAAAGAACGAGCAAAAAAATATGAATATCATATTTATGGATATTTTCTATTTTTTCCGCAACAATGCCCCGTTGCATAGATCGAATGTATTCAATGTACTAAAAAATAATGAGGAGATTGATGAGTTGGAAATTCGATGTGGTATCGAGCTTTTTTGAATGATACAATGTGGGGTACATAGCAAATCATAAAAGTCGATGTAGTAAGCTTTGGGACTTAGCTTTCTTTTCTTCTGCCTAAAAAAATGATGGTCGAACCACATGCAGACAAGCTCCAGAGAAAAGACTGAATAAAGCGACATCTGCAGCTAAAATAGTAACTTTTTCAGAATATTATTTAAATTTATGAGCAACTAGCGAGCCTCGAAGTTAGGTTTTCGAATAAAGAGCGGAATCGATCGAAGCAGCTTAGATATCTATTCTCCATTATCATCATCTCATATCGTCATTGCATTCAGGAGAATTTTCCTTATTATGCTGAAAAAATCTTCGAGTCCTCGTGTGCGTCGGTGAAAAACATATAGTCGTTGCAAACGAGGGACAATTTTAGCCTCGCAAGCTCCGTCCGTATGCATATACGTTTTATTAATGTATAGGCAGCTGGCCACGCTGCGCCACACACACACACACACACACACACACACAGAGCACGAGCAGCAGCGGCAACGCGAGCTTGAAAATCGCCTTGAGCGTGTATAGTGGCGCGAGGCCATTTCTTCTTGAACCGAGAATAACTTCTCATAACTCTCTCACTCTCTTTCTCGCTCTTTGCCTGCTCGTTCTATAATCCGCTTTCTCGTTCTATACTACGCTCTCTCACTCGCTCTCGCTATCTCTCTCTGTCCTTTATTTTCTCCAAATCTTGCGGCCGAGAGAAATTTTCGCGACTAAGAGCCCATCGTCGTCGAGTCGACTCGCTCGCTGCGGCGTTCAGAAGCGAAACTAAAGTAGTATAGTAGTCTCGGTGGAGTGGCGTGGAAGTCAAGACGTCACAGTAGTAGTAGTAGCGGTTTACGCACCCGCGCCCTTTTCTCTCTCTCTCGCTCGAGTCGTAAAATCGACGCGCAGCTGGGATTAAAAAAGAATCCCATCCAACGTAGAGTGCAAAAATATATAATAAAAGTCGCGATGAAAACAAAAACGGAAACCAAGAACGATAGCGAGGGCGCATTAGCGTCGAGCACGATGACGTATCATCAGCAAGACAACGAATTACAGGGCCAGCCGCCGCACCACTCGCCGAGCTCCGTGCCCTGGGACAAAGTGCCACTCGTGCCAAGGCCATCTCAAGTGGCCGAGCCCTTCACCGTCTGGGGTCGCAAGAGACAGGATCCCAAGAAAGAGTTCTATCAGTACGTCACGCTGAAAGAGAAAGACGGCGTGGTCCGTGGCAAGAATCCGGCCAAAGACGATCACACGCGACAGCTGATCGAGGGTGGGGCCATCAGCCGGGTCGGCCTCGACGCCGCCGGGGAGTTGGCCCAGCGCGGCCACGTGTACGAGAAGGGCATACTGGCGCGGAAACCGGGAGCTCAGAGGCACGCGCACACCCCGGCATCCGGCAGGACCAAGATACTCATGGCTCTGCAGACGCCGTCCTGGTATCGCTTTTAGGCCCGACAAAACCCGAACCAAGTAATCGACAATTATTCGTAGATTGTGCGACTTTTTTTCTCGTTATTATATTACAAATGTGTTAAAAAAAAAAAAAACCATCGAAGAGTGGTGCGCGTTACTTTTTTTTTTACGCGTCGTATAAAAAAGCTCAGACGAAATGCAGAAGAATTATCGCTCATTTTTTCAGAAGCGAGTCGGATTTTCGGCGCCGAGCTAGTTGTGATTTTTCTTGTAACTCGTATTCGCCGGTCGTATGCGTTGGAGTCTCAAATCTAAATTTAAAGATGAAACCGATTCATTTTACCTCGAAAACTTGTTATGTTATTTTAAAATAGCGACGAAAAACGTATTAAAGATTATTTTTTGTCGATTTTTATGTTAATACGAGCTACTGTATGTTACGATTTAACACGTACTTTAAACGAATAACGAATAACAATAAAAAAAACGAAAGGATCGCATTTCGATATAATTACTCAATTTTTTCAAAAACTGCCTCTTTTTAAGTATGTCAACTTCTGTATTCAATATATTCTTAAATTTTTCAATAAAATTATCGAAAAAAAATGTCATAAACACGCACACTATGTTATTAAACACTCCTATCCCTCAAAAAACTAGCGAAAGCATACTTTTGCAGACATACTTAGGCAGAGACTGAAATTGCTATCGATCATATTTTCGAAGAATTCATCTTTCATTTGGGGCGAGAGATACGCCGACATGATTTTTTTTTAAACTCCGATACAAAGGCAGTCATTCAACATTATCAGAATAGTATTGTAGTGTGAAAACGCCGCGGCGAGTTTTTCTTTTTGCAGCCGCTAAAAGCTGTACGCGCGGCAAGCAACGTTTCGCTTTTAGTTACATATTCCGAAATACACGCGCGTGCATTATATACATTTGCAGCGAGGCAAAAGTATCGCGCTACTACTATCACCAAGCACTACTCGATACATAAATATAAAGTCAGACGTACAATTTCTACCATCATTTGGCGCGAGTCTGTGCGTGTGCGCGAAATGCGCGAGCATATAAATATCGACATAAAAAGCGCAAAACTTTCTTGCTTTGCTGTATTATATTGTACATTGATCGAAATAAAAAATATCCCACTCGCCAAAATATTTCGAAGTATATGAATAAAAGAATGACAATGGCCAGCGAGCGGATTTGTAAATATATGAAACATAGATCACAAAAATTTCTACAGCAAAAATGTATAATATGTAGCCCCTTGTCGGTACAGCAGCATTTCATTTATTAGAAATATTTTAACGAATAATACTCTTGCGCGACCAATAGTTTGTTTACGAGTGTTATCCATATAGCATATATGAAATATTTTGTAAAGCTTCCCGAAAGCTTCCAAAAAAGTTCCAAATAAGTACCCAAAACAGGTTTGGATACAGCTCAGTAAAGCCGATATTAATTTTTATTTCAATTTTAAGTTATTTCTAAAGTTTTCAAGAAAATAAAAATGTCAACATTTTCAAGTTATGCTTCAAAACTATAAAGCACCACAAACTTCCCATAAGCTTTTCACTAGCTCTTGTGAGAATTTCCATTCAAGGCAAATGTAAGATTATTTGCAATGTTCTGTGTAAAATTTTAAGAATCTTCTTGAAACTTTTGTCGCATTTTTTCGAAAGCTTGCATGAAAAGCTTCGATAAAGCTTTCATTGAGCTTTCTTGAAAGATTCAAAAATCGTCCTGAAAGCTACCTGCAAGATTTTCTGGAAAGCTTGGTTGACAGCTTTCATTGATAAGCTTTCACGCTGTGTGGGTAATCACTCAAGTAGCTCAGATAATATTCAACTGCTTCGTTATCTCAAGGAAATTCAACTGTAGCGATTCATTATTTTTCCCTCCACTTCGAGCTTCATATTCTTTACGAACTGAGTTCGTTTCTAGTTACAGTATAGATCATTTGTTGTTGATATTTACAGTTCTTCAACAATTTATATCCGAAAACGTAGTTCCGAACTCCAGAGGTGCGTCGAGTTGTTATTATTTAAGCACGTGTATAAAAGTTTTGAATTATTTTACAAACTTTCGATTATGGACATTTTCATTGCGTCACTGTTGCTCCAACGCGATAAATACGTACACTAAAAAGTTTTAATTGAGGAGTATTTAATTAGCTCATGATTCCATCTACTGTGAATTACGCAGCTTGATCGCACGCGCGCGCATACGTATACATTTTCTACTTTTATTTCGAAGCAGCAAACATGAATGCGAGAACGAGCGTATAAAGTAGCAATCGTTCTATTCCACAGCAAATTACAATCTCGTTTTAAAATATCTAATTAAAACAAAGTTTTTACTGATAATGGCCTTATACTTGGAAAATAAAATATCATTACAGAGAGATCTTCTATTTTAATCGGAAAACATAAAAACTCAACGATCCATTCTTATAATAATAAATTGAGTTATCGGTCAAGCAACAGCGTATCAACACCATGAACGAGAACGTGTGCGACAATTATCAAATAGCATCGAACTTGATCACGGGCAGCGAGTCGAGTACAAGCTGAATGGATGCTCATAATTTTGTTGCCCCTTCCTTATAGCGATGCGCTCCGGATGTACACATGCAAACAATGCTGGTACACGCGCTAGGTAATTGCGTTAAAATAAGCTTTCAAAGCAGCAGCAGTAGCTCGCCTGCCCATAGATAGCACGAAAATTTCGTATGCATCACGAGCAATGGTATGTAGGGATACAGGACGATACTCTGTGCCCTCTCTCTCTCTCTCTCTCTTCTCTCTCTTTCGCTTTCGAGCTTAATATTATATATATGTCGAGGCAAAACATAACATCAAAGACACGCGGTGCATAGCACAAACACCATTGCCTTTTCGTAATATATACGTATATATTATATATACAAACGAGTAACAGCAACTATATGCATAAATAAGCTGTTTATGTGCGAGCCCCTCTGTAAGCAGAGCATTTTTTTGCCAAAGCCAAGTAACGATCGGATGCATACAGAAAATATCGATGAACAAAAAAAAATGGGAGAAAAAACTGGCCGAAATGCAGGAGGCACGCGCGCCCGAATGTGGGCAAATATCTGAAAGGTGACCAGAGAGAATTTCTGATCAAGAGCTCTCCATGTTCTCTCTCGGTATGGGGCTTGCGCGCGCGGCGCAACTTTTTTTTTCATACGCCTCAACCTTCCACTGTAAATATGCATTTCCGAATATACATGCATATAAGATACCGCGCCGCATCGAACATTCGAAGTATTTCGCGAATACCCGATCCCCCTCCCCTCCCCATCGCATGCATACAATATCGAGCCGTGCAGCCGCACTTGGATCGAAAGCATCGACGCCAATGAAACATTTATTCCCTGCAAAATTTGATTTACAAAAATTACGGGTCACAATGAGATTATTACGTAGCCATTCATAATTTTTTTCACCCATACGTCCTCGACAATCGACAATCGTGTGCATCGCCGCTATTTGTGTATATATATAATCGAGAGCACGAACGTAGGTATGTGCAGGTATGTGTGTCGAGTGTGCGCATGCAAGCACACACGCATCGACGGACAAAAAAAAATAAGAGGGAGAAAACGTTGCATTTTTATAACTCTCACTCCATGCGTGCACAGCATGTACAGACACATTTTTCGTTTAAAAACTCTTTGGATTCTTTTCTTCTTTATTTTTCTCTGTAGACGTATGCTTTCCAGATATCGTACGAGAGAATTTTCCTTTCTTTTTTTTTTTTTTTTTTTTTTATTCTTTTTTTAATATCCATGCAATGCGTAAGCGTGAATTTGTATTTTTGATGCCTTTTGTGCCTATATCGATCAACCGTAAGCCTCCCATACGTAGCATTTTATTTAAGCAAATGTATTTTCTAAAAACGGTATATAGCTACGTGAAAGCTTATTATATACATATTTATACGATATATATTTATTATTTTTACACGCCAATATAGTTTTAGGCTCGCACGTTGTGTGTCTATCAGCAGCAAATTTTTTATATTCATCATTTATCTATATATGATATTTTTATGTGTACTCATACGCTGTTGCACTGCTGCGATGAGTTTGTTTTTTCTTTTTTTTTTTTTCATTTGCAAAAAAATAACGCATTCATCTCAGTACACATGCGTCATAATTATTGAATCTTGGAACACTTATAATACGAGAACGCTTGTAAGACGAAAAGCAAACCTGAGTGTGCGTGTACGATGATTTTGACGTTATATTACTAACCACGTCTCGTTTCACGTATTTTTTTTCTCTATATTTCCTACCGTTGCTTATTATTTTTATCTTCCTTATTCGACGCTGATATCTCGAGACATATTAGGGGATACTTATACTTTTCGGTAGAATGAGTAAATTTCTATACATGAGTTTTCGGGTGTCTCTCGAGGTTACCACATCCTGCGCACGTTGCAAGCTCACACGTGTGTATGCGGTTATAACAGTAGAAGTGATGAAAGAAAAATTGAGGAATATGGATAGATGGTAGAGAATAGAAAAAACTGCTATTCTACAACGCAATCGTGGAAAATCGATACGAGCGACAAATCGAAATTGCTACCAAAAGAGTTAAAAAATAAATTCCTATTGATCCTCAAATTCATTTGAATGGAATTTTGTGAAAAGAAAATTATATATTATTAGAAAAGTATATTATTATAGTAACTGTGAAAAATGTACAAGGTCTTTTTGTATTATTTACCTCCGAAGAAATTGACGAATTAATTTTTCATTTTTTTGTTCGTTTCATATTCAGGACTTTTTACAGTGAATAAATCTATGTTTGATCAGACGCGTACTATGCTAATGTTACTTCAAAACTAGTGAATTTAATTATGCATTGCTATCAAAAAAGAATTGGGCGTAAAATATTTTAAATTATATTGCATCATTCAATTTATCTGAATAATTATTCTATACTTACTGTTATATTCATAATTTTTTATATCGTCAAATTCACTCAGGGTGAGCTGAATTTTATTTTATATTTTTAGAAAATATATGCAGATAGTTGGAAATAAGATATAATCACTCTTGAATTTTCGTACACTCCAGATTTGCTTGGGTTTGCGTAATAGAGAATTTGCATAGAAATTCACTTCTAAGTCGATATCCGTATGAAATCTAATCCGATCGATCACATTTTTCGGGATTATCGAGCCCAGTGAACGGAGCCTATGGATTTTTTTTTTTAAATATCGTTAAGATTTTTCATACAATGCAGCATTTTTTGTACAGTTGGCTTGAAGAAAGCACAAATACGGAAAAAGTTATATTCATGTAAATTCTCTATTCAAACGCACACATGTAACAATAACGCGCTTAAGCCAAAGCAAATAATCAAGCTCCTAACAGAGGAAATAAAAATAAAACTTAATCTCTATTCTACACTCTGTCCAATGCAAAATTTTAATCTCCTTAATAAGAACTTCGTGCAGTAGCATACCTACATTCGTGCGTGCCTATATATAGCAAGCTGCAAACTCCTTGCCCAGAATATCTTTTTTTTCTCTCTCTCTCTCTCTCTCTCTCTCTCTCATTCTGCGAAAAGATTTTAACCGCTGAAATTAAAAACCCAAATCGCTTTAAAACCATAATCCAGGCGCAATGAAGCCAGCAAAAAATACGAAAAAAAAACAAACAAAAAAACAAAAAAAAAAGCTATGAGAAAAAACGAGAGAGAAATATGTTGTTTGTAAACGTGACCAACAGACGCCCCGGCACTACGTGGTACGCGACTATCCCGAGCGAGGCGTGCGCTCGGCCCAGGAGCAGTACAGCTACTCGTACACCAACAGCAGCAGCAGGACGGGCAGCGACGCCTACGGCAGGCCCCAGTCCACGAGCTACACCAACGAGAGCCGCGTGAAACGCGAGTCCGGACCCTACGGCAATTACACGACCGAGCGCACCTCCAGGACGTCGTCCTCCGGCGACGGACCAGGCGGATACCGCTCGAGCTACGAGAGCACCACCTCCGGCAGGCTTCCCGGCGGCACCACCTACCGTCACTTCTCTTATCGCGTCTAGGACCAGCTCTGACGAATCGATGATTCTTTTACTCTTTTTTTTTTTTGCTATCTCAGCGCGCTCGATGCTGCGCGCGTAATTTATAACTCGTAAGCTTCTTTTTGATCTTTCACTAACCCAATCTATTGTTTGTATCGATTTTCTTCATTGCAAAGCTGTCGGTTTATTATTTTGCGTAGTTATAAGTTATGAAGCGATACAATTGTACACTCGGAAAGACGCGTTGAACGGACTCTTTGTGCGAGGGTGCGTTGAGTGAGCGTTCGGTCACACCCATCATACATACGCGTAATAGCTTCGAGTTTGTTTTGCAATGGCGTGGCGCGTCCAAACGTTGTAGGCGTGCGAGCGACAAACATCGAACGCCATACGTAATGAGCCAACCACGCGCGCGTCGCAATTAATTCTTCCGGCGATCGGCTGAATTACCCCACGCGCTGCCGTATTATACGCGCGCAGCGGCGTGAAAATTAATTAACGGCCAACTTTTCCATCGTTGACGCATGACAACGTCAGGCCTGGCCTCGCCCAGGGGAATATTCGATTGTAAACGACGAGAAAAGTACACATGAGATAGAGAGTAGACGCGCGCAAAAATTTATCGACATTATGTAAAGCTCAAAGCTCGAAGCCGATCTAGTCACGTCTTGAAGTTTATCGCAGAGAGCCTGGCCTATACTCATATATGTATAATGCTTTTAATAAGACCCTCTCTCTCTCTCTCTCTTACTCGAAGATCAAAGAAGTTGGTGTGCCGGGCGAAAGGATATCTATAGACATATTTCGTGCAATCTCTGAGCTGCATAGTCGGCTATGCAGCCGCGCGCCGCTCGCCGTGCGTATAATCAGCGTGATGAGGGCGAAAATGAAGCCGACGCTTCTGAGCTATCCTAAGGAAACTTACCGAGAGAGCACCACGAGCTGGACGTCATCGTCGTCTTCGTCATCGTCGTCTTCGTTTTCGTCGTCGTCGTCGTCGCTGCACCTCGACACACCGATAACTCTCTGCGCAGCAGCTTTCCTCTCTGCGAGAGGCTCGTATATATCCTCGTCGTTAAAGAAACTCGAACTGTAAAATCCGTCGCTGAACTTTTCCTTTGACTTTGAGCATCATAGTCTAGAAATTTGTCATCACTCTGTCTCTCTCTCTATCTTTCTCTTTTCGTCGCTTCTACGTTTCAACATTTAAATTCGTATATATTCATAATTTTGCAACTGACATCCCTTTTGATGAGCACAAAAAAAATGACGGAAAAGAAAGAGAGAGGCAGAGGGTCGGTCAAATTATCTTATATTCAAAAGCAACAGTCGATATAGTAATGTATTCTTCTTCGTCGATCGTCGCTGCGTTAATACTTTTAGTAAACAAAGACCTTGAAGCGTATAATTGTAAAGGAATATAGCATTGTTATATCGCATACATGTCAAGCTCTTGAACTTGACGAATGATTCGAATGTCTAAATAAATATCTCTACGAATATATAATTAGCCTACGCGCAGACATCGAAACACAAGCATGTGCTATGATCTTACGAAATAGTTCAACATCTTCGTCATCCAAATTTTTAAACTTGATATGAGTGTGCGTTTGTGTATATGTGTATGTGGATAGCGTGTGCGAGAGCCATGCCAAACTTTGGCAATGAATCGAGTCCGAGGTAAACAACAACGCGCGTTTACAATTTGTATAACAAATCTTATTCTTACTTGTGACAAATATACAAAGCTGTTTTCAAATTCTAATGCATCATCGTTTTTTTCGTATTTCCGTTATTCACTTTCGCCCACTGATCCTTGTTCTTCCATTTGCTGTATGTAAAAATGTCCAACCTAATGGGTAACTTTCTTTCCTTTTTTTTTTGAAATGTGTATATCAGTGTATCCTGAAAAAGAACGAAAAAAACACCTCAAAAGGTCGATTATGGCATAGTTTTGTATTTATTTATTTTTTTCATCAACGCAAAAAAGCGTTGAAAACGAGTAGAAAAAAAATCACTCGACGAATGACGACACGTAAACGAGTCACGCGGCTCGTGCTTGTACATTAATTGCTTTTTTTATCAATTATCATTAACCCGATGTTTAACACGTGTATACTGCTTGAAATAGTCTTTTTTTCGACTCCTTTGACAGCTTGTTAGCTTTTTCTAACCAGTAGCAAACATTTGTGAGAAGGTCAGCTATGTTAGTATATGGCGCTCTCGCTCACTAGTACTGCGTGGAGCGTATATACTAGAAAATTACTAACGGACGATTAATTCGACTCACCATTTCGCTCGCTATCTATATATAGACACACAACGGGAGATAATTGGCTAGCCACAGCTTTATAATTAAAGCTCAAACTTCTTGAGAACGCGAGGGATAAAAAGAGGCGACGGTGCGGGGGAGGCGGAGGAGGGTAGCGCGAGGAATAAACGAATTCAAGCGGGAATACGTGGCGAGCGTAGTTTTTACAGCTTCGGCTGCTCTATAGAGAGAAAGAAAAGTAAAGATACAACCAGCAGACATCACAGCTCGCTCACCTGCTTTCCTCTATCTCTATCTTATATAGGATGTAGAGCTAGATAATCGTACAGTTGCTTTGCAGCTTTTTCACATTTTTTTTCCTCAAAAATGTTCATCTCACCCATCATCCGTAGGTGTGTTGTCCAAACATGAATGTAATCTCGATACGTCTAATAAGCATATCACATGAATTGTATCTGTGCGTTCATCAGTCATTACTTCATTTCGTCCTGTTTACTCGTTTTGCCCGCTCGAAATTTTTTTCATCAGCAACCATGATCGATGTAAACCTCGAGAAAAAATATGTAACATCAAGACCATAATAATGCCAGCAAGTAGAAAAAGAAACTTGTATTGTTATAGTATTGTCTTTCTTTTGTATGTTTGCATACGCGAATTCCGTATGCCGCGTGCTCCACTCGACTCCCGAACACACACACTCACGAACGTCGTCGTCGTCGTCGTCGTCGTCGTCTCGTCAACTGTGCTGGTACGCCTTCTGATTCTCAACGACGATATGTGTGTACATATCTATAAAAAAAAAAAAAAAAATGAATAAAACAAATTCCTCGAACGAAATGAACTACCACCACCTCTGCGTCGCTCTTATACATTTCTCTACTTCTGTGTGTTGTTCTGTTGATTTTCCTCTTGGCTATTTCACTCGACGCAGCCGATACGTGGCCCGTACTACTTAATGATTCCCTACAGCCCCTTCGTGAGTACTATATGAGTTCTATCGATTAGCAATGCTATTGGCCGCATAGTCAGGAAAGTTGAATGAAAATTTCCATGTTGAACTTTGTGTACCGCTCGTTCGTTCGGATCGATCTCGTACAAGAACATACTCATTCAACTTTAATGATATAAGCTATTCGATTCAATCAAGAGTGTGCCTTTTTTCTCAACTTTTCACTATAATACCACGCAAATTACTTCACTAACAGTTTTGCTTTTAATAACTTCTTTTTTTTCTCTCTATTATCTTTCCACGTATATTTTTCTTTTTTAATTTTACATTCAGTGTGAGGAGGCTATGCGTATCCTGCTGATTCTGCTACTGCAACGCTGCTTATTATCTCTGACTTTTGTTTAATTGCAACTAATTTATTATAAATATATCTTGGTTCGGTAAGCTAAACGTGTACTATAAAACGTTGAACAAGCGGAAATAATCCAGGCGTGAAATTTCGGTACAATAGAGGCAGCATATTCTCGGCTATTCATTGTGAAGGCCCTTTTTTTACAAAATATTACTTTTTTATTCATAATGAAATATAAAAATGAATTATAAATATCACATTGAACCCCTAATTATCAATTTGATTTTCTTACTATGATGAAAGATATTTACTTCGGAAATAATGAGATTGTGGCAAGCCCAGTCGAATAGAAAGAAGGAGGGAGGAAAGACGCCAATGGGTGTTTTTCTTAATTTTTTGATAATTTCACTCCCTCAGTGGATATATAATAATAACGACACTGAGGAAAATACGACTATTAATTCTTTATGAAACTTTTAATGGCCGAATTAATCAAAGTTATAGCCTCTCTTAATTGCAGATGTGATTAAAGAATGAGATAGCGTTGAATTTAACATCACTATCATTTATTTACGATTAACGACTCAATTTGCACCCATAAATTAGATCGACAAGCTATCGTAAGGGCTACACTTTTATTAATAATTCATAAAATTCAATATGCATCGATCCATGCTTGTATACCAAAGTCAAATTTGTCCGATCGATTCTCGGGAGGTAAAAAAGTTTTCGAAACAGGACTATTTTATGGTCTTGATTTTTTTTTGTACGTAAAAACTTCTTTTCGTACAGATTTTACATTTAGTGTTACCGTTGATTGAAAGGAAAAATTGTAAAGACCTTCATGAAGCAATTAGCGATTGCCAGAGTGAACGCGCAAAAAAGAAAGTCAAAAGAGAGGCAACTTAGATAAAAATCTTTAGTCTTCAAAAAAAAAGCTCTTCTCGCGCTATCCAGCTTTTCGATCTCTCTCTTTATATAAAAAAAGCTACTCTAAGGAACGAACAAAAAAAGAGTTCCATAAATGAAAGCCTCTCTCGCTGCGCAATAATACACTGCTGCCTTGAATAATTACTTATCTTTACGCTTTGATACTAAAAACAAGCTCGACGCGAGCACACGTTAGAGTGATTTTATTATTAAAATTAAAATAGAAGCAAATAATACAAAAAAAAACTGCCATGAATCGAACAAAATTAAGAAAGGATAAAGACAGAAAAAAAAACCGAACAAAAATTTGATCTGACATGTATATAGCTGAGGTCGGCACCTCACATGCCGTATGTGGCACACAAGAGGCTCGTCAGCATTGTACACTCGCCGGTGCGCATTTATCACGCCGGCTCGTATCTGCCCATTAAGTTACATGCGCGAGTCAGACCTAGCATCATCGCGGCAGAGCTCAACAGGATACGCTACCTCCAAAGGCCCTCCACCAAATCCTACACCGAGGACTACCTTAATTCAAGGAACTATATCGTAAGTCTCACACTGTAACTACTCATCTATATACGATTGATTATACACATTGAACAAGGACAAGCAATACCACAACTATCGTTTTTAATTAATAATCTTCGGCGTAACGTCAGCGTGAAAAGGATAATAATAATGATGATTGGTCTCGTGAGTAAGGTTAAACACGACTTGTTGGATTGAGTGGTGCTCACAAGTGGACAACTTTTTTTAACATTTTTATTTAGTTCTTTAAATTGAATCGTTACATTTGAAATTTAAATGCCCATTGTTTCGCAGATTTGATTTTTAAAACTCTTATTATTAATGCAGGATTTTGACGATGAGACGAGAGACATTCGAGCAAGGACAGACAACCTTCTTCGCAAAATTCACGTTTTTGTTCCCAGACCCTCGGTTAGGTAAGAGCAAACTTTTAATTGAGTTGGCATGTAAAACAGAAAATCAATTTATCTCGCTACCTACGCGCACAAACGATGCTGAAATATTAACTTATTTGTACTATACTTTTTTTTTTACTTTATTCAAGTTCATATAATAATTTAAAAAGTCGGACGTTAAAGTCGCCGCAAAGCTTGTGAACATTTTTTTAATTTTCGCAAAATCCTATAGAAATCCGCGCGCACGAGAGAGAGAAGTCTTGCATCCAGAAGCGGGGCCGCGGTGCAACAAAAGAACAACTTTAGCTTTCGAAAAGAAGGCTTCCGTGTGTATAAAAACTTGCAAGATTATTTTTTCAACTCATTACAGTATATTCCGACCTATTCGTGGCTTTGCCGAGTGCTCGGGCGCGTATCTACGTACTTGAAGAGGCAGATAGATCAAGGCCTCGTTACCTTTAATTCTTTCCAGCAGTTTTTTCTCGCATTGTAAGACAAATTCAGCGCAGCTGACGTATTTTCCGAGCTATTGAGTTTACTTCGCTTGGAAGTTAATTTTTCTCAAAAATAACTTTGTTTTTTTTTCGATCAGCGGTAAACTTGGTGAATCAAGCATTGAAAATTTTAACATCGCGTATGATGAACTATATACGTACATACACACGCGCGCGGCGAACTCGCACGTCAGTAAGACTCTATTTCGGAACTCATCGTCTGCCAAAACGGATCTCTCATTACCCTCGACGTCGTTGAACGTTTATTTGCCCGCCGAGCTCATAACGTATTTTTAAAGCAGCGCCAATATTTTCGTACATCCTTTGATAATAATGATATATTTGCCTATATCGATCGATAATGCAGCGATTACGAAGAGACGACAATACCCGAGCGTCTGCGTAGCGACGACTACGTGCGCCGCATCATAAACTCAAAAAATACCCGCAAGGACATCGCGGACCTGCCCTGGTACAGCACGCCGGAAAAACGTGACATTGGCAGCGGACATTTGGCCTGTATCAAATATGCCGGCGGCAGACCGCAACCTCGTCGCAGGCCGTATTACACCGTGGGCGATCTCGTGCCCGGCGATGTCAAGTCCGACGTGAATCTCATGAGCTTCTATTCAAAAAATCGAAAAGCCGCCGAGGATGCATGTAAGTACAGGCAATTATTTTGAGAGTGTTAAATTAGCATCGCGTTAAAAAAAAAAGAATGAAAACGAGAAGATTTAATCGCGGCTATGCGAGTAGCTATTATTTATAGGCACGAAAAAAAACACGCCTTCGGTGTCGACTTTTTGTTTTTCCGCAATTATTTATACAGTCGAGCGATTTGAGCGCCATTCGTCATTGCACATGGACCCACAAGACCTGAATATGTGGTGACGAATGGCGCCTCATTATATTGTTACTGTTTGCTCTCGCTCGCAAAAAGTATTTTTATTTATATTTATAACTGATGCATAAATAAAGACGGCCCCAAGACGTCGTCGTCGTGTGATTTGTCACTATTTATAATCTTTTTTTTTTACTTCCGAGTCTAATTATTTTTATTTTTGTATCTCTCTGTCTACCTGTTGTACCAAACATTATACACAACATCGTTATAATATATTTTTCGTGGCTAATAAATAGTCGTAGTTTTTTGATTTTTTTTTATTTTTATTATTTTTCATGTTGTTTTGATTTAAAAGTGATCGTGCTTTTTTTTATCAATTTTTGTTACTACTTGTAAATGAATCAGTGTCTTTATTTCGTCTTTCTGGCACCTTTGTCTGTAACAAAACTTATATACAAACACAATGCAACACAGCCTCAGCGTTAGAAGTATGCCTATATTATGATGTATTTTCCATCGTTTCGAAATTACACGCAAACAACGACCCGTTTGATATTAAGCAACTTTGAAAACAAGTGGAAACGAGAAAACGAGTCGCTTCTCGCAATGAAGCTGCCAAAAATTCCACAAAAACCGAAAACGCAAACAGCACAAGAGGCGTAATTAAAAGCAACATATGCATGATGTTGGACTATGAAAAGAGAAAAAGAACAAGCGAGTTTTCTCAAAATTTCAGGCGGAAAGCCGTCCTCCAAGCCAACATCAGGTTGGAGAAATCGCGTACCCGAGCTGTACGAGGATCCCTCGGCTAAAACAAAAGCAAAAGCAAAAATCGAAGAGGAAGCAGAACCCGAAGAATGAGACTTTTAGAAATAAAAACTCCCCTTTGCATCGATCCATTTTAAAAATTCCACAAGACCCTATTGTGCCACACACAGCACAGCTATCTCTCTCTATCTTTCTCTCTCTCTCTGTTCCTTGGCCTCGACCACACGTCTCAACTCTTTCTCTCTCTCTATCTCTCTCCGACTTTAATAATAAATGTATCATTAGTCTCTGTGAGAGCTTCTCACCCTCCATCAAAAATATATATCCCTCTCGGCATGTGTGCACTTTTTTGATCATAATAAAAGCTATATTGTTTTGTCTCGTCTCTTAATTTACATATTACGCAGCGTCACATTCGCGCACAGTTTTTTTTCACCGAAATACGCGCGAAAAAAGCAAATAAATTCTACCAGTTGTATAATTCTCGCATTTCTCGCCGGCTCCTCGTTTTAATTTTGCCTATGTAAACGTCAAGCCCTCACGCTCATTACGTTGAGCGCGCGCGCGTAGCACTCGTATATATACACGCAACTCGCGCACAATATGCGCGCTATATATAAAAAAATGTGCACATTCACATATATACGATGATGCACACACGCGTAAAAAATAATGTACAAATTTTTAGTCGAATCATACACTTTTATCAGTCTTGACATGCGTATAATATCACATCGCGCATACGCGTAGAAGAAGGTCCGCTTTTTGTTGAAGCTCGTATATTTTCTGTTTACTTTTTTTCCACTTTTAAATAGCATTGAGCTCGTGCTTTAAACGTATAATTAGCGTAAATGAGTATTATAATCTTCAAATGAGTTATCACTTTACAAAAGAGGATAATTATTACACAATTGTTCAGCACTCGTGAGCTGTTCTGAAAATTTTTATTTTAAAAGAAAGGAATGAAAAAGAAAAATTGGGCTCGACAAATGTGACTCTGGAGAACAATGTTGTTAATGCCGTTCAACATATAAAAATAATAGCTGTACCATTATTCTGTAAACAAAAAAAATTTCAATTTTTACATTACAATACGTTTTTGATTCCATAAAATGGGAGTGTAACATGATTTAATCTAAACGCGAACGACGGATCTTCTTAAATACACGAACGACACTTATCATATGATGTAACACGAAAATATGACGAAATACACGGAAAACAATAAATAAATTCTGATTTACATGATAAAAAGCCAATCTCATTTTTCTCTTTACATAAAGAACCTCCCTTACTTTGAAATAAAAATTTCTTCTAAATTGAGGTAAGAATTTTGAAATGATAGCACATGCCTAACGTAACGCAAATGTTTTACCTCGAGTGTTTATTCGAAAGAAAGAGAACGAAAAAAGGAACGGAGACATAGCTAGCTTTGTCAAAAAAAAAAAAAAAAAAAAAAAATGAGAAAGAGAGAAGGAAAGAAAAAAGATGAAATCAAATTAAGTCAAGATAAATGTCACAAAGAGAAAATTTACGATTGGCGAAGATGGTCGTTCGAAAATCGATTCAGTCACGAATTTTTCAAGCACGAAAACAGAATATAAGTATAGAGCGAGTTAATCAAGATCAATGCTCGCAGTGTTCGTAATCCCCGAAAGATATTTTACAGATCTTGCCGCACTCGTATATATATACGCGACCTAATTTCTCAAACAATTTATTTGTCAAAAGCATTATGGCCTTTATAATTTAGCGTCGGGCGCCTGCAGTAGTATGAGTACGAGTGTATTTGTGCACGACGCGTCACGCGTATTATACGGGGGAGGTAAAACGTGTAACTGAGCGTGTACGTATCTAGATAATCCGGGAAAAAAAAGGCGAGCGAAAAAAAAGTTCCGCAATAGTGCAGTATCTGGCCGGGCGTGTAAAAAGCTAATTCCTATCTCTCTTTCGTCACTCGAGCGTCAAAACACGCAGCGATTATGATCATACTCTTGCAAATTCAGCCTAACAAATGGAATCGCTCCCAATAAACTTGTTTCTCTCTCTCTCTGCATTTCGCACCCATTCATGTTTGCGTTTGTATCCGTTTGTTATATCCCACGTTCACGTACGCGAGAAAAATAAACTTGAGAAAAATAATGAAAATAAAAAAAAAAACCAAAAAATAAAAAAAGTTTAACCCAGTTTCCCACTGCTATGTGCGGTGCATTATACGATTCTTTTCACGCATGCTGTACATGTATATAAATGCGAGCGGTGCGTGCCTAGGATCGCACTCCTCGTTGTACAAAGTATACGCCGCTGTAGCTGCCTCAGTCTGTCTGTCTGTCTGTGTGTGTACACGAATGTATACATACACGAGACGTAGTTGAGGCCCTGTGTATATCTCGCACTGCATATGCTCCGCGCGCAATTTCTTCACCCATTCTCCCTCTCGACAATAATACAACCATATCAGCCGCACCCATATTATTATATTATGCGCCGCACGATGTATCGCCGCACCGCACGAAAGTTATCATCGATTCGCTATCCCGTATCACTGCGTACGAATCTATTTTCGCTTCTCATCGTCAACGTCCACTAATCCCCCCCTCTCTCCCCCCGCCACATCCGGCGCTGTCTCAACATGAGCTCGACGCAATCCGAGTACATAAAAGACCGTCGTCGACCTGTTGTTGATTCCACATAATTATGATACGCGTATAAACTGCCCTCAGAAATGTGATTCGTTCGAATGCATATACGCGTATGATATGATTTGATGCACACTCTAAAAATGTACGCGTCATCTCCCATCATGATATCAGCTGTCAACCGAGCATATCGATATAATAATAATTCCATGATAGTAGGCTTCTTTTTACATACATACAGTCACATAGCTTCTCATGCGATTCCGCCTGCTTACATAAGCCTTGTTTAATCGTACTATCGAACATGTTAACAACAATAATGATTAAATGCGATTATAATTAAATGCGATAATGGCGTTTGAATGCAACTTTTTCCACGAATGCCTTGCCTCTTATGCCAACGAAAAGCGTACGCATAATCCTATTCGCGACAGCGGGTATTACGCACCCATGCTGGGTGGAGGAAAAAAAATATCTCCAGCGCGCGCTGGCGCTTAAGCTTACCGCATCTCGAGCTTTTTGCATCGCAACAAAGAAAAAAAATTATCATTTTAGAGCAAAAAAAAAACTCGAAATGCTCGTAGCGCGTAGATATAATTGCTAAGTGCTCGCGGCAATATTCGATACGAAGCCTCCGTGAAAATTTTAAAAACTCGGAATAATGGCTGCAACGTTATTAACCCTCTTGCAATTTTGCGATTTCACGTGGCTACTTTAACGACTGAATAAAAAGCTTGATAAACTTTTGAATAACTTGCGATGTGTTTATAATGGCTGGAGTTTTGCCGCACGCATATTATATATAAAAAAAATTGCTTTATGATTGGGCTTATGCATTTTTCAACATGTGACACGATTTTCACCGTAATATTTCCGTTTCTTACGCAGCTCCATCGATACCCGTCGAACGACATGTTGAAATTGTTAGCGAGGACCGTCCTGGTTAGTATCAATATTTTTTTTTCCGCAAAAAATGCTTACTAGTTACGTAGTTGACAGCGCATAGAAAAAATCAAGACACGAAAGTAAAAAAAAGTTTAAACAGAATTCAAAGCTGAAATTTAGAGGCATACACGAGAATTAATGCAAAATTTTCAACACGACTCATTTCGCATGTGTATAAGACATTGTGTGTTTTTGTAAATTGTAGCTTCCGCCGCGTCGGTTACTTGGGCAGACGAGGTCGATCATCATCGTAGAGAAGGTAAGCCAATCTCCCTCACGAACTTAGAGATCTTTTTGTCGATCGACGAAAAACGAGTGTTTACCCGACTCCGATTTGCAAGCTCGCTTGCTTCATAAATAAATGTGAAAATGCGCGTGTATATCAAACGAACCATAAATGTGTGTGTATATATGTGTGTTCTCGCGACACGTACAGAACCAGCCACGAAAGAAGCGGAGATTCGAGTCGAGAAGACGAGCGAGCTTCAAGCGGAAATCGAAGTCGAGCCAGACGTTAAAAAAGCCAAGCCAACAGTGCAGGACAATGAAGAGACGCAAGAGGCTCAAGAGTACGATGAGAATGGTAGTACGTTCATGTTTCATCTCTCCTTTTTTTTTTTACTCTCCGATTCCGTGACTTACAATGGCTTGTATCTATACGGATACACAATCCTACGCCATTGTTATCTTAGTATCTGGATGTATACCTATACCTCGTTTATACTGCAGCGACAGGTTTCTCCCCCTTTTTTCCTCGATTAACTGGCTAATACTCATTCTTTATATGTATACATCTCCCGGTGCACTGCGGCTTTTGTACGAAAACCTTTATTTTTCTGATGATTAGTTTTTGATCAGTACGCCGATGCCAATATTTTTTGGGTCCGTGTATGATTGAACGATTATTTTTATAAGATAATATTCGATGCGTTAGTACAGTAAAATAGTAGTTGATATAACAAATACTCTAAATTATTCACGAGACGTAGCTCTTCCGATTGACTCAATAATATCGTAAAATTTTTCTAGTGAGAAAAGAACCAGACGAGGATACGATCAAAAAGGTGCAAGAATACCTGGACAAAAAGGCTGCTGAGAAAAAGTGAGTATCCGCAGTATCGGTTCGATCGATAAATATACAGCGAAGCAACTTTCTATTTTACATTTCATCTTCACACAGTCGTTTTACTTCACTTACGTAATTATTGATATTTTTTTTCTATTCTTATATCCGAAGATTGGTAGCGAAACCCCCTCCACCTAGAGATTACGTATACCCTACTCCTAAAAATCTAAATAATACGCTGAACTTCATAAGACGCTTGAGAACGCGAAAATATTATGATCTCAGGTAAAAAAGGCTGGTTTGAATAATTGTTGGATTTTGAATGATTTTGCAAGAAAAAAAAATCACCCCATGCATTTCAATTGTGACGGCGATTACTGCAAATCTTTGTAAGAAGTTTCAAGGCGTAACATTCTCCTCTGTCTCCATCACTTATTTTTCCTCTCTGTCTCTCTCTCCTCATCAAAGCGCCACCGAGGTATTCAATTCGATATTCTATAACGCCTGGCCATCGAAAAAGGGATTTAAAAATGAAATCCGCACAAAGCCCGGACTATTTTGCACTTGCACCTTCAACTCGAACACTGCATGATTTTCATATACCATTAAAACTTGGAAATTCGAACTCTGTACTTTCTTCGATCGATCGAACTAATGCACATACGCTCTCAATCTTACGAAGCTCCAATTAAAAAGTTCAAATACTCTTATGTTCTCGCTTTTCTCTTTCTCGCTTCCCTCCATCTCTCGATGCGTCTCTAGAATGGAAGAAGAAAGACGAGCCTGGGAACTAGCCGAGCGTCGAAGAATCGCCGAGGAGAAAGAAGTTGCGAGATTGGCTGCTATAAAGCTCGAGGAGGACCAGAGAATCGCTGAAATTAAGGAACAGGAGAGGCTCGAGGCGGAGAGGCAAGATGTCATTGCCAAGGCTGAAGCTGCTCGACACGAAGCCGAACGTATGGTCGAAGATGAAAAGTAAGATGATTTTTTCTTTACGTAACTTCACTCAAGTGTTTTCTTACGTGAGTGCATATATCGAAGTGTGCTGATCTAGACTAGAAATTCGATATGACTTTTTTTGGTGATCTTATTTTACGTTAATTTTTGTGCACGCGATGCTCGAAAAAAATTCATACGAAAAACAAATTGAATGAACGTATGACACTAGCTACCCACGATAATGAGCGCTTTTATTTTCGCAAAAACGTAACCGTTCAATAGAGAGAAGCTTGAGACCCAGTCGTTCCACGTTATACTGCGTCAAGCGCTTGTTAACGAGAGAAATAAAAATTTGGAGCAAAAAGCCTTGATGCTCGAAGAAAACGAAAAGTAAGATTAAAAATGTGTGTTTTTGCGATCAACATCATGATTTTCACTCATGATCGATTCAGATGCACCACACACAGCAAATCGAGCGAACTAGTTTTTTTTTCTCGACATAATATCATTGATTTTTGAGCGAGAAAAAATGACGATCCATTCATGAGCATATCCATAATGGTTCGATCCGGTAAGTTCGAAGTTTGTTTTGAAAAATACAAGAACATATTATCGACGCGTCTACATTATTGGTCTTTGAGATTTGTATGGTGTGCGACTTTATTACAAATTTTTCGGAAACAAAGCGGTCGAACGAATTGAAAAACGAAAACGGTATTGCCCTCAGATTGTACAACGAAGCAGTGTTGCAAGCGATCGCCGACGAGCAAGAACGCCAAGCCAAGGAGCGAGAGGAGGAGAAAAAGAAGCAGGAGGAGGACGAGGACAAAACGGCAAATTTGGTCCTGTCGTCCTCGTCCGGGGTCGTCAATGCCGACGTCGTGAGCGACGATGTGCAGGAGGTCGAGCGATCCGTCATCGAGAACGTCGATCAAGACGTCGAGGACCAGCCCTACGAGGTCGATCAAGACGAAGAAACTCAGGTAATTAAGATCGAGCGCGACTGCGACGCAGCGATCTGGCATGTATTGAAATATTAATCGCATCATTTTTCGTTGAATGTTATATAATTGGGTCGTTTTTAAAAGAAAACGACGAATACACGTTAATACACGCACATGTTTGTTCAAAAATTTAAATTCCACCACACGTTTTATTTAAGCTTGAGTCGACCAAGTCAAGAACGATAACTCACCACAGCGGATATTACGTGTCGCAAGAAACGCAACACGCCACGCGCTATGTCTTTCCGCACGGAACATTTGTTATTTCAACGCAACTCTCAGAAGTATTATTATTAAATTCTTTTTTGTTTTGCTTTCTTGTTTTCAGATTGTACTCGAACCCGATCATTGACAAATAAATAAATTAAGCTTATCTAATTAAAAACAACTCGCTTGACACACAATTTTTCCGTAAAAAATTAAACAACAAAACTGGGATTATTTTAAATTCTTTATACACGTCAAGGCTAACATTTGGAAAGAACGATCAACCCTCAAAGTGACGTCTAAATTGTTTACAAATGTCCACTGTCTGTCCCTGTCAATGAGTTACCTTCACCGCTTTACTGTGCGACTCCATCGATCCAAATTTGAAAATAAAATGGAAAAATGTATTAATACGCTTATATTAACGCTTTTTGATTGCAGAATTTTTTCTAAAAACTTTTTTAGGCCGAAATCTACGAATGAATGATTATAACACAACACTTTAGAGCTTGTTATCCTTTCTGCGAAACTTTCCAAAGCCAAAGCCCACGTAACATCCCCAACGCTACAAAAACGTGTTCGTACAATTACAGATCGAAGAGAATGTGCCCCAAGAAGAAGAAGAAGAACAGAAGCAAGAGCAAGTCGAAGAAATCGAAATCGACGCTGGTGCAGCGACAGCTGAACCGGAATCGGAACAAGCTTCGGAACCACAAGCCGCGGAATTAGTCAGCGACGTCGCCGACGCACCCAAAGTCCACGAGAGCCACGACTCGGCCGGAGGCGCTCAAGGTTTCGACTGGTCCCAGTACGACAGCGAGCCCGAAGAGGCCATAGCCGAAGCTCCGGCCCACGAGGAAATCACCACCGACGGCGAGGTCGAGTCTCAACAGTTCGACGAGGCGGACAACGCGAGCGCCAAGGACGACGGAGAGGAGGCCGATCTGGCGCATTCGGACGTCAACGAGGAAGCGCCCGAAGTCACGGAAGCCAAAGCCGATGCGGAACAGCACGAGGAGGAGAGGAGCGAGGACGAGGACGACGACGACGATCACACCGTGACGATATGCGAGATCGTGGACGACGAGGAGACCGACGCGCCCTTAGTGCAAGAGATCCAAGACGAGGAGGAGCAGGTCGAATCGGAGCACGAGCAAGCGTCCGAAGACGAGGAAGCCAAGTCGGTGCACGAGACGACGGATGAGGAGTAACAACCAGACACGACCGTTAAAATCTCGATTAATATAAATCTCATCTCGTTATAAGATTAATCTCGTTAATAGTAAATATTGTTTTTTGTATTTATTATGTAATTATATACCGCTGTACACATGAAATTTTTGCAACAAATCGTTTACGTGCTTTGGAAAGTTTATATATTTATATAGCATGTAACTCATGATCTTGTAATCTTGTAATTGTATTTATTTAGAAAGCTTTATTCACCCCCGTTGTATATTCTCAACACATCATCTCCGTTGTAATAACGATTACAATATGTACGATTTTTACTCATCCACTATCTCATATATCTTTTATTTGTACGCACTCCCAAGCTTGCCGTGCACTCGGTTCATCAAACGATAGCGCCAACTTTTTCTAGCGATTACTGTACATTATAATGATATACAATTTTAAATATTATACAAGTGGACCAAAAACTTTTGGCCTAAATACGAATTGCCTTTGCTGAAGGAAATCTATTTTATGGATTATACACTGAATGTTATGCAGTAACAACGAAAATTATATATCTTTAGAGAAATTTTTCTAGTATTTATCATTCACATTGAATAATTGTGGTATTATATTATCTGTTTGGAGAAATGAAATATTTTGTTAACATTAAGATATAATATTTTCTTTTACCTTTAGGACAATAAACTGAATGATATTATAGAATTTGTGTTTATTTTTTATTTAACGAGTCGAAAATTCAAACAATTATAAATTACTTAATAAATATGGTTTAAAAATCTGTGGTGACATCATTATTCGCTTATTAGTATTAAACTCTTATTTGGAAGATCTTTTTTATCATATCACGAAAATAATTATCTTGATCTTGATATTATAAACATGCTTTTGCTTATAAAATGTTATATAAAACTCTATCTTTTTCTATATATGTACATTCGTCCAATTTATTGACAAAAGATACAAATTAAATGACTCTACGATGCTGTATTCCATTTTAAAAAGATATTGGACCATGCAGCATGTATCAATATGCCACTTTATAAATTCAATTGCTTGTCATGATTCAAATAACAAAAATTTATAATTTACAAAAATAAACTTATGCGTTCTGAATATTTCTTACTTGTGAAGCCAAAAGCATCATTCTTATACTTAATTTAACATTATGGTCTCTTAGATATCTTATTAAATCAGCTTGTTTTTCAAGTAATTCAGCGGTATTTAGTCCTTTTTGCTCAAAACCAACTTCACCAGCAAAAGATTCTTGGGTAAATGATGTAAGCCATTCTTCACGAGTGACATCAGGAGGTGGTTTAGTCCTATTAAACCTTCTAACTCTTTCTGCAAATTTTAATGGTAAAATCAATCATTTTTTCAAGTCATTTTGATACATTGTTTTAAAAAGCTCTTAAAAATACTCACTGATATAGTTAATATAAACTGGAACTATTATCATTAGTTCAAAAGTAGTAAGAAGTAAAATATAATTCAAAGGAGTAAACCATTCAGACCTCCTGCAGTAATCTTCATAGTTATTTTTATGAGCATGGTGTAAAATAACTGATAGTAATAGATATACTGCATTCCACAAAGATGATATAAAGAATGGTGTTCTTATATGCTGATACGTTGATTGATAAAAATCCAAATATCCGCTTATTCTAAGATGATGATGTTTTTCTTTCACAAAATAGTCTACAATCATAATTAGCAACCAGAATGCACAATGAAGATACAGTAAAATGAAATAAGTATCACATTTGTTTTCTTCTTCAGGCCATATTGATATAAATATTATACCAGTGATTTCTAAGGCAACCTAAAAAAATAATGGTAAAACGTAAGTTTTCTAAAATATTTATGCTGCACAAAAGATTATTACTTACTCCTGCAATAAGAGGGACGGATACCATTGGTACAGTATCTAACTTTTCAAAATGATCATGTTCTCGAGGATCCCCAACAGGGACAAGGCAGTCATCATCATCCATGTTAGAGTTATCAAAAAATACGGCACCTTGAAACTAAATAAGTTTAAACGTATTTTAAAGTTACTTATAATTTATACTATAATGAAGAATTATCAGCTAATGCATTAGTCATCGCTAGCTCCAAGAAAATCTGTAGATTAAAGAAAAAGTCTGCAATCTTTATTTCTGCAGTACATTTATTATTGAAAGTTTGAAAGTAAAGTTGTTTAAATGATACATTTATAAATGTTCAATTTAAATAGGTTACAGAATAACATTTCGAATGCTCTTGGCCCTTGATTAATGATGAATTAGCAATAAATAGCATAGAATATTTTATAAGAAAAAAACCAAAATAACTAATGGATCATAAATCATAATTCTAAACAAAGAAAAAAGTAAACAATACACTCACACTTCCAGATGAGTGCAACGGTCGGGTGAGACTGACCATTACCTCACTAATAGGCAAAAAATATGGTTCTGATATCGACAAGAACAGTAGCCAGAGAGAAAATCAACCTATTCCCAGTTGCTTAAATGAATAATCTTAATTATTTACAATCTTATTCATAGCTTTTCGATCTCACATCTTCTTATGCTAAATGAAAAAACTACACCAAGAAACTGTCAATCGTATTAAAATGCACGTTTGGAACACTTCTTCATGATCGACTCAAGCCTAGATGCAATATATGACGCATAACTGCAATTATGCGATGATGTCTGCTAGCAGTACGAAGAAGTCTGTGTGCTTTTTGTGTTGTGTTTTGATTCTGACAATCTCCGTAATCCGTAATGCACAACAAGACGAATTTTTTGCGTCATCTACACGAGAAAACAGAGCATACATAGAGAGGAGAAAAGCAATAGTAAGCTGTCATCATTGAATCCACGATCAGCGCTGCCTCGTGGATATAGTTAAAACTAAGACTAAGCCCAGTTGATAAAACTGCAACAAATGCAATTTGATTAATTATTTTGAATATTTTTCGAAACGATTGAGACGAATAATTATTGCAAATTTTTATTATGTAAAAAACTGACATTCTATTTATTACGGTAGTTGATGTATTTCAAAAAAATAAAAAAATAAACCTATTAAGGCATAGATGAAAAAGACATTTTCTGAGAAAATAATAATTTGATTAGTCTCAATCAATTATTTATTTACCTGAACGATGAAATCATTAAATTCAAACATAAATTTGTTCATTCAAATGAACATTTTTTAACAAATTATATTTTATTGATTTAACTACATTTTTTTCATCGTACCAATTTTCCCAAATTGAAAATTTTAATACGAAATATCTATCCAATAATATCGCAGAAAATCAGATTCAAAGCATTCATTGAAAATAAGGAATTATATGTGCAATGGTTCAGTTTTAAAAGAGCTCTACACTTGCTCGAATCGAAGGGGACTTCGAAGCTACGAATTTCTCGGAACCGATAAAAGTATTGTATTGGCGAGCATATACAGCGATTATATTTCAATATCCCTTTTTAATATCGCTGGTTGGCTCAATATTACTGACAAGTTTACATCAGTGTTATTCAGACAGTACAAGCGAGCAGATGTTAATAAGCTTCTCACAGTGATTTTTTTTTCATTTGAAAATTGGATTTTTTAATTTTTTAATTGTTGAATGGGCGCGTACACGCGCATATTTGTGTTGAAACTGTGAATCTATGATATTAAAATTAGGCATCACAAAAAAATCAATTTCAGGTATGTGAACTATGGTACTATATATTGCGATCATTTTTCATTTCTGACCCTAAACAATTGACATAACTTTTTAAAAAATTGATTTTTGAATAAACCTGATGATTGATTATCAGGTGATATGAATTAAAATATGATAAAGGCCGAAGACCTCATTTCAAAGTATTTTAATAAATTAGATAGTCATAACATTTGAAAATTTATGTTGGGCTTTTTAAATTCAAGAATATATTTTTTTACCCGTACTTGATAATTAGAAAGTATATTTAATAGACTGATTTTATCCTTGAATTAGTTATTGATTTATTTACGAAATTTAATTATTTTAAATACAGATACGCACTGTTTCTTTTAAAATTATAAGAACGTAAGCTACTGACAAAAACCTTTGTCTCTAAATTCACTCTCCAAGTATTTGTTTAAATCAAAAAATATAGTGATTGAATACTGATCGGCTTACACCCTTTTATAACTCCCAAGTGGTGCAAGTGATTTAATTATCAACTCCATCATTATATTTGAAGAACTTTAATTAATATCATAATATCTCCTTTATTCGTCAACATTTCAAGTGTAACAAAAAAATTTTATTTAATACCGAAGGAATATATTTTAATGAAGTAATATCTTTCCTGTACATTCAAAGAACTTCGATTACGTTGTTGTTGAAATGAGATACAGCGATTCGTAAAGCGGTATCGATCGTTTCGACCGTTTTTAGCATTGACATAATCACCGCGACTCAAAAACATGTCCATCATTTAAGCTGGTAATTTATCTTGAAAACACATTTCATAACAAACTGGATCGTCTTCGATGTTCAGATCAATTTATAACGAGTACAACCATTAGGCTACGTGATTTTCACCTCGCGATTAAATCGAAAAGGAAAATAACGAAGCAAGTAGGACGTAGAGCCATTGTCAAGTTTTGTTTTGTGCTTTTTAACAATTGTTTCACCGTCCCCAAAAAGGAGACTTTTTACCTTCCATAAAAGTATAATTTAATTTCATAAAAAAGTATCGCAAAACAACCCCAAGGCAATATCAAGCAATCAGTGTGTCTACCATAAGACTTCTTTTTCATTATCTTCGTCCGCCGAGTCCCTACTGAAAAGCCTTCAGAGTACATAACACGAGTGGAGGAAAAAAATACCATGAAACGGGTAACTCGCAAAGTAAACAGAGACGCGGAGTAAGCGCGCGCTCGATCATTTTTTTTCTTCTCTCTCTCCGCTCGTCTCTCTCTCTCTCGCATCCCTCCTTATACGTCGGCGAAAAAGTCGACGTTCGCGGCGAATGTTTATATACGCTCGCGCCTCGGATATGTTATACCCTACGAACATATATCGGGTGTGTACACATATTATATATCGCCAGTGAGTCAGTGTAAGAAAAAAAAATAATAAAATTACAGAGCAGAGAGAGACGCGTAGAGCGAATACGTATACATATCTCGCGCGTCTGCGCAGCAGCAGCTCCGAAGCTTTGACGGTACACACGTGGGATCGTTGTAAGTTGAATGCCAGAGCGCAAAAATCGAGAGAGCTCCTAAGCGAGCTTGCAACGTTACACCGACTATTCTTACACGCTATACAAAATCTGAACAGCCAACAGCGGCCTGTGTTAGTTGTAGTGGTTGAACTAGCAATATTAGTAGTAGTAGTAGTAGTAGTGGCAGTAGAGGTAGAAGCTTTGCTACTGCCCAGCGGCAGCAGACGATCGCTATACGTATACGTACACAAGCTCACATCGCACATAGGCGAAAGAAGCAAGTCAAGTAGCAGTTCACTACTAGTCTCACATGTGCCTTTAAGCTCGCAAGCTGCAGCGGCGACGGCAGACTCGACTTGTGCTTTTGCTGCGCGCATAGCGCGAGTATAAGCCGAACAAAACTGGTCGGAAAGAAAGAGAGATCGCGAGGAAAAGACCAAGTCGTACAAGTGCCTCGTTGCGATCGCCTGGCTCGAGAGCTCGCTTTATTTTGTCCGACCGCGATCACCCGCTAGATTCATCTGCTGTTGTTTTTTTGTTTTTTTTCTTTTCGTCTGTCTACTTTTGCATAGGGAGAAGCTCGACGGAGCTCCACGGAGTTCGCTCCATCGTGCGCCCACCCAGTGCACCCTGTGATCGGTATATAAAGCTAAAAAAATTCGAGATCGCGTTCCAAGAAACTTTTCTTCCTTCTTGTCTCGACGCACATCAGTAAGTAATAAAATGGAGGTATAAAAAGAAATTGCCAAGAAAGATGTGATTGCTGTGCGCGCGCGAGCCAGTCGAGTGTTGTGCTACTACCTACCAAATTGTTCTCTCTATTAAACAACATAACCGACTATTAACGTGGCGTTATTTTTAGAATATATAGCTAATTTACTATCTCATAAACAGGATATTTTTCATTAAAGCGCAGTTGCAAGTCTCTCCCGAACTCGAGTCGTGCTCTGCGTTACGAACGCGCGAGATAAAAAGCGATCAAAAAAGTTAATCGCCCGGGTGACGCGCATGAGTCGCTCGAATTCTATGCTCGAATAGCCTCTGCGGACACGCGCGCGTGCGAATTATAATCCACGATGAGCGGCAACGAGAATCCGGCCGACAAAGCCAAACAAGACGCTCTGTACGAGGATCGGGAGCCGAAGAAAATCATCCGGTTGATAACCGTGACGGCTTACATGGTGTCCGTGTCGTTCGTCGGCATCGTCCTGAGCATCTACTACGTCTTCCTGTGGCACCCGCCGAATACACGACTGATGCACGCGCAAGCTCAGGCCGAGCATCACGAGAGGCTCGAGGGCGCCATCGAGTATCTGCGCCAAGAGCTCGATCATCAGCGGCCCTCGTCGTCGGCGCCGCTCTCGATCAAACTGCCGGTGGCCGATCCTGTCCACGCCATGACTCTGGCCGATGTGCAGCCGCTGGACGTGTTTTACGGCGAGCGACACAGCAGACAGGAGAACTCCTCGTCCAAGACGAGGCGCGAGATTCTCAAGAATTTCAACGCCATACTGAGCGCTAATTTCGACAGGACGAAGTCGACGAGCGAGGCAACGTCCACGATAATGGATACCCCGGGAGAATCGGGTTTGTCAAGGTAAGAAAAAGAGAAAGCAAAAAAAAACCAACGTAGACCTACTGCTATTACAGTCTATTTACTTCGTTGACCTTGCAAGTTTGAACAAAATGCGGTCATAGCTCTCAAACCGAAACAAAAAGGCTTTTACACGTATGCAGCTGGTATGTGCATGTACGAGCGAAATCACAGGCTTTCTTGTTTGGCATTCACAGCACTAATTCAACGTAAAAATAAATCTCTCTGACAGTTTTTTTTTCTATTATTATCGTATTATTCGTCAAACTGGTAATGACTTGACAAATTTCAAAAAATAACATTAATAAAGATCAAATTTTGTACACCCGATCGCAAGATTAAGCATGATTGCTAACGCGATCTTGTGATTATATTTTCGAGCGAGGCAAAAAAAAAAATGCCCCATGCTATGTGTACGTACAAAAGTAGTCGATAAATTCATGTCTGACTGGCACTCGTAGTATGTGGTGCCTTGCTAGTGTATTATATAGCGTATATGGAAGCACACCTCTGCACGCACTCACACACGCGCGCGCACGTGTAATAGATCTGCATAAGTTTGAGTATAGACTCATTACTGCTGCATGTTAGCGCGTGAACTTTGACCGCATTCCTATATATTCTTTGACACACGGCTCGGCGCGAGATTAATATTTCTCCTTATCAATTGGAACATCCATTGATTGATAAATTATTTCTGGCCTTGACCAATGGGAGTAGTAGTGCCGCCAGTGAAAAAAAAAACTTTCCCGATGTATAATTGGCGCCTTTGTGGCACACGTGCACTCGTTTCGAAGTTTTTCATTGTAATCGAGACGAATATTTTGTAGCGACTCGTCGCAATCGGCAACGGTTACCAAACACAACGGAGTAATCGTTGCGAGCGAGGAAGAGAGCTTCACGACAGCCGAAACCACGACGATCACGACGCCGTCGACGACGATGACTACGACGACGACGACGAGTCCCACCACGAGGGAAACGGTCACGTTTCCGGCGTCGATGACGACTCGTTCGATCAAAAAGACGAGGCTGACGGCCAAAAAGCCCCATCAGACGCCCTTCGCTCTGAAGCATCTCGAAGTGCCGATACAATCGGATAGCATTAAGCGAAGACAAGGAGGCTCGATCAGTACTCCGAACCCGACGCTTTTTTACAGTACACAAGGTACGTAGGAAATAACAGCTTACCTCACAAATACATCCACAAGCACACACGCCGAATATACGATCGAGTGAGGTTTCTTATTACGATATTTTATACGCTCGTTTACCATCGAGACATATTTATGAAATGGTCAATTACGACGGTTGCTTATGATTCTTGCACGGAAATAGAGTCGAATAGAAATACAAAGAGGGAAAACAGGGAGAAAGAGAGAAAAGAAAAAAAAGTGGATTGAAATTTCAAACACTAAATTGATGTGACTCCATAAATGTAGAAATTCATAACTATGCGTAACGTTGAGCTTTTCCTGGCAAAACAGCGATTACTTACATTTATAAGTACAACAATTTTGTCAAGCACAAAATTTTAATTATTTTTAAATAATATCATTTGATTGTGTGCTATATTGAGTGAATCCAGTTTGTCGTAACGTTTTTACATCAGAAGTTTAAAACGATTGCATGGAAGCATAAATTTCATTTTGATATAGACGCAAGCTCAAAATTTCCGAGCTTTTCGTCATTAGTCACCAGTCATCTTTCTATTATGTGTGCTATAAAATGATATTTATTGGTCTTCTAAAGTAGATAGGCAAACAAGATGAATTATCGTGTGCTTTCACGCCCCGGCGAGTACGATCACACTCGCAGACTTACACGTAGAGGCGAGTACACACACGCACACACGAAGATAGGCACACGGACGCATACATTCACAAGAACAAGCGCGCGAGAAGAACTCGTTTATTATTATAATCAAGTATCGCCTGCTTTACAAATAAATCCAGTTGTACCATTAATCCACGCGCGATAACAACGACCGAGAAATGAAAGTATAAAGGATTGAGAGCGAGTACATGAAAAGGGATTAAGGTAAATCCATCAGTTTACCCAAGATTAAAAAAAGCTCGCGTTGATGATGAAAAGAAAACTCGACGAGGAAAAATTGACCTCACGCTCGAAGATTAGCCACCTCGGCGGCTATAATGGCCGAAGAAAATTCGCGCGGGCTAAAAATAAAAATCGTGGCCGTTTAAAAGATAGAAAAAAAACCTTAGAAATGGCACTGAAACAGGATCTTGGACGTATACGAGCGTATATTATCGGCGCGCTGTATATATAGCTTGTATATATGTAGAGAGCGGTTACGAACTAGAGAAAGAGAAAGATCGCGTAATAAACGGGACAGGGTCGCTTTGGGGCTTCTTTGCTCTTGTGTGCGCCTGTACACGGATAGGTATACGTCGCAGATAATATATCTGACATTCTAACCATGTATGTGTGGGTGTGGGTGTGCGTGTGTGTACCGAAGTGTTGCATTAGTTTAGAGCGCTGTCGAGCTTTCACGCAGTTCGTATTATAAATGAACTCCCCCGCGAGCACGCTCGCGCCCGTTCGCGATTCAACTTTTGACTTATCTAGGCTCGTTTGAAGTCGCCGATTTATTGAATGAGTATAAAGTATTTTGTCGGACGATAAGCCGATAAACGAAGCATTCAGATGATCAACTCTTTTAGTATTTGTCAGTTTTTGGTATTAAAAAATCGCAATCAATCTGTAAAAGGATTTTGCGTTTGTAAAAAAGGAGTGCAATTTTATGTAACGATCGAGAACAATTTATTTTTATTTAAAATCGAGCGAGATTTTGACGTTCAATGATTTTATAGAATATAATAAAAAATTTGTTTATCAATTGACATTTTTTACATGCAATGAAAGAGATTTATTTCGCCAATTTAACTTTGGCCTTTCAAGCTCATTTCATTTTTCGAGATTAAAATTTGTTTTAAAACTCATTAGAGAACCAGTAGTAGTTTTTATGCATATAATACGCGTGCGTGCATGCGTTAGTTTGATGTCAAACAAGGTACACGTAAAGAGAGAGAAAGAAAAAAAATAGATTATTTATTATAAGAGGTGCAGCCGTTGTCGCTCGTCGTGCATAATAACGCATCAACTGTAATGAAAAGGCTTTGAAGCTTCGCCGATTAAATTATTTTTTAAACAATAGCGCTAAACGAAAAAATTGTTTCATTCGCCGAATAAATGGATGTTTCGAGCATGAATTTTTAAATTGAACTCAAATCGATTCGGAGCAAATCGGATTACGGGCAACGGTTATTTTCATGAGGGGGCGAGAATTCAAATTTTCCGAAAGTAAAATCAAAGTTATGGATCGAACGATCAAGCTTACTCACGCGCGCAAGCACAATATATTCGGAAGCCGATCCGGACGATGATGTAGCGAAAACGATACACGGGATTATATCGACTCTCGAATCAACGACGATTCTCATACAGATTTATATGATAATACGCAGAATTTGAGCTTAAACGACGGTGGAGTAAAGTCTCGGTCGAACATCAGCCACACGCGACGACATTGATCTTTGTGTGGTCAGAAACAAAGTGCATGGGACAGAGGCATAAGTGCGGATCGTCGAGCCATGGATCGGCACTAATATTACATGTATACGCGCGCGTCTTAAACGGTCAAATCAGATCGGCGATCAGCCGGAGGGACAGTACACACTAGCCGCGTACATGATATACAGTGACGGTACATAGGCGCGCGGGGCACATAATCGGGAGCAGGTCGAAATTCCAAACAGAGGAGTAGTAGCGCGTGGGTCACGCGTCTTTAACGCGAGCTTCCGCCGCACACGGTTCAGCCGCGCACGGCACGTTGATGTGCTTGCGAGAGACCGAACGTCACACGTATACTACTTGCGCTGCACATGTACAATTGCACTCACACACGCGCGTACAGGTCGAGTGCAGGTGTCCTAATGCGCGCCGATCGATCAAACTGTATAGGATGTAGGCGTATATTTTTAAGCGCTCCATATGCCACAGCTGCGCTACACTGCTCGCGGATCGCGTATACGCTAGTTTCCCCTGTGTATGTCAAGGTTCCCAGCTAGGCAGCGGCCGATAACACCGCCGTGTCGACGCCGCGCGCGAAACTACACGCACCTACTTCGTTGAATGTATCTCGCCGGTCTATACGTATGATGCACGAATTCTCAATAATCTCTTGCCGTTTTATTTATTAATTCGCGATTCTCGGGCTAAAAAAGCTCATATCGTTGTGACCGTTTCGTAAAGTTGAGATTATAAAAGTAAACATTTTTTGACGCAATTCAATTCGTGTTCGTGTTTTAAACTAGCGAGCTATAGTCAAAATAAAAGATCTCTTACTTCGTTTCTTTTTTGATCGAATACAATTTTTTATTTTTGCAAGTATCTAAAATATTTTGAAGGCTAGTTCAAATAAAGTACTGAAGCTAATATTTCAATACGTTTTTCTACTTACAATGGAATCAATTAATTTATTCAACTTTCATTGATTTTTCATCCAAATTTTTATTAACTTTCAAAATAGTATTTAGTTGAAAAAACGTGAAAATAATTAAATTCTTCTTATTGTTTTTGTGATCGTGAAACGAGTCAATTCAACTAAAAAGAATAAATTAATCAATCGATTTGATAGACAAATTAATTTGAACTTGCTCGCTGAACTTGCAAAACTTAACGCGCCATCTAGTATAGCAGCGTCGAACTTGCAAAGCTCATGTTGGTAATTAGAAATGATGCATACCTGCAGTAGCCGCGAAACGCCATCTTACCTCCAGAGCTTTTCTTCGATCGATCCTTGGATCAAGAGTGTAATGCATGTGTATTGCAAAGCTCGATACTGGACTTGCGCCGTTGAAAGCTGCGCGCCAAACGTTGCGCCGATCTTTCATGTCGCTTCGCAGCAGCAACAGCAGTCCACGAGCTTTTACGTGTGCTGCAAGAACGACTTTAATGTGGTGCTAATGATTGACAAAAAATTAGCAGGAACGAAATGCACGAGTCCTGCGTCGGGTATTGTGTGTGAGCATGTGTTGATACGACCGACGAAGTAGCCTCTTTTTTTTCAGACAGCATCGAGTGACGAATACAGACGTGTTTTCGGACCAGGTGTAACTCTCGTAGATCTTCGTTGTATAGATAAAAATCAATCTACAGTTTCATGCACAAAAATGTTTGGCGAGTGTACCTTGATAGCACCTTGGTATTATCGGAAGAAGCTCAGTAGTCGATAAGTTTCAAAGTCATCAAAGCAACTCTTGCCAATATATGTATACACGTATAGCGATATATTTGTGTGTACGCATGCACAATGGAAAACGTTAGCAAGGCGAGTCGAAGCTAATTAGCTGATCGGTGCAGATTCTTCAGTTAATCCTCGAATTTTCGAGGATTTAACGCAAAGAGAGAGCAGCTTTGCGTCGCTCACGATATAATTTCGTGTGTGTTGAGTCAATTTTTTGTCTGATCGACCGAGCGCCGCTGCTTAAGCGGGTAAGATATTTTCTATTCTGTTGTGAGTTTTTGGGTTTGATCGGATAATTCAGCGTGATGAGCGTTGTCAATATGCGATGAAATTTTTTGCATTTTTACAATAATAACGATTCACAAGAAAAATCGACGAGCGACAAAGCGGTAAATTATTTTCTACAGTACATCTACTTCATTAAGTTGAGCTTTATATTGAGAACATCTGAATACTTAAAAAGTAGGGCTTTTCAAGAATCGCGTGCAAGAATTGGAGTCATTTGCTTAATTAAATGCCTTTTTCGTACAAAGGTCATGAAAAGATTGCATATCGCTCTCGAGTGAACGCGTACTCTACCTCGCGAACAACGTAAATTAAAATTTAACTCGATATTGACGATGTTCTTTAATCAAAATTGAACTATCAAGAATGTTTGAAAATTGGCAAACATATAAAAGCATCTTTTTTTCACTACTGAATGAATAGGACGCGCTGCTGCTTATTGTTGGTTCATCCGTATCAAAACGCACGATAGAAACGAATCATTGAAAAATGTATTTTTGGTTCGAATCTATTTCACGGAACTGCGTGCGAGAGTCCAAAAATGTTTCTTGACACGAGAGGCAGTCGGTCGTTTGCAATCGCTCCGCGGGCAGCTCTACGTCTCGGGCTCGATATAAAATCCCAAATCGATCGCTCGCATATCCGCGGTTTTTTTCCGATCAAACTCTCAATCGACGACTCGCGATATAATTTTCGAAGCATGAATAATAATCCGCAATCGGAATTGTTGGGCCGCACCGTCCAGCCGTCGATCGAGCGTTACAGTTTGTCGCACTGGAGCGCCTCATGATGCAGATACCCCGTAAGATGAGCGCCCAGAACGTGATGGCGAGCATCAGCCGTACGCTGGGCACGAGGCACGCCGACGCCAAGGCGCCCAACGAGGTCAAGTTCGCCGGCGAGGAGAGCAAGGACCGGCTCTACGAGCCCAAGCACAAGCAGAAGCTCGTGCGGGTACTCACGGTCGTCGCCTACATCATATGCGTGAGCATGGCCGCGATCGTCCTGTCGCTCTATTACATGTACATCTGGGACCCGTCGGATCCGCACTTCAAGCAGCTCAAGCAGCTCAATCTCACGGCGGCCGCCGGCAAGCTCGGCCAGGCGCCCTGCAACGAAGTCACGCCGCTCGTGCTGGCCATCAACGAGGATATCAGCGACGACGACGAGGTCCCCAGTGTCTTTGGTAAAATTCACTTTATTCTCTCTCTTTCTCTCTCGACCTTTTTACCGGTGGTCTATTTCTACGATTGTTACATCGGTATTCGTGTCCTTCTCGCGCACCTACACACAAACACACACACACACTGATAATCTTATATCCAATTTTTCAATGCGTGACGCTCCGATTCATACAGTCTTGGGCTTTTCAGAAACGATGTACGAACGGACGGGCTCTTCGGACTCGCCGCTACCCGCGACGACGTCCAACAAGTTCAACGAAGGCTCCGAACGAGCCAGGCAGCAGCAACAGCATCAGGGCTCCAAGAGTCTTCTGAAGATTTTGACGACGCTGCCGAGCTCGCACTCGCAGCAGGACGACATCTATTATCCGAAGGCGACGGATCCGCCGATCATCGGCGGCATCAACGAGGATTATCGCGACGCGACGATGCTACCCGCCGCCGAAGACCTTCTCGACGACTGAGCCGCGCGGATAAATGAATCAACTGTACGGCTCTGAATTATTTTGCGGAGAGCGCATATCCGATCGCTGATGGAATTGAATGAATGTTCGATGAAATTGACGTTGTCGTGCTAATTCGATACGCGCGCGCTCAGTTTGTAATTATACGCGACAGGATGGGGATTGAGATTCTTTGCGAATGCAAATATATTCAATGTAATACGATAAACTTCTATCAATTCTTTGTGATAAACTTTTCAATTTTAATTCTGTACTTTTAGCTCGAATATTTTGTTAATCTCTGGTGACGATCATCTATTGCTTGTAAATTCAAGGCTTCCTATTAGAATTATCAATAATGTATTATTATCACACTCGCCAAAAGTTATAGATACTAGATATTATATTGAATTTTACTAACACAAATGAGTTACTTTGTGTAAATAGGCCTATTACCACAGAGTGCATTTTCGGAGTTTGTAGCGTAAGCGCAAAATGTGTTTATGTATTAAGGCAATTTTCCAATACAATTGTCGCAAAATATAATTGTCTTTGTATACACTACAGCCTCCGAATTAGCACTTTCATATTAGTTCTAAACTGCTACTGTTAGTCCAGTTATTAATTATCAATATAGCATGATATAACCATCAAGTTACGAGAAAAAGTGAAACATTAAGCTGTATAGATGTGTCTGCTTTTATAGATGTATTGTAATATTAATTTATTATTCATTTAATCTATAAAGAAAAATATGTATCTAGAATAAAAAAGTGATATTTATACGTTTGATCTTGTAAGAAGTCTGGATGTAAAATAAATATTTCAAAACCTTTAATACCAAAATTTGTAAGTTTATTTTCTTTTTCTTTTTTTTCAAAATTATTTACAGTTGACCTTATTCAAGATTCAATTCTATATCCTTTCTGACATGAACATTTTAGATGCCTTGTTAGCGTTGATAATTTTTCCAGCCATTTCATTGCCCAGAATAGAAGACAATTGCAGTGCGTCGTACTTACAGTAAATTGTCGTTATTTTCATATTGCTTGTTGAACCAGATTTTGGATTAAGGTATCCTTCTTGCATCAGATTGCACATTTCACTGTAAAAGTGTGGAAATGTTGGTGGACTATAAAAAATTATATGTCGTATACCCTTGACTTTTAGTCTGCGGAAGAAGTGATATCTTTCAGTGTACAATAAAAAGTGTTTTTCACTGTGGAAAAACATATCTCTGGCTCTGGCCACTTTTGAATCAGGTGTATAATCACAAATTTGACCAAAACTTAGCTCTTCTTTGCGGAAATAATTTCGAAGCTTCACATAGTCGAAATAAGAAGGAACAAAGATGAGAGTATGATTCATTATAGTTTCTTTGAACTCTGGTAAAATCTTAGAAATAAAAAATTCAAAGCGAGTGTCAATAGCTTTGGAGTGGTTCCGCACATCAAATCGTTGAAAGTATTGTGGGAATGGTACAAGGACTTGATTAATTGTGCCTGATAGTACTGGATTAACTACTCTAACTTTGCCAGCATAATTGTGACACCTCTTATTGAATATTGCGTTTATTTCTGGAAGTTTAAGACTTGAGAACATCAGAGTTTGCCTGTAGTATTTACTCCATCCATTGACACACCAACTCCTCACTCGTGCAAAATCTGTGTTGTGTGAAGATTTTGGCTGAAGATGTAAATGATCTAAAACATGAATAAGATGGTCCCAATTTTGCATCAAAAACACTTCCATTTGATCCATTATTAACATTTCAATTGATGCGAGAAAATCAAAATCTCTATCTTCTTCACCTTCAGCTCCTATGGTCATCCTTAATCCTAATATTGATGATATGATTATGTCTGACGAGTAAAAGTCTGAATATAACTTGAGAGCTTTTTTGGTTATTGAAATACCTATTTTGAATGTATCATCTGTATTACCCTTGAAAGTAAGTTCATAATCTTCAGGCTTAGGATTTCTTTTTGGCAGTGAAATCTCATTACCACCAAAGTCTTGCATAAATCTTGATTTATTTATTACAGAGCCGCCCTTATCTTCGCCAATAAAAATAGATATTAACAATTCAACAATTTTCAAGCATGAATGTCTGAACGGTACTAAAATCAGTATTTTGGGTCTAACTAGTCCCTGATCTCTATATTCATCTGGAATTTCACTCATATCACTTAACTTGGCCTTTTGAATTTTGGCATTATGATGCAAAATTTTAGTTCTTGTTTTTAAGATGTGATTAACAGCATGCAAACAATAAATATATCTAATTTGTGATTCATTGTTAAAATTTCTTTGACAGTACAATAAATCTTGATATTGATTCATAACTGAAAACAATTCTTTCTGTAATTGAGTCAGAGGGCTGCTTGTTTCATTCACGTTAGCTGGTAGATTATCAGAATTAGCTCTTAATAAGTTATTTTGAATCATAGACTTTACATACAATTCATTCCAATTGACTTTGCTGATGAGTCTGGGAGGTTTACCTGAAGCAGCAAATGTTTGTTTATTTAAAAGAGTCAATTTTTCTTTTTTGCATGTTGACTCTTCATTTTTTGTTTTAGGTATTTCATATTGGAGATTTCCTAAGCATGGCCATGTCAATCGACCAATTTCATTTGACACAGGCGTAGTAGTTAAAACTTCATAAAGTTTAGAATCTAGATCATGATTCAAATGAATAGAAAATGGATCATAAACATGACCTGCATCTTCTTGTTCCGTTTGATCATCTTCTTCATTTTTATCCTTAAATACTATATTTATTTGTTTTGCATTTTCACCGTCATCTGCAGTATCATTTTCAGTATAACTGTTTTCTGTCTTACCAACATCATAAGCATCTTCATCATCTTCATCAGAATTTGAAACACTATCATTTCCCTGATTTTCTTCACCCTCATCCATATCTTCCTCATTATCACTACCTTCATCAACTGGTTCAGAACTGTCAGAATCAGAATCAACAGCTGCATTATCAATTTTATTACCAAATGATTTTAAAAGATCACTCAATGGATTTTCTTCTACTTCCATTACTTCTTGTACAGCTGATTTACGACTATTCTGTCTAGCTTTATTTTCTTCTATTCTCTTGCGACGGGTTTCAATTTCTTCATATCTAGCCTTGCGGTCTTTAATATAAGATGAAGTATGATAATTAAATTTCTCCTTCTTTTTTTTGGGTTTAAATTCTTGCTTCTTTTTAGAGAATTTTTTTCCACGTCCTGGCCTGTTAAAAAAATAAATAAAAATTTAACAATCTATGAATTAACATGGATATTTTGAATTATAATGAAAAAACTTACTTCATAATGAAATTCAAGTGACAATTGAACAATTAAATAATTCGGGTACGATTCAAAAACAATTCAAAACAATAGTTCAAAACAAACGTCAAGTCCACGTGACTCGACTGTACGAGACTCGAGAATGAATGAAACACGAGGTTATACTGCAGTTAGACAGTAGAGTGTAGACTACACTTCTCTATAGTTCTTTACTGCCCAGTCCTCAGTCCCGTTCCGCTAGTTCTTTCCTATATAGTTCTCTTTCGATGCGCTCTGCACAAAAGCAGCAGCTGCAGTTAGCGCGAAATTCAAATTCATGTAATAATACAAATTAAAATATCGATTATATAAAAATATGTTTTTGCATTTATTAGAATAAGAATATGATTCAAATACTGTCTCGAAAAAAAAATTAATTAAAAATTTTTCATAACTAACTCACGCTGGGTGGACACGATTTTGACATTCAACTTTCCGCTTATATTATGTCTCAGTCAAAATGAGAAAAATTATGAAAACCACTAAATCTTATGTTTTTAAGGGGGTTATTTTTATTGGTGGTGTTTAAAATTATCTTAATTAACCCTTTACAATTATCAATTGCAGATTTACCAAAAAACGCGTCAATTTGAGGTCAAATTTTTTTTTCATTTTAATTTTTTAAACATTTTATTATTTTCTATGGGATTAAAAATGTATCCGGAATGGGCTCTTGAGGTCTGTATTTTACAAAATCATTGTTAGTTCAGTTAAAAAAATTTTAAAATAGTTGCCGAAGAGAAAAAATAGACTTTTTTAATTTTTTTGAAGCATGAGCTATTGAGTTTTGAGAAAAAGTCTTAAAATTATTAAAAAAAAATCCTCCATTTTTCTTAAAATTTTTCGGTCGCTCCCAAAATCACTTTCAAACATTCTGAAAAAATAATAGGATGTTCCGTAATTAATTCTGAGACTTTTCAACATTTTTCGAGATAAAAAAATATTTTTTTGTGAACATCTTATTAATATTCGTATATAATTAATATATGGTCGATTCTTTGTGCTTATATGTTGTGTAGAGTAAGCACAAAATCTTATCTATTATCATCTATTCGGAGCAGTTTTTGCATATAAAAAAGCCCTTAGTTCGAGCACATTCTGTTTATACAAAACTCTCAGCGCCTCAGCTCCCAGCACGAATGGCCTGAGCTATGGTTGCATGGCTTAATTCATTAGCAGCTTCGAACGTAATTGCCAACATTTTTGCTCTAAATAATCAACAGTTTCTTGTTTCATGTAGAAGCCACACATATTGAACAGATGTCGATTATGCAATATTTGTAAGTAAGCGAATTTTTTGCATTTATTTTCTACAACATGAAGTAGAAAATGTTTAGCTTCCTTATAGTGAAGAATCAGTGAAAATTTAAGCATTTTCAGTCTAGTGCAGGTTGAAACTGTTTCAAGCTGACTGCAATAGTTGCATTACTTCGATCATGTTCAAAGTGAAAGTATAGTTTTTCATTTTTAATAATGAGAAATTTGCGCTGAACACTTTATCCACGACCAACTATTTACCGTATTGGCGTAAACAAATATGTTTTAATTGACTTGCAAAATAACGACATGTAAAATTTGAATAACTCACCATCATAATCATTACTTCGAGAACGATTCCTTAATACTGGGCCAGTACTGGCAAAAAAGACAACGAATTTTTTATCCAAGACAACATACATATAGATATGTCTATTATTATAATGAAATATTAAGAGTATATTATATGAAATAGAATTATAATATTAAGTAGACATTATTATAAAATATCATCTTATAGGTACAGCTGATAAGCTTGGCGCGTTTCGCTCGGGCCTCCAATGCGGCCAACTTGGTTCAAGAAGCATCTCAATTATCAGTTGAAAGGGTCCTTTTTCGAGATAAAAATATTCACCACTGTCCAAATAAAAGTGAGTTCATATACCCGTCACATCCAAATTAGCGAATAGAATACCGTTAAATAAATATTATTCGTCTTGGAAAATGGTAAGAAAAAAAAGTTTAAATAATAACGTACATAGGTGAATATATTACAAAGTAGACTTACTTAAATTTTGTGATTTATTGCAGGTAATAAACTCTTTGAATCTTTACACCGTCAGTTTGGTAAGATGAACGTCGACTCGACATTGACTAGTGTTGCTGCCGAAAATCGTAGTTGCTCTAGCTAAAACAGATATATAGAACAGATATATAAGAGCGATTATATTTTACAGAGAGTAAGATGAAATTAATTTAACTAGATAAATGTGGCTCTATAGTTACATTCGGACTGGCTAAACTAGAGTTGTTGAGAAAACACCCGCCGACCGTCTGCCTGAGCAAAGGTGCACATAAACTAACTCTCGTCAAATACTCGAGTCATTACTGCTAAATTAAAAATCCAGAAGGAATAAAGAAGAAAAATTGTCTTAAACTAAGACTTTTTAAAAAGCCCGATGGTTGTTACCCTTCTTCCAGACTTCAACCCAAAGATAAGCCTTCACAACTCTAAAATCTTATTCGGAGTTCGTTAACCATTTCCAAACTCCTTGAGAAATTTAATCGTCTAATGAGCGATGTAAAAGTTCGTCTGAAATAGGTGCACGTAAACTAGTCAGAAAATTTGTTCATTGAATATTATTTTAATTATCTTATTAATTTCAATATCTTTTCCTGTTTTTATAATTGTGAATTTTCGTGATAAGTGAATGACGATTTAACATATTAAGAAGACCGTAAGCTATTATTGCGCTACTGAACCGAAAAGAAGAGTGCCAAATCAGATAATCAACCTAGACGATTGCTGCCTCAAAAAAGAATTGCAAAATTCACTTACGCCAAATTAGAGAAAGATTATTAAACGTACCAAATTGATCTCTTAAGGGGACAAACCAGTCTTAAAAGCTTAACCGATGATTATGCCAATAAAAATGCATTAATTAGAATGCATTTTTGACGGGTTAGAATGGATTTTTGACACAACCGTGCTCAAAGAGCAATTCTGACAGACTACAAAAATTGCAAAACGCGTGCCTGCGTATTGCAATGGGTTACCCCGCTAATTGCTGCTGAAACCAACGTTCCCTCTCTCCTTTGTGATTCAAAATTCTTGGATACAACTATGTTCTTAAAAAATTGTCAATATACAACAGTCGTATCATTGATTAAGTAGAGAGTATCAAAGATCTTTCCGAAACTCTAATATATTCAAACAACCAACAAAAATCGCTGCTATCGGAATGCTATGATGACGTATGGTTCTATAATCTCTCTATTAATCAATTTGATCGACACTATCAATATTGTAGCCCCTTCAAGTCCGCGTTCGTTGATCCACCAGTAGACCACGTCTCTGGAAAGTTAATAAGAAAATCAGATGACCCTAACACGGCATTTATAAACAAATTCAATAATAACTGTAATAGAGATTGTATTGATATCTTTACGGACGGCTCAAAACTGCCTTTAAAGGAGAAAAATGAAAATGGCAATCCCAATTACAAGGATACGATAGGTTCGTATCCTTGTAATTGGGATGTAAGTGGCACGGGGTTTGCAGCCTGGTCGTCATACGAAACCTTTCAATTTGCTTTCAAGATTCACAATCTCGCCTCAATCTTCACAGCGGAGTCTCTTGTTATTACTACCATACTGGATAAAATAAGTAGCTCTAACGACAACAATTTTAGAATTTTTACCGATTCAGAATCTGTATTAAAAGCATTGTCATCACCGTCTACCTCGAAAACAGAGTCCTCATTAATTACTAAAATAAAAGAAAAAATTCACAACTTAAACATACTCAACAAGATAGTAAAATTCATCTGGATTCCGTCTCATACTGGTATCACCAGTAATGAGCACGCAGACTCTGCTGCTAGGGCAGGGGCGAGATCAAAAATAGTTAGTCAAACAGAGATTCCGTACTCTGATATTTTCTCCGATATAAAACTTAAGTGCATTAAAGCCGGCTTGAACAACATTATAAATAACTCGCAAGATAAAGGAAAACACTTCTTTGAAAACTACTATAAAGCGAACACCAAGCCGTGGTTTACCGAATTTAAAAACTTATCTAAAAAAGCCATTGTAATAATAAATAGAATTACTAATTATATTAAGAATTACAAAAAAAACTTAATCTATCAATTGCTACAGATCTTCTGTCGGTTCTTGAACGTTTGACATGAACCATTACCCCAAGTTCGTTGTTTGTGGTATACGCTCATTTTTAATATTAAAATATTTGTCGCTGATAATGAACTCCCCATATTTTTTCAATGTCATATATTCTGCTGCTAGCTGTACATCGACTTTAATCGTGGCTATCAAAACTTTAATCAAAGTATCAAAACTCATCTAAAAAATGTAAAAAAATGTCGAGCCTCTACGTAATGTATATGTGTGCGGGCGCGTCATCTAAACCTTATTCGACAATAAACTGCCCCTTAATTTAGCTGCCCCACTCATATGGTGGTTTAAAAAACCATGTCATGATCTTCATTACAGGTTACAGGCATTATAGCCAATTCCTTAGCAACCGCGCAATTGTTGCTGTCTCTTTAATCATACTTTCCATAAAATCACCATTCTCTTCAATATCTCAAAGCCCATTTTCTGGTACTTCTATATTTTGATTGAAAATTTTTGAAAATGTTTCTGTATTGCACGACAAGCAAAGAATCGAACAAAACAATGCGTAATTTTTGCATGTTTTTAAATACTTATTATATTATTTATTTTAATTCTAGTGTTTCAATAGCTCGGGACACAGATCGGTTGAGTTCAAACAATTAAAGTATTCAAAGATACTTTTTTAGTATGCAAAGATATACTATTTTATAATGTTTATCATACAAAGATGTTAAACTATTATAACATACAGGGATGTCAATCGACTGTAGCATTCAAAGATGCTTTATTAACATACAAAGATGTTATTATACAGAGGAACAAGTGTATTATGATTCATCAACCAGCTATAATTAGTAGCTCTTTTTTATTTCCTACTATTGCACTTTTACTACGTACGATACGCATATTGTACGGCACTACCTTCTGTCAGTGGTAAAGATTCCAGTTTCACAGGCCCTTTTTACTCATTTTGGTAGTTTATCAAGTTTTCCTTCTTCGTTTTTGTCACCATACAAGTGGCGAATTATTTTGGTACCTGCTTTAGCAATCGCTTCAGCTCGAGCATTAGGATCATACAATTTCTCGGCATCTGCCAATAAATCATCTTTCTGATTCTGAATACTTTAATTAAATTCACAGCTTTATCAAATAGAGCTGATGTCGTATATGGCAACCCAAAAATAAAAATTTTGCATAAATATATAATTCAGATTATGTGCCCTTGAAGTGTCACGGGGCTTCTCAATTATTGATGTGTCAGTACTCGTGGCGAACCATTCTTCACCATAGAGAAATAATTCTCGTAAGTTCCAGATATTTTCTTCCTCGAGCTTCTCGACTACTGATGTACCAGTATAAATGGTGAACCATTCCTCATTGTAGAGGAACAATTCTTTTAAATTCCAAGAATTTTCTTGTATGTCTGAAGCCTCGATTTCGAAATCATTAAGCTCCTGCTCGTACTGATGAGCCTCTCGAAGCCAACGTAGCGGGATTCCGTTCATCAACATTGTTTTTGAGAATTTCTATATATCTTAAAAAAACATAACAAAAACATTCAGGTAAAACACAAAAAATAATGAAACACAAAATAATTTTTAATATTTATACATGTAGAGAAAAAATTGAACACAACGCGTCGCGAATCTTATCAATCGTCGATAGGTATCAAATGACTTGTTAGTCCACGCGCGAGCATTTGTTATGACTTCATAAAAAAAATTACCAGATGCGCTTCGATGCAGCCGATGTCATGTCAGAAGTTTTTGAATGCCGAATCTGCTGATGATGTAAGGCGGTGTAGCCGTCTGTAGGCGCTGAGCTTTATAAGAATTGAAAAGATATCGGCTTTTCATGGCGATGTCACAGAAGCACCGACTATGAATGTTTTATTTTTTTCATTAATTTGCTGCATTTCAGTTTCAATTATCATAATATCTACGTCTTCTTTCGCAATATGTGTCGAAAAATGTTTATTGTTAACTCTTTACAGAGTAATTGGATCAGAAGAACTTTGTTTTTATCGATGCTTAGAAATTTATCCAAATCTTCAAAAATTATTCTAAACGATTTTATGAAATAAAAGCCATTGTCAATCACAAAATAATTATTTGCTTGCATAGATGTATTAGTCCAGTCCAATTATTTTTGAACGTGAAAAAATTCGCAACCGGAGTTTCTCACCGGGATTCGTTAGGTTTCGATGTTAGGAATGAAGTAATAACAAATGCCACAGTTGAGTTGATTGGAATATAAACAATTGGGCCCTTTGAAATGACGAAAAATCGGTTTTTTGACTACAGATTGAAAACGGTACGTTGTATGAAAAAAAGTTTCAAACAAAAGTTGTAGATCTTTGCAAGACCTTTAATTTGAGATAGAGAACGTCAAAATCGGTTAATTTGTTTATCCGATAGCTCCAAAAAACCTCAAAATATGACCGTTTTTTTCAATTGTTTATAAGTTTGCAATAAATAAAGCTAGGGTAACGAAACTCTAGGGATATGAAGCTCTTGTCATGACGAACAAAACGCTTTTTTCATTTTTGCGCTAAGTGCATTATTTATCGAGTTATTCAATTTGTTTATTAAAAACACCTCAATTGTCAATAACAAAAAAAGCGACTTACAGACATCGCAGAAGGATCTGGGCGGGCTCAAATCAAAGGTAATTACTTCTATTTTTGTAATCTATGATAATAATAACATATTTTTATTATTTACTGCTCGAAAAATGAACAAATAAAAAGCCTTAAAAAAAAAAGTATAAACAAATAAGTTTTGCTAGCTGAATAAATGCTACACAAAAATAAAAACTTCAGAAACGAAAAACTGACATTTTTATGCAAATTTAAAAAAAAAATATACTTCTCTAAGTGCAATAGGAAGCGAGTTAGGATTTTTTTTTTAAAAATCACTGCTACCGTAATTGTTTATATTAAGAACTGAAATTTATACATATTATCAATGGAAAACTAAAGTTTCAGATGCGATTATTTGCAACTTTCAAATATGATTATTATTGTAATTATAATATGTTGAATATCGCATCAATTAATGCTGCTCTAGCGACAGTCTATGCGACGAGGGAGGGGGAAGCTCGCTCGAGGCCAGCTCTTGCGCGACAAAAATTAAATCATACGTTTCAAAATCGTTTGCGCTGTAAAAATTTTCGATATCTCAGCTTCCGATGCACCTAGAGAGTTGAATTTTTTTTTATTTTAAAGGTATTGAAAAATAATTAACAATGGTAATGTTTATAAATAATTCAAGTCATTGGAAATCTAGTAAAATTGACTTTTAATGTTTCCTTTTTTTCAGCGATATTTATTAACGTACTCTTGTATTGGATAAATTATTTATTATAGCTTATTTGATAAATTTTTATTCATACAAAAACTTCTGTTCATATGACAAAAATGACGATAAATTTCAATCGATCAATATCATTACACTATTATATATCAGTATAATTCATTTTAATTTTGCTTTTTTTGCAACGTGCCCGGTATTTGTTTCATCAGAGCTACTATCAATATCCGTTTCTTCTTCGCTCTCATCTAAAAGGCAAATCGATTAAATCGCCGGCAAAAGCTTCATATCCCTAGAGTTTCGTTACCCTAGGTTTATTTATTGCAAACTTATAAACAATTGAAAAAAACGGTCATATTTTGAGGTTTTTTGGAGCTATCGGATAAACAAATTAACCGATTTTGACGTTCTCTATCTCAAATTAAAGGTCTTGCAAAGATCTACAACTTTTGTCTGAAACTTTTTTTCATACAACGTACCGTTTTTAATCTGTAGTCAAAAAACCGATTTTTCGTCATTTCAAAGGGCCCAATTGTTTATATTCCAATCGACTCAACTGTGGCATTTGTTATTACTTCATTCCTAACATCGAAACCTAACGAATCCCGGTGAGAAACTCCGGTTGCGAATTTTTTCACTTTTAACATAGAGTCAGATCTAATTGGACTGGACTATATCGTTCACCACAGATGCTACTCACTATAAAAAATTGCAACTAACAATAAGTAGAAAGTATCTACTTCAGCATGAATCGAAAAAGCATTTACTCAGTTAACGAATTAAATAAATAATTAAAAATAAAACTTAACTGAAAAATTTTAAAAAATTCAGGTATCTAAGAACAGCTGTAAGATGTGTAATGTCTTTAATTAATATACATAAATTTAATTGAATTTTGAACAATTCAAGTAATTCAATCGAAAAAAAATTTTTTATAAACTTCAGTTATAAATTTAAAACCGCTGCCAATTCATTGGCAAAGAGCTTCCTCAGAAAAAAATTATCGTTCCTATTTTATTTATAAATTCTAATAAAGCAATTATTTAAATTTGAACTCTGTGAAAAAAACCACTAAAAAGTACAAATTGTATGCTGTTTTATTCAATTCAATCATTACTTGTTTGATACAGTTCTTTTCTTTTTCCATTTATTTTGTATCATTTAATTTATCATGGGTCAAATGTGAATCATCTTTTCCTATTTTTGCTAATTCCAATTGTTTTGACTAGGCCCCCGACATTGGGCATCAGGCCGAGCAGACCAAGTTAAATTATCTATTGATAATATAGTATTTCGAAGGTAGGAATTATAGGATAACTTTATTTATAAAGTTAATTAATAACTTACAGTAGACATATGTGAATATAACGTACAATAGTAATATCGATTATAAATGATATAAGATTGATATTAATATAATATATAATGTAAAGAATAGTTATAATTATATAACTCCTCCGGGCTATAGATTAATAACGCCTTCGTTATTGGATAAATCGCTTGACTTTTCTGATGATGTAGTCTTTTTATTTATTGGTTTTCTTCTGAATACCATCATTGATAAAATCAATATTATTCCCAAAATAAAATCGGATAAACTAATTATAATACTGATAAGAAGTGATGTTGAAGAATCCTCCTCGTCAAATGTTATAGTTCTCATTGTCGGCATAATTATCGATTTCATTTGATCAATTTTTTTTTCTTATCTCGCTAATTCATTTATTTAATTCATTCAATTAATGATTATGAATAATGAATGGTTGGATCTCTGAAGTACTAATTTCTCCTATATATTGATTTATTGGATAACCTTGGATTAAAATATTATTTCCATAAAAATAAGATGTTTCTTTAGCAATTTTTATCGTATATATAATGGAATTTCGTGTTACAACAATTGATCCTTTGGCAAATTTTTAAATCTATGAAATTGTGATAATGTAAAGTAAGTTGTTTTGATAAATAAATATTTATTAATATCTTTCTCATATAAGATAACTGATCATAAGTTAAAATTTCAAGATCGAATATATCATCATTAAAATAAAAAGATCTTATAATTTTGCCAAGCAAGTTTAAAAAACTGAGTTCCTATGAAATGAGTGTTATCAATGTATCAAAAGTTCCAACTTTTCGTGAATGCTCATTCAACGTACGTTGAATATTATTACTTATAATTTCTGAATTTCAATGTATATTTTTACTTATTTCATTAATAATAATTATTGATTCATTTCACGTTTTAGTTTCTCTTAAACGTTGATTTTCTTCTTAATCTGATTATTTATGCGTTCTAAATCCGGCCTTACATGTGCTGAGCCTGAAGGGCTCATAGCACAGGCATTATATTCGCTTTGGTGTGTGAGAAATCTACATATTTTGAAATATTTTTTTATTTAATAATATTTTGTTTTATCACTTTCACGAATGCAAAACAGTATACTGTTTATTGCACCGTGGCAGTGACTTGGCAGTAGTTTTTAAATAATATCATAAATATTTATTTTTTATCATTAATCCATATGTTTTCTTCTTCGATCCTCACGATTATTGATTCGCAAGTGTGAAAAGTGAACCGTTCCTCATTACAGAGGAACAGTTCTCTCAAACTCCAAGCATTTTCCTGCCTGTCCCAAGCCTCGATTTCCAAGTCGTTAATTTCCTGCTCATATTGTCGAGCTTCTCGGAGCCAGTGTAATGGAATCCCGTTCATCAACATTTTTTTTTTTTTTAGAATTTGTGTAGATCTTAAAAAAAAACATGACAAAAACATTCAAGTAAAACATTATTTAATATTCATACATGTAGAGACGAAAAAAAAAATTGAACAGCTACTACGATCGCGTCGCGAATCTTATCGATCGTCGATGGGTATTAAATGACTTGTTAGTCTGCAAGCGAACATTTGTTATAACTTAATAAAGAAAAAAAATTACCGGATGCGCTTCGACGCGGCCGATGCCATGACGACGCTCCGTATAGTTAATAATTTTAATTAACTTCAATAAATAATTTTTAACATTTTACGAACTCAAAATTTATCGAACATACTCTCGTTCTTTCTTTTTCAGTAAAGATAGAAGTATATAAAAAAAAAAAAATTTCCAAAAATGTACACTTTACACACATAAAATTTCAGCGATTTTGCGCAACATACTGGACTAGGTCGCCATTTTTGTCACGTCGCGGGAGCGACATGAGCGTTATAATTATAGATTATTATGAATTTGTAAAGAAAGTACTTGAAAAGTGTCTTTATGCAACGTGAATTGCATTGGCCTTGCATGTTGTGCTGAGCCGGAAGGGCTCGTAGCACAGGCATTCTCTCAAACGTGTGTGAAACGTGTACATCTTGAAATTCATTTTTACCATTTATAAAATAGTCTGTTTAATCACTTTCACGAGTGCAAAACAGAATACTGTTTATTGCACCGTTGCAGTGACGAGTCAGTGATTTTAATAGTATCATAAATATTTTATTATAATATATATAAAAAAGAAGCATAGTAACAGGGAAAGAAAAGTAATAAGATTTGGTTTAATAGAATGATTTATTGTACTCACATTTTGTAAAATGGATGTAGATCAGATTGATCGAACCTGGGTGGAATCGAGCAGTGATTCGTTTGGAGGCCGGGACGAGACTGAGCTTATTACATGCATTATCGATGCTGTTTTTTAACAAAGGCTTTACGTGGGTGGTAGAAGCTACCAGTGGTTTAACATGATCCGAACGCGTAAATATGACATTAGTCACTCTCTTCCACCCATGTTCTTTATTTCATTCGTAATAAGCTTTAGTCGTTTGATTTTAAAATTATTAAAGTTAATTATTACTTATCTTAAAATGTATCAATGCTATCAACTATTCACTTGAACTCTGCTGCATCTTATCATCTGCATGTCTTAGGAGAAGGTATAAAATATATTCAGGGATATATCATAAATAATTGTTAAGATTATTAACAATTATCGGGAAGAAGAATTATATAAAATTCATAGTGTTGCATTTTATTTATAAAATGCACGAAACAATTCAAAGCTCTGTTTTAAAAGTTTCGCGCTCAGAAGTTTTTAATTGTCGAATCTGTTGATGATGTAAGGCAGTGTAACCGTCTGTAGGCGCTGAGCTTTATAAGAATTGGAAATATATCGGCTTTTCATGGCGATGTTACAAATGTTCTCTATATTCGGGTTCCTCCTTTGTTCCAGTATTAATTGTATTTGTCCCGGTTTCGATAGTAAACCATTCCTCATTATATAAAAATAATTCCCGTAGATTCCAGGCGTTTTCCGGCCTGTCCAGAGCCTCAATCTCAATTTCGTTTAACTCTTGCTCGTATTGACGAGCCTCTCTCAATCATCTCAATAGATTCCATTGAACAACATTTTCGTATGAGTGTAAATATATCTTAAAAAACACAAAAAAAACATTCATATAAGATAGACTGTCCGTTATTTCCCGAATTGCTCCAATCCTCGCTCTCACCCCTTGAAAGCTCATCATTTGGCTCACAATGAAAGAAAATCACTGTCCGACCGCGATTAATTAACTCTAGATAGTGCCACACGCGTCAGCTTTTTTCCCATTTAAATAACATGGGGAAATTTAAAAAAAATGTAAATTGAAGTTTTAAACCACTTAAAATAGCTAATCCTTGGGGTTAGCGACGGTTTTCACTTCCTGGTACACCCATAATGAGTAACCAATACTTACGGAAACCCCCCGAAAAGAATTGTGGATTGTGCACACACGATATACTCAAAAAATGAAGAAAAACAGCATGTTGGCGTGGTTTTTCGATATTTTACAGCAAAAATAAGCATGAACGATCATCTTAAATATAATCACGTCAAAGTTGAGATCAAGACCTTTAATTTGAGGGTAATAAAATCTATTTACGTTCATCAGAACCAAAGTTACAGGCGTTTGAAGTTTCATTGAAAAATCAGGTATCGAATCTCGTCCGGCCGACCAAACGCGCGACTCGCGGCTCACTGTAATCGCAACTCGTACAAATGACAATGTAATTAAACTAGAAAAATAATTAAAAATATGGTTTTTATGCGTTTTTTTCTCAGCTTTTACGTGGCGTAGTCGGATTTTTCAGTAATTTTCATTTTCGTACGGAAAAATGGACTTGAACATTTATTTCCTATTTTTCCTAGTGAACGTGTAAATTATTGAAAAATCCGACTACACCACGTGAAAGCTGAGAAAAAAACGCATAAAAACCATATTTTTAATTATTTTTCTAGTTTAATTACATTGTCATTTGTACGAGTTGCGATTACAGTGAGCCGCGAGTCGCGCGTTTGGTCGGCCGGACGAGATTCGATACCTGATTTTTCAATGAAACTTCAAACGCCTGTAACTTTGGTTCTGATGAACGTAAATAGATTTTATTACCCTCAAATTAAAGGTCTTGATCTCAACTTTGACGTGATTATATTTAAGATGATCGTTCATGCTTATTTTTGCTGTAAAATATCGAAAAACCACGCCAACATGCTGTTTTTCTTCATTTTTTGAGTATATCGTGTGTGCACAATCCACAATTCTTTTCGGGGGGTTTCCGTAAGTATTGGTTACTCATTATGGGTGTACCAGGAAGTGAAAACCGTCGCTAACCCCAAGGATCAGCTATTTTAAGTGGTTTAAAACTTCAATTTACATTTTTTTTAAATTTCCCCATGTTATTTAAATGGGAAAAAAGCTGACGCGTGTGGCACTATCTAGAGTTAATTAATCGCGGTCGGACAGTGATTTTCTTTCATTGTGAGCCAAATGATGAGCTTTCAAGGGGTGAGAGCGAGGATTGGAGCAATTCGGGAAATAACGGACAGTCTAATATAAGACATGAAAATAATATAAATACAAAATAATTTTTACTTTCATGCATGTAAAAATCGTAGCGGCCCAGCGCAATATCTGCTTATATAGCCCGGGAACCGTGGCTGAGAAGCGGCGTGATCCGCAGTGCACGTCTATACATTTGTACGCGACTTTGCGTATGTCACGATCGGTAACGATTGCTCATTGAAAGTCCTACATCGCAGGTTCTCGTATATTTTGTTATTGTTTACGGTATCAATTTTAAATAATTTCTCCGTGAATTATAATTGTAGAGTATTTGTTTTTACATGAAATCGCTGTGTATGGTGCGCAATAAGAATAATTATTGTCGAACGGAGTTTCGACAAGATCATTACATCCACTTCTTCTAACCGAAGTGAAAACTTTCTCAGCTACAATTGAATGTGCTTTGAAAAATAATTTGCAAACTTTAAATTTTAGGCGATAATTATAATGGTGCGATTTGACATCGACTTTAAATACACAACTCCGGTTTTTTGTGTCTCTCTCATCAAAATTGATTAATTTCTTTGAGACTATGGTCCCATCTAATTTTTCCATCCAATCTCTTAACTAGAATGAAAACATTTGTTGAAATAGTTGAATGTGCAAAACTCTAAATTTTAGGGGACGGGTAAACTCTAAATTTTTTAGGTAACTTCTAAAAATGCAGAGTGGGTGAAAAGAAAAATGTTAATAACTACTCTGTAAAACGGCACGTAAATACTGGTACGGGTGAGCAACTATTGAGTTTTCAGCTACAAAAACAGCTGCATTTAAGCGAAATGTCACGTCGCGAGGGCGACATGAGCATTTGTTATTATAAATTATAATGAAAATTCTGTCACGTCGCGGGGGCGACATGAGCATTTTTATTGTAAATTGTAGTGAATATTTATAGTAATAATTTGTAGAAGAAATCATTGTGAGAAGGGAAAGTGATAGAAGTAGAATTTAATTTATAGGAATTATTTATTGTACTCACATCTTGTTTTGAATATAAGTGGTTGAATTGGACGAACGTGCGGGTGAAAGCGTCACACGGTAGTGTATCGGCATCGAGTTGTGTCGAGACTGAGCTAATTATTCATGTACATTTTCAAGACTATTTTAAACAAAGGGTTGCGTGCTGGAAGCTACCGATGGTTTAATTATGATCCCGAACGCGTATGTGTGACATTAGTCATTCTCTTCCACCCATGTTCCTTCTTTCATTCATAATAAGCTTGAGTATTAATTATTCAATATTCAAATTATGATAGTTAATTATTACTTATCTTAAAATGTACCAATGTTTTAAACTATTCACTTGCACTTTGCTGCATACTATCACTTGCGTGTCGTAGGAAGGTATAAAATCTATTCAAGGATATATCATAAATAATTGTTAAGATTGTTAACAATTTACGGAAAGAAAGATTGTAGGAAATCTATGGAGTTGCATTTTATTAATTAAAATGCATAAAACAATTCAAAGCCTTTTTAAAAGTTTCAGAAAGCTCAGAAGTTTTTGAATGACGAATCTGCCGATGATGTAAGGCGGTGTAGCAGTCTGTAGGCGCTGAGCTTTATATGAATTGATTAAAAGATATCGGCTTTTCATGGCGATGTCACAGAAATTAAACCCGTTTTAAAATCTAAATAAAGAATTTTTACTTCAATACGGCATTAGAAAGATAATTAGACAAAATAACCTATCAAACAATGCATTGACATTTCTTTCACATGGGTGATTGTGCTGAGCCATTTTTTTATAGAAGAAACAAATACACTTTTCTCGATTTACGCAAAAACCGCGTTTTTCGGCACAAAATTGCTTATGTATATAGCATCTGAAATAATGCATCAATCTAAATTTTGATGCCGGATTCTGAAAGATAATGAAATAACTTTCTAGCATCGTAATACGTGTTCGTAGTTGTTAAATTTTTTAGGGTTGGCTTAGACATTTAAAAAGAAAAAAATAGATTGTTCAATCTTGTTTAAATCGGAAATCAAAATGCTCTTTGAGCGACCAGTAAAAATTATTAAAATGAGCTGAAATTTTTGGGGCTTCATTCTTAGGCATATTGAGGACACTAAGATTGTAAAATCGAGGTTTCGAAGATCTTAGATCTTTTTGAATTAGTCTAATTTACACACAGTGAGACTTTACTTTTTCCAGAGCTTGAAAAACTCAAAGAAATTCGAGATGTGAAATTTGTTTCAAATCATGAAAAATATAAACCAAATTTGATTAATAAATCAATTTGATTCGTGAATTGAAATGCATTCAAATCGAAAATTGATTTCAATTTTTACAACCCTGCACGAAGCCCGAGCTCATTACAAGTGTACCCTATATAATGTGAATAATTAAAATTGAGTAATCACATCGTACACAGAAATAATATCAAGTGTTGAGACGAAAAAAAAGAAATCTGATGCATGGATCCTGATCTTCTGATCTGAGGGTATCTGCAAAAATCCGATGCAATTATAGCTAATCAGCATTGTCGATAATAGTAGACTAATTTTACTGCAGACACTGCCTGTGGAGAATTTCATCCGTATTCCGTGGACAAATCCATAACACATCATATGGGTTATGATTTGGTAAAGCAGTTGTCATTTCTCGCAGACGACGCACGCCATGCACGACGTCTTCGATAATGGTGCACCTGACACGAAAGAAAATTAAATCGCAGAGTTGCTGAAAACTACAGAAGAACTATAGTCATCATTATAGTATATTATTTACCCGTCATAGTATGTTGTAGAGACAGAGCACAGTTCAAACCACGACGCAGCATTAAAAAGCAGTAGGCATAGTCAGTGTCAGCGCGAAGTGGCGATTGATTTTTAAAGCTCTTGTGTCAGAGTTTGTGAGTTAACTCAAGTCGATACCGTGCCACACTCGTGTATTAGAAGCAGTGCATTGGCTGTATTCAGGGAATTGGCCTGGCATCTATAATACACAATACGCAAATTCACATCAACGCATACACACCAGCAGGTGTTCGTTGTCGGCGTGTACCGTGGCGGCCAAGCCTTCTGCATCCGAGTATACTATTTTTTCGATGCCTGTTTAGCTGTCATGCGGTATTGTTGTTGACGCTGAGACAGTCATCTTGATTGTCTCGTGATTTTCTTTCTGTTCGTGGACATCGAGATCGTTTTAACAACATGACCAGCAAGAAAGGACAGACCTGGAGAATTGAGGCTGAAATCGATAAAAATCGTGAGGAGAACAACTGGAAAAAGGTCATCGAACTAGCCGAGCAGCTTAAATCAACATCCCCAGGAGCTGGTAAATTATTTATTACCCATTTAGATTGCAAAATACTTTGTTGTTAATATGAATGATTTTTTGTTATGTAAATTGAATAAACTTGTGCTTGTGGTTGCGTAATGGTAGAATGCTTGGCTCATTTCCTTGGAGGTGAAGCTAGACTAGAGGCATTTCTGGAGCAAACACCACCGATTGATGTCAATGTAGCCAAAGCTCAAACAGGCTTAGTGGAAGCCAAAAAGTATCTTCTTTTGGCTGCTGGTGAGAAAGACAAACAAGTAAGTAGTATTGTAACTGATCTGTGAACTTTGCTATTAAAGACTATATTCAAGATGTCAATTTATAAATTCTAGGCACCTGTGGCATTGGACGCTCAATTGTTATTAGGAAAACTTCACTATGCTATGGGAATGTATAGTGAATCACTTGTTCATTATCAAGAGGCAGATCTGCAGTCACTTACAGAAAAGCAGTTACCAAGTCGTAGTTTACGTATTGTTGCTGAGTCTTTTGCTATTAAGGGATTATGCTTAGAAAAACTACCTCCCACTTCCAAGTCAAAGTATAAAGTTGCAGAATGGCATAGCCAAATGATTAAATGTTATGAGGTAGCTTCAAATATCACTTTAGTGTACTTACAAGAGCAGGACAAAGTTACTATGCAACAGCAAAATGGAACTTTGACAATAAATAGTACTTCTAACCTTGGTGAGCTTTAAATAAAATTTACTAATTTTGAAATTACATTTATTTTGATCATTTTTTTCATTTCCAAAGGATCTTCATCTCCACAAACTACTGTACAGCCAACAAAACAAATGGGACCTATATTAGAAACAGCGATGCAAAGGGCTCCTCTCATTCACATTCAAGCAAGAAATATTCAAGAAGCAGTTGACTGTTACAGGTAGGCTGCATAAATAAACAGAGAAAAGTCATTTTTTAACTATATTCTTCTAGTCTAACTATTTGGCAATTTCTAGAAACTTACTATCAGCTCTTGAAACTACAGCCACGCAAAGTTTAAGACTAACATTAGCTCGTCAGTTAGCAGAAGTATTATTGAGAGGCTTAAAGGGGATTAATTATACAGTGCCAGAAATCTCAGGTATTTAGAAATTAAAAATATAATTTAAAAATTTAATATGACCCTCTAAATTGAAGATACAAAAAATTATTTAGCCCCTACAATAGCAACAAAAAAGTCAAGTGCAACTGAATCACCCTGGAAACCAAAGAGATATGGTGGAATTACCTTGTTTACTCCAAAAAATGAATATGAAGAATTAATTTTACTACTATTAATCTGTGAAGCCATGGCAGGGAAAAATGCTGTTCTCAGTCAATCACCAGAATTCAAAGAGGCTAGAGTACGAGCTTATCAAAATGCCTGTGCTATTTATGATCTACTTTGTGTTTGCGTTGTAAGATGGAATCAAGTAGAACTTTTGCAAGAGGTATTAATAATAAAATTTTAATATTAATTTTAAAAAACTCAATAATTATTGAAATATTATAAATTTTAGTCATTGGAAAGGGCTATGAAATTCTCTCATGGAGAAGTGCATACATGGACACAATATGCTTTAAGTCTAATCCATCTTGGAAGTTATGTTCATGGATTTGCAGTATTAAAAATGGCAATAAAACTTTCTCCCCAGAAAGTAGCTCCTTGTCTACTAGCTGCAAGATTGTGTTATGAACATTTGAACAAAGTATGAAAATAAACTTGCCCATAAAATAATTTGATAATAAAAGTATACTTTTTTTAAAAGATATCTGAAGGGATTGAATGGAGTCAGTCAGCATTATCACGAGAAACTACCAATCCTCAAGGACTAGTGGCTAGGTGTCATCTTTTTATTGGGATTGGATACAGTTTACGTTGTGCCAATACAAATCTTAAGCAAGAAAAAGCACAGTACAGTCAATCGGCGTTTGATGCTTTTAATAAGTAAGTTATTGTTTTTAAAATTTACTCAATACATTTACTATGATGTTTAACTGATATAATAACTTTCTAGAGCTCAACAAAATGATCCAAATGATCACCTAGCGGAATTCTATTTGGCTAGAGAATATGCTTTAAATAGAAAATTAACAGAAGCAATGATACATGTTAAAACTGCATTAAATTTAAGAGCAGAACACATTCCATCCTTACAATTATTAGTCTTATTACTTACTGCCCAAAAACAATATAAAGAAGCAATGGACTTAATCAAAAGCATTCTAGAAGAATTTCCGGACAATATGAAATTTTTATACATCAAAGCTACATTAGAATTGCGTGTTTTTAGTGCTGAAGATGCTTTATTTACCATTAAACATATGCTTCATTTATGGAAACAATTATATGAAGGTCAAATGAGTTCTGAAGGAGAACAACAAAGTGAAAGACGTAGTGAAACAAGAAGTGTTTTTCAAATGTATTCATCGGAAATGTCAGATAAAGATTCTAGTTAGTAACAAAATAAAACATTGTGTTTGATAAATAAATATTCCATTATATATCAATTTAATTTTATCATAAAATTCAAATTTTAGGTTCAATAAGAGCTCAATCGCTTGCTGCATCTAGGGTTGAACAAGCTTTATCAGAAGTAGCATCCTCATTAAGCTCTTTTGTTCCAAGAACTGGTCCCCAAAAAGCCTGGTTATTACAATTAGAAGTATGGTTATTATTAGCCGAAGTTTTTATTGCATTGGACCATATTAAGGAAGCTACATTGTCAATACAAGAAGCATCTAATATATTTCCAATGAGTCATCACATCATGTTTACTGTTGAGTATTTTTAAAATTCTAAAATTTCAAAGATGTACATGAATGTATATTAATAAAAAAAAAATTTCAGCGTGGACTGCTGCATGATTTCAAAAAGGAATATGAAGAAGCCAAAACATCTTATATGAATGCTGTAGCAATTAATCCAGTGCATGTAAAGAGCCTTCAAAATTTGGTAAATAATGTTTTTAATAAGTGTTACTTCTCATATTATTTTATTTCATTTTATTTTCTTTTATTTTTAGGGTATGGTAAATAATCACCTTGGCTGGACCCGACTGGCTGAGAAAATATTGAGGGATGCTACTAAAATTGATCCATACGATTATGTAACATGGTAGGACATAACATAATTTCATTCATATCATTTTTTGTATTGTAAAGGTTTTATTAAAAATATGTATCTTTCTGTGTAGGTATAATTTAGGTGTAGTTCTACAATCACTCGAAGAACATGAAGCAGCAGCTGATTGTTTTGAAACTGCTCTTCAGAATGAGGCTACTCATCCAATCCTTCCTTTCTCAACTGTTACAACTGTTTTTGAATGAATAAGAATTTTACAGGGAATATGGTATGAATATGAAAATTGTTAGTCGATTTATCACGGAGACACAAGGGTAAATTCAAATGGTTACCAACTATCATTCAAGTTTGAATGAGCATAATGCTATGAACTCTAAATTATCTGTCTCAGTTATTCATTTGTATATATAATGACGGTTAAGTGTATCTTAAATTTATTAATAAAAGTTATTGTTACCAAAACTAGTTTTCGTAATTAATTTGAAACACAAGCTTAGTTGAGTGATTCTCTTTTTTTATTTTTCTTTACATCATTAATATTTTTTACATTATAATTTTTTAGATTAATCTTTCACCTGCTACTATAGAAAGTAGTAAAGATAAATAATATCTTCAAGATACATTTTCTTACATGTTTTTATGCTAAAGGTAATAATAATTTTTGAGCAATTTAAAATATTTTGCTCAATACAATTTCATGAAATTACTCGAAAATGATTTTTACATGCTCAGTTTGAAAAATGTTTGACCTTACAATATTTTTCGTATCATAACAGAAATTTTCAATTATGAATTTAACTTCGCAATATTAATATACTTAACGAATTGAACAGAACTTTGATTTCCATTTAATCAATTATAAACAACAGGTTTTTACGAGACGGAAAAAAAACAATAATTAAGATTACCGAATAAAAATATGTAAAGTAGAAGATTATTTTAGTTTTAAAATATAACTTATAGTGGAAGTTTTAAATCGCACTACGATAATAATTTTAGGAAATAATTACATTTTAAACTAATTTAACAAGTTAGCATAACAATTTAATGAGTTTTCGACTCACGTATTCACAAAATACGTCAAAGTAACAGTAATCATTTTAGCAATGCTTACGGTATTATCAGTGAATTAAAATAAGTCAATTATTTAAAAATCTTTGTAGTTGGATACAGTAGTGTAAGCCCATTTATTAAAGTAAATATCAATCTGGTGACTTATTATTTAATATATTAAGTCGCAAAACCAAGAAATTATATTTTTGATTATTAAATATAATATTCAAATTTCTTATTACTTTGTAGAAATCTTGGGAAATAAAAATTATACTAATATTTATATATAAATATAATTTTTTTCATTCTTTCAATGTGGGTCTATCTATTTAGCTTTTTTAAAACCCATTTTTATCATTTTTCTGAATATTATACAATCTTTAAGTTCACAAGTTATTCGTTCTTGATTTATTTACAAAATGTACAATGAACTAACTCATGCTAAATCGTATCATCGCAGATATTAGCGTAAGTTTGGTATAATTTTTACTATTTTAATATCACTTAATTGTGCTATGGAAAGAATAGTAAATAATCATTGTCATATTGAATCTCATTTTCGATATTACTGAAATAATTGAGGAGAAAAATGAAGTTATTAGCATAAACATATTCATAGGATCTAATAATTTTAAAAAATGTATATAGGCTAGATGACGCAGTACAACTACGAGAGAAATTTAATGTTTTAATGAATAAACTACTGGAAAATGACTTTAAAATCATTGAGTATGAAAATCACTACACTGTAATTTTTATGAGTTATAATAGTTATTGTTTAAAATTTTTGGATTTTAATTGCAACCGATTATAATAAAATCATTTTGTGGAATAAAATCAATAAAATGTTTTTTAAAATTTTATTTGTGCATCTATCACTAACAATAGCCAAATTCATAAATCTGCGGACAGGTTTATACATAATTTTTTACGAGAAAAAGTTAAAAAATGTAAAGCTTCTGTGAACATATTTTACTTTAACTTTTATGGTATTATCATTCTTTTAAATCGAACTTGCAATTTTTATTATAAAATTTTTGTTTGTAATTTTGTAAAAGCGTCGAACTCAATTATTTAAAGTGTACTCCTTGCATTTCATAAAATACCTTTACCTAATTAATGGTACATGTTTTCTTAAGAAAAAGAATCTATACATATTACAATTTAACTCTTAAATTATGTAAGTTAGAAATTAAAAATCTTCCTAGAAATCATTCCATCTCTAGGTAGAGTAAAATGTCTTCCTCTTCAATGACTAGAAAATAAAACATAGATAATTAATTAAATTCATTGAATAGTTTAGATTATTTGTTCTTTGCGATTATGTTAAGATGAATTGCAAACACCGGCAAAATATCAGGATCACAGTCCATCATTGAAGCTTGGTCAATTGTCATTAATTAATTAGAAAATAATAAGAAGGCTTCATTGTTATACATACTCTTTTTCGGTTAAAAACTACAAAAAACAAGATAAAAATGAATAAAATAACAGTTTAAATCACACGCTGAAATCAACATTTTCACAAAATGTTAGTTTGACAGATCTTTTTTATTTGGTGATTAATTTAAATATAAAAGTTCAATGCCAAATTTGAAAATCGTAAACTGTACTAAATGTACATACAAATTTTTTTCGTCGTAATAGTTATTTATGTAGAAATACAAAAATATTAGATTCGTCGTTGTAGTTTTAAGTTATAATTATATTTTTTTTTGACAAGTCGAAGAATGCATCTTATAAATTTCTGCGTCTATCAATATCATCTACATCACTACGAAATTAACAACCGAGTTGAGTAATCAACAGCCTTATTTTATTAATCAACTAAAATAATGTCACAGATAATTTTTGTAACTATGTACATAATTTGTACTTTTTTCAAAGAAAGTATTAATATTAATCAGTCTCCTGCGCGCTACTTTATCAATGCGTTATTATAACAATTTTGTAATAAATTTGATTTTGAGATGAATAATTGTGTGCTTTATAAAAGCAAAATTACATTATTCAATTGTATAATTACAACGCCGAGTAAATAGCTTTTAAATTTTAAGACGTGAGTTCAACAAAGTTATTTTAATTAATCAATACAAACAGAACTAAATTAATTGTTCTACATGTTTTGTATCGAAAAGAACAATATTATAAACATATATTAATAGTAACTCTTTATACAACAAATTAATACATCTTAGTTATGAAATAAACCTGATGGTTTTTATGTTCGATAAAACAGTAATAGAATGTTTGATAATTCAATGAACTGATCAGAATTCAATAACATCGCACTACAGAGATTCTCTCATAGTAGAAGCTTCGTTTTTTTTTTTTTTTTTTTTTTTTTGAAAATACTTTAATACGTCTGAACGGCATGCGTCATTCTACAATATAATCAATTTATTCAGGTGCTGTGAGTGCCCGGTATGCACCTGCTGATAAGTCTATTTAGCCACTGCTTATAAGTGAAAGTTTCTCCCCTGCAAAAGAATTGTATGCTCTAATAATTTTTTTTGTTTGTGACAAAAATAAAACAATTAAAATGGAATAAAATTTTTGTTTGAATTAAATTTTCAATAAAATATATATGTCTCCTCTCCAATCAAATTATCGCTATTTGTTATAGTTAAAATCATTTTTTCTTTTATAAAGTAGGCGCTCAGCACATAAATTTAATTAGTATATATTTTAAAAATCAAAGTAATTAAATATTTAAAGTACAGGCAAACAAATGAAAATGAAAAAAAAATTACTATAAGTCATAAGTTTCTTACCAATTATCGAATCAATCAATTCACGTCTGATCTTGATTAGCTGATATTAGAGAATCGTAGATGTTAGACTTGGAATCTACTTCGAGATTGTTGCTATTCGTTGCATCGGCCGCCATTTGTTGCATAGAAGAGTCTGTTGCTCCACCATTCAGAAACATATCGTCATCGAAATTCAATAAATCTGATTCGGAATCGTAATGCGTCAATTCTTTATTGTTAGCGATAGGATATTGATCTGAAATAAATAAAGATTATAATTTTTGTTTGCAGCATAAATAAGGTACGTACAATTGACATGTAAATTAAAATAAATGTAAACAACATACTGATTCTACAAAATTCAAAAAAGTTTACTACTATTATGAATAAATAGTTGATATTTATTTTTTTCGATTTTACTATTTTCGTAAAAAATACTAATATCCGTCAGTAAACCGATAAAATCGCGCGCTATGAAAAATTGTCTTCGATTTTTCTTTATTTATCTCTGCAAATTTTTGGATGGACGAATTATTATGCAAAAATGAGCTTTTGTATCGATATTTGGCGTATGTTACAAAAATTTTTTAAGAAAAAAATTGAGTATATTTTTCTCAAGAACGAGTTGACCTTCGTGCATATAAGTTTAAAAACACGTGAGTCCACTGACCAGATATTTTTGGACATGTGTCTCTCATTTCTTTTTATATACATGTGCAACCGCACCCAATATGATAAAATAAAAATACACATTGATGTCGCTTACATTGCAAAGTTAAAATGTACTATTTATTCTTCGATAATAAATCATAGCTGTGTACTTACATGGCAAATAAAACTCCTTACCATTATGATCTTTATCCTGGTTTGCATGAGGATCTAATTCAGGATTAACTGGTATACCAAATAACAAAGGGTCATCACTTCCGAAGAGCTAAAAAGTGGAAGAATTCGTTTAATTTTATTTAATAATATAAAAATTTAAACATCATTTATAATTGTCAACTTTAACAGGCTGTTGAGCGGAATCAAAGTTATTTTTCTCCTTATTTCAATCAAAAATTAAGCAATGCTTTCAATGCATAAAGCGACTATTACCCGAATAAAAGTTTAAAAAGGTTAGTTTTCGATTTTTTTTTTTTTGGCTTCTCAATCAAATTTTTACACGCAAATTTTTGCACGATGTTAACGGTACCCGAAAAGAAAAATCAACATTACATTACGCAAAATGCTCTACCTCGCTCATGAAATGTACCGTTTTATTAGCCAAGTGAAAAAACTTATGTGACAATTATTTTTTTATCATGCAACATGAAATTAATTTTATATTCAAAGTTTGGATTTTATGTTGCGAGTCCATTTTTATCAAGTTGATTCTAATACAGACTATTACGAAACGTTAACTCGTTTATTCATTTACCGAGACTCACAAAGGCAAGCTTATTTATGAGCCTAATTTTATATCAAACGATAATTTTGGAAGGTGTGGTTCCCTTCACATTTTTAGTGAATAATTGCGATCCAAACGATAGAGTGGCTGGTTCACGCATTAATTAAATACGCAAAAGTGGAAAATCGTAACAAAGAGGAAAAGTATCATGAATGAGGCATTTTGCATGATAAATAGTAAATTTTCCTTTCATTGTAGGAAAAAGCATTCAAAAAAATTCAATTCTTTTCTGAGTCTTTTCTCTAAGCATGTACAGTCTTCCTGAAAAATCATTTTTTAATTGCGGACAAATAATTACCGGATCTACTCGTTGAGTCCTCACCGAATTTTTTAAGAACACTTTTTTATTTGCTAATCAGACACATTTATTTATTAATAGAATGAACATTGGATCAAGAAAACAAAGTGACGAAAGTTTTAAGTGTCTGCGTCTGTAAATAAATTAGTGTGGAAAACTTAGTGGAAATTAGACAAGTAGCCCCAGTGCACAAAAACATATTGTTGAGAAAAACGCGTTCAAAGTTTTGAATTTCAGTTACCAACTTTTAGGATGTGATTATTAAAAGTATAAGCGCGATTTTTAAATGCAACTTTTTTTTTTGAAAACTCATTCCGGTAATAGTCTGTCAAAGTGATGGCGTGCTATTTTTCAGATGCTTAAATTTTTAAACATTGAATTGATAAGATTCCACAGAGTTTCTGTTAAAATTTAAAGAACAAACGATTTTCAGCTCGACAGGTTTTAATACTTAAAAAGTGTTCAAAATGTAACATATACATCAGTATGATAATGAATTTTTATATAATGGCAACCATCAGTAAACATTGGTTGTGCTTATGGAAGTAAAAGCTCGAAAGCTCTGTAATGATTTTGTGAAATTATTACAAAAAGATATTTCATACCGTAAATAGAACACCATGAAAGTCTTTAAAAGATTCCGACTGCTATTTTTTTTTTTTTTTAATTTTTTTATAATTACGTTTTTCGCTAGTAAGTTACTCACTCCTAGAAGAGTATTTGCGTCGATGCTATAACCTTCGCCTCTCAACATATCGCGCAGATTATCCAGTTCGTTTTGCACCGATCCGAGATGAGTGTCGACTTCATTCCTGTATTTAGAGAGGAAAAAAGAAAAAATTCGAAGCAGTTATTTATGCAAGGTTCCAATTCGCTAACGTGAATGTAAACCCCAATCGTATATAGTAAAGAAAATAAATTATTTGGACGAAGACGCGCGATTTATGTTACGTAATTGAGTGAAAATTTAATCAAAATGGAAAATAGGATATGTCACCAAAACAAAACAGAATTTATCATTAAAAGCAGTGCTTGATATGATGTTGCATCGAACATGTTTTACAGCATGAAAAATAATTAGTGACCCATTTTTCTCATAGATAATAAATGAAAACTATACATTTGGGATTTCAAAACATGTTTCATAATTCGTACGTAAATGAAAAACTAGAGAACCATTTTTAATCGTTTAATGAGAGGTCACATACTTATTATGAAGATTTTATCAGTGGCAATCTAAAAAACCTGAAACATTTTATACTGACACATATCGTGCTGTAAATAATTCATAAATCGAAAATAAATTTGAGTTCAATCTACAAATTCATAAAACCGAGCGGGGCATGTCCATTTGTCATTAGTTTAAAATAAAATAAATAATAAATGAATAATTAAAAGCGCATTCTTCTTTAAAGAGTACGTTGAGTTATCAATCGTATGTTGAACTTAGTCAAGTATGTTTGACGGTACGACTAAGCTTTTTGTTACCAGATTAAGAACGTAGATTATACGTATCCAGGCACTCGGGGAACGACGAGATTTGAAATCCTAAAAATTTCTAAAAACTTCTCAAATAATAAAATAATAATAAGTTCAATTCAGATACTGTGAGGAGAATCAAGTCTTAAATGGTTTTAAATAATTTGGAGAGCGTTCTCTTTTGTTGAAAACATTACGAGTAAATTTTTAAGTAAAATTCATTGTTAAAATTATCAAAAGTCCCTAATCTGTCGAGTTTGAATTGAAAAAAATTATAGAAAAATTGTTTATAACAAAGACTCAACATGGAGAAACTTGATACATGGCGATAAACAGATTATAATAATAGATATCATTTTCATATGAAAGCACTGCTCATCAAGCTACACGAAAAAACGAATGTACATATACGCGGACGGAAACTCTGTGGTTTTTCTAACTAGTTGTAGCTCAGTAATCAGTGTTTCGTAAGAAAACATAAACCTATTTATCACCACTGTCACTGGGTTTTTTTCACTCTCTTCATTAATAAAACGATCACAAATATACAAATAATTGATAATTTGTTTCGGAAAACGTAAAAATTTTAAAATCATACTGAAATCTAGAGTCCTAACTCATGAGTTGTATTTCTAAATTTTAGTACATTTTAAAATTTTTATAATTTTCACATTAAGCCATGAATAAAATGTTAGATATAAAGAATGATGTGAAGCTAAGTTATTATAAAAATTAAATTTGATGAAATATCGACTGTTTTAAATGTTATGATCATTATTGACCAGTCAGTAAAGCAACTTTTTTGTAAAACTTCGAAGATTCATCAAACTATTTTTGATAAGTATAATAAAATTTAAAAAAACACGAATGACAAATTAACGTGCAAGCATGGGTAGAAAAGAAAATTCAATGAAGCAGATAAATTGTGATCAGAATCAACAGAATAATAAGCTTAAAAAACTTATTTGTGAAACGTTATTTAGAAAAATACCACCTTTGTGATAAAAAAAAAATTATTAGGAGCACAATGCGTTGTATAGTATGCGCTCTCGACCAACGATTAAATAGAACCCTGTGCTCATGAACCCTTTAAATATGGACTGTGCTGAACTTACACCGATGCTAACCTGTAGGTAGCTTCATTTGTCCCACTTGTATTAACACAACTTAATGTCATGGTTTTCTGGTCCTCTTCCGATTGTTGTTTCTGTTGCTGCTGCAGTTGCTCTAGTTGTTGTTGAAGCTGTTGCTGTTGCTGTTGCTGTTGCTGTTGCTGTTGTTGTTGTTGTTGCTGCTGCTGCTGCTGCTGCTGCTGCTGCTGTTGTTGCTGTTGTTGTTGCTGTTGTTGTTGTTGTTGTTGTTGCTGCTGCTGCTGCTGCTGCTGCTGCTGCTGCTGCTGTTGTTGTTGCTGTTGAGTTATGGCGGCCTCGATAAAATCAAGATTACCAAAAGAACCACTAGAAAAATTATTTTCTGGACTGTTAGCAGATGGACTGCCATTGTTGGTGCTAAGGCTGCTGACACTTGATGCAGCAGTGCTGGCATTATCATCAAACAGTGGACTATAGTTTTCATTCAAGATATCAGGGACCGCCAAATAATCTTCTACTTTAATAACAGGTTTTTTTTGCTTCTTTTGTTGATGTTTTTGCTGATTGTTCTTGGCATTTAAGTTAGCTGCCATTGCAGCTAGTTTTGAGCTACGAACTGTTTGGGCTGGTACTGGTTTACCTATTGGTTTAACTTTAGATGTTTTTTCTACACCTATGTGCATTGGAGAAACTGAATTGTTGACTTTTTGTACATGATGGTCTGGTACTTCTAACAGTACTGTTTCTTCCCTGTAAAAAATTGAAAAATTTTTCAATAAATTTGAATGTTTATGGTGGAAATAATAGTTAATTAAAGTTGACTACAATATATACTATAAGAAGGTAAGAATGGATTGAATAAATTGATTCTTTTCATGTATATTGACAAAAAATCATTCAGCATATTAACTATTAGAATTTATAAAAGCCAACATTTTCATTTTATTTCAAAATGTATAGAACAAAAAACTATGAAAAAAGCACAGGTGTGTTGAAAATACTTATGACATGTAGATAACTTTGAATATGCATCTATAATTTAGAAAAGAGTGCAATATAAGCTTGATATAGAGTGTGTGATCATGCAAATGTAATGCAAGAGTGCAAATACTATTAAAGCGTTAAAAACAAAACATATTTTAAGCATAGATAGTAAATAATAAGAATTACAAATAACTAAGAACTCACAAAATAGTGACCGAATTCAGAAGAATTTTGTTACAATATAGCTATCAATAAAATCAATAATTTTTTCAAATATATTTTAATACCTACATACATTTATTAATTGAATAGTTTGCTGTTTTACAGAATTTAAAAATATTACTTAAAAGACATGCAGATTGCATTTTTTGAAAGAAATCGCTACTGTTGGATATTTTTATATTTTCAAAATAAACAAAAAAAAATTACTTTATTTTCAATTCAAAAGCACTAACTTCACAATCATAAAAAAAAAAAAATTTTAACCTTGTTTCTTCGCCATCTTCTGAGGATGGAACCAAAATTTTGATTGGCACTTTACTTTTCCTCCTAACAAAATTCACATTTAATAATTGTAAACTTGGAACATTTTTTTAATTGTTAAAAATTTAAAAAAAAATTCAGTTTAAAAAATGTTTTTTTGTAATTAATGCAAGTACTTGTTTAAACAAACATTTCAAGGGATAATTTAAAATGTAAGCTTACACAATGGTTGGTGAATCGATGATTTTTTAAGGATGGAAAAATGATATACTTAAAATGATTGAATTCTATTTTCATATGAAGATCCAAAATTGATGATTAGTATTAACAAACTTTTTAGCATGGTTTTTTGAGCGCATTAATAAAAAATTTTAATTTTTAAAATTATTAAATTGACTTACTTTTTGTTGCCTTTAAATCTCTTTCTTCCATCATTCATTTCTGGGCACAATTCAATTTCTTGAGGTAAATGAATTGATTCTTCATCATAAAAGTCTCTCATAGATTCTTCATTTTGATGTTCTGGACTCTCTATTGTTGGAGGATGATCATTATCCAAAATGCTAGAATACCAATGATTTAAAAATTTTTTGTTTATCAACTGTTTAAAAATAAATATTTGAATACATACTCTGCTACAATGTACTCAGGATCGAAATCTGGATCAGAGGTATCTAATTCATGAATTGCAGGACCTAAGGGTGAATTTTGCTCTTTGGCAATTTTTGTTTTGGGTGCCTTTTGTCTTTTGACATCATCAATCATAAGTGGGTACCTTCTTTTCATAGCTAAACCAGTATTTCTATTATGTACAAAAGACATGAGAAAGTTGAGAAGCTTATTCACTATTTGTTGTTGCTTGTGATGTTTCTGTCTCATTATAGCAAGTTCTCTCCAAAGAGCTTCATTTTCTCGTTTCATGGCACCAAGTCGAGTATCAAAATGCTCTTGACGTCCTCTCATACTTCTCACTTCTGTTAACATTTTATTCATTAGTTCTGGTCGAATTGGTGCTTGAGATGGGTCTGCAGAAGTTTTATTAGAAGCAATCTGGAATTTTAAAGTCATAATGTAAAATGTTGTCTAAATCATAATAATTTGATAAAAAAAAGCTAGAATTTTACATACCTTTCGTTTAATATTTTCCAATAAATAAGGGTGATCTTTACAAAAGTATTGATGAGCGAATTCCATCTCATCTCTATCACATTTCAAGCCTCCAAGTTCAACTGACACTTTCTTGTGGAAGCCATCTTCAATGAAAAAATTCATTATTTAAATTTCTTAGGGTGTTAATAAATGAATGAAAATAGAAGTAAAAATATTTACACATATTCAATTGACGGACGAAACTAGCCATATTGTTGTGTTTATAATAATGTGGAAGCAACTCTCGGGCGAACTGCGCTTGATTTCTGATGAAAAAACTTCTTCCATTCTGCGCAAATAAAATTAAAATTACATTAGTATTTATAAATTAGATCAGGTTGGATCAATAAAATATTTTGCCGTTAATGATACGTGAGAAAAAAAATGGTTAATTTCTTAAAGTTAAGGGCAATTAAATTTTATTTTTTAATATATAAATTAGTTAAACGAATAAGTAATTCAAAACTTTAAATCTCCGCCAAAGTTAAACGGATCATATAACGCGTACGTACGCACTCATGCATAAAAATTCATAAATCTCCTAACGTGTATGTTATTTTTTCAAAGATCTGAATTAGACCTTTTCGTTCGTCACTGAATCCACCTTGAGTCTCTACTTAAAAAAAAAGAAAAACAATATTGTGACAAAGCGATAAACGAAAAGGAATATTTATTGGGGAAACGTTCATAACCATTGATTATTTCAGTCTCACCGCGTTAACAACGCGAGCGAGATCTTGAATATAAAGAAGTAAAGCATAAATAAATAGATGTAGATATCGAAAGATTAATCCTAAAGGGCCGATTCCAGAGTTATGTAACGAAGAAAAAAAAATCATTCATTTTTGTGAATTTACATGGCACGCGACGAAGGCGGTGCATACAACGAAGCACGATTACAAGATCTATGCGTGTGCCCCAATAGTTCGCGATACACCTGTGTGCGGGGTGCACGGGTAGGGGGAGAGTAGAAAAAGAAAGTGCGACTAGAAAGGAAAAATCGCGCATTCACGATTTTGCTTAAATTATTTATTGTCGAGGAAAGCAAAAAAAGGAATCGATTGACGTGAACGCGCTTATGCGCAATGTAAACATTGGCCGTATTATGTATGGGTGTAAGTATATGAGAGAGAAAATACGCGGCTGCATATAGGCGGCGAGAAATATGGAGCAACAATTTTTCTTTTCGCCTCTTTGTTTCTCCTCGCTCTTGTTGCATTTGGCTCTAGAGAACATCCGCTGCTGTGTATATATATGTCTCGTATCTCTCCCACCTTCGAGGCTCTCGACTGTGTGCACTAATCTTTCTTTCTCTCTCGAACTGCAGCAGAGCAATGCCAACGACCTGCTGCAGATTTTTCAATGCAGAATCGAGCGCGCGCGTGCATAGGTATAACGTACTGCGTGCATAGAAGTAGCATATGTATACATTCTCGCTTGTTGTGCGAGTATTATATAGGTAGGCCAACACTTTGGCCTGCTCTCACTGCCCGAACCGAGTGTGCGCTGCAAAATTCCTACGCGCCTGTGCGTGAGTCCCAATAGCGAGGTACAAAAAAGAATTACGAAATTTCAACATTTTCTTGAGAAAAAATCTCGAGGTCGATGATCAAAAAAATTTTTTTTTCAGAAAATCGAATTAGACGATTTTTAAAATTGCGACGCAAAAGGAAAACTACCTATGAAACAAGTTAGCCGTATAAGCAAACGTTTTGCAACGTTTGCCTCATTCAAAGTTGCCACCGATCGTTCACGTGGTCGTTTTATGCTGGAACTGATACGAGACTTTCGCGCTATTTTTTCACCACGAACGGAGATTGTCAAAAATCTGAAATTGAATTTTTTTTTAATTTTTCGTAAAACGAGTAACGCACTATGAAGAGTCCAACGGCATTTATATGACATCTGCTAGTGACGCCTTCAGCAAACGTTGACGCTCCAAAAGTTATAATTCGGTTCGCTCATATTTATGCGACTTCATTCCCGACAAAACAGATATTGCACATAAAAAGGCAAAATTACGCGTTTAGCATTGAATATATCGAGCTCGCGCGGCTTTGTGTGCGTTACCGATGTCTTCAAAGGCTCGGTATAGATAGTCCTCATACGTTGCAGGTACGATTAGGCTCTACAAAACGAAAGACAACGTCGGCCCAGGCCTGAAACGTGTGTGTGCGTATATTTTGTAACGACTCGATACGCAGAGAATCATATGAATAATAGGCGGCATCGATGTATGTAAAGAAGCGGCAAGAGCGAGAGAGCGTGTGCGTACGGAAAAAGTCGCAATATTGCAGTCAAAGGAATCGATAGTCCAGTGCAAAGTCACCGCCTCGTATTATATATATACTTGCACTTTATATATTAGCTACATGTTGTGTGTGTATATATAAAGCATATTGTCCCGCGAGGCGCATGTGAGCGGCGGCAGAGCATTACGTACACACGATGCACGCACACAGACAAACAAAACATTTCATTGTTGTTGGCTGCACATATAGCGCGGCGACTATATATCGTGTACACGTTATTTTAATCGTGCCTCTCTGTGCAATACGTGTATATAGATTATTATGGCATCGGAAAGCGCGTAAATGCACGCGGGCCAACAGACGAGCGAGCCGAAGAGATACGACGGAGATATTATACACGACGCGGCGGCCGCAGCCGCTGCTGTATGCCGAGCGAGTGCTTAAGAGCACATGTACATAAACGTGACAACGGCTTGCGATGAGCGGCCGCTTCGAGCGCGACACTCACACGGACGCGCTCGCACACATCGGAGTATACACCAACTCTATAGCAGGCAGCAGCAGCAGCAAAAGTGTACAAACAAGGTGCGCGCGGGGGACTGCAGCTCTTTTTAATACAGGCTCGCACTGCATGTGTATGTGTGCATACCAATAAAGATTGTATTATTGTAGCCGGGTACGAGGGAAAGAGACAGAAAGAGAGGAAAGAATGAGAATCATCCTCGTCATTTGCATACGGACAATGTGTCAAAGACCCACACGCACTAAAAATTTGTGCGTATTTAGGAAGAAGAGAAAAGATTGACATCGCACGAATTTTTAAAAATAACAAATCAGAGAGACTTTTGCGAGGGGTGAGGGTAGAAAAGTAGAAACACGAGCATAATAAACCGTAGCTCAGGGCGCATTCGTTTGACAAACGTTTCGTGACGAACGATCACGCATACACACGCACAACTTGCATCAACGTACATCAACGCGCATACAGCAGGTTTTAAATGACGAATGGTATACTCACTGGGGACCAACATATGAGATCGTCGGTCTCCGGATCCTCGACCAGGCGCCAAAGCTTGCCGAGGAAGGCGGGCACGCTCGTGCCCATCTCCGACGAGATGGTGTGCATGTCGTTGAAGGTGGATGTAGAGCTCGTGGTGGCTCTCGACTCGTCGGCGGCTCGTTGAGCAGCGGTGGATGATGCTGTTGTTGACGCTGCTGCTGTCGTCGACGATGTGGTCCGCAATGTTGCCGAAGCTCCACTAGCTTGTCCGCTAGTGTTGCTCGGATTTCTCCCGTTTGCCACAATCTTGGCGACTTTTTTCTTTCTCGGCCGAAGAGAGAGGAGAGAGAGAGAGAGAGACACTTGCACACACCACCTCACTTATTTCGCGCACAGCAAGAGAGTCAGCGCACGACAAAAAGAGAGAGAGAGACGTAGCAATGAGAGTGTATTTATATGTATGTAAAAAGGATCGCTATTTACGACGACTTTTATATTGTAGGAGCGTATATGTATATGGACAAAAATTGAAGTTGGTGGGTAATTACTGTAGAGGCTCGCTCACACACTGACGCGATCTCGCACTTGACTAGTATAAACCTAACTCAGTCAGAGCACGACTGTAAGCTATAACCCGCCTATGTATAATGCGCAACGCAGAGCCTACATACATGTACGGTCTACGGAGTAGTTCTGAATACTATATCTATATATACGTTCTTGCGACGTTTTTCGTACACAGATAGGATAGGCAGAGCAGCGTGTGCGAAGACGACGACGAAGAGAACTTTGATTATTATTATATATGTGTGTCGCGATGTCGTCGAGACGCAGGATCACATCGCATCGATAGGTGTCACTTTTGGCCAGAGCCACTTATTTTTCTTTCTTCTTTAATGAGCAGTGCCAATGCGCAATTGATAATGGCGGACTCGTATGTAATTTGTTAATGCGCGATTATATCGTTGCTGTCGTTTGTTGTGAGAATGTATGTGTGTGTTTTAACTCCACAGCTGACGAGAGGCGCTGCGATACTATACTGTTAAGGCAATGGCGCTTCATTCGCTGCAGCGGAGTTAGCTCTGTCTCTTTCTTATTCTCGCTACCTCTCTATATATCGTTTTCTGCGCTGAACGTGTTGCGTGCTGCATACATGTTGATATGTGTGTATGTAGCTCCGTTTGTAGCTTACTAGCATATGTTATATACCCAACGCTGTAGCCTATATATATAAGATAGAGGATCAGCTGAATATCGCAGTTTTGCCAACTTGGCCGCGGGAAAAATTAGCGCACAAATTCGTATCGTTTCGCGAGTAAAGTTGACACGAAAATTTTTATGTATTTTTGTTATTGTTTCAAGGACAACTGGGCGATTTAAAAGAGTGGCTTACTCCGTTGGTACGATTTTCAATGAAATAACATGTTAACGTTAATGTAAACGTTACGACGCATGTTTGATAAAACCGCGAAATCTTACACGGTAATCGCTAAAAAATTACATACGAGCTATTTATGTAATTTTCAACAATTCGCGTTTATCTATTTATTCGGAAAATTATTCAATGCATAAAAATGTATTTTTTCATTTTCAATTCATTTATGATAATTTTGTAGTACTTGTGATTAGATATAATTTCCAATGTCATTTTTTTAGCTTTTCATAGACAAGATGACGTCAAAATTATTAAAAAACAACAATGATCATCGTTCATAAGCTCATTCAATACAAGGATGAAGTGTCACTGACACACTGATGATTTTTTTCGAATGAGTAGTCAAAAAAAAAGTTTCTGCTAGATCAAATAGCATGTGCGCATGTATGAACGCTGAATCCTCAAATTGACTTATTTATTGTTGTACTTGTTACAGACCGGCCGTAAGAAAATTCAATAGTATCAACAATGCAAAGTTGTGAATGAATAATTTTTCGTAATTTTGTTTTGTTATCGTCAAGTTAATTGGAATCATGTGGGCGTCGTGGAAATCAGCATTCGCTGCGACTCCGTTCGTCGCTAAATCGCTGCTAAATGCCACTCCTAACCTTCTTCCACAGCAAACTCGGGTATGAATTAAGCTCATTGATCACTAAAATCACTTGGACACAAATGACATGACTTTAAATATTTTCAGACAACAATTATCTTGAAAAGGGTATATCCAATACGTTTACATAAAAAAGGATCTGGAGGGAGAAGATTGGAAAAAAAAGATTTCATATACAAAAGGGTTGATGGAGACAAAAAAAAGCAAGCACCTTTGAGTATTATATTGACTCAATATGTTGAAGGTGTTGGAGAGAAAGGAGACAAAGTGAATATGAAGAGACAAAAAGCCTATACACACTTCTTATTACCTGGATTGGCTGTTTATGCTTCTCCGGAAAATATGAAAAAATATTACATTGAACAAGATGATGAAAAAACCAATAGCTCATTGTATGCTCCCAATGCGGTAAAAGTATTGTCTAGATGTTGTTTGATTGTGAATCTGTCTGTAGATAATCCATGGACAATTGAAAAATGGCATATTAGAGCTAATTTTAGAAAAATGAATGTATTTGTCACTGACGATGCCATTACATTACCAGAGAAACCTATTTCTGGTCCAAATTTAGATTATGAAGGAAAAGAATTTTACATAACTCTAACGATAAACAAAACTGAAACTGTAAAGGTCAGATGCAAAATTCATCATGATACATTTATATATTCAAAAGAACTTCCACTTGTGCCTGAATATTGGAAAATACCAGGAAAAGCTATATTCGAAGAAGATCAAGAAATATTAGATTCGCTACCTAGACCCAAGTGGGAAGACACAATGACTGTTAAAGATTAAATTTGTTAATATTTTGTTAGGTTAATAAAGGAGAAAATTAATATAAAAAATTGTTATAAATCATTCTGTTAAATCAACTGAAAATGAAACTTCACTTTTTATGCTTGATATTTTAAAGAAATTGATATATACCTATGATAAGATTCAAAGTAGCATACACAACCACCCTCAACAGAATCAATAGTTCAGTTCAGTTCTAACTTCAGTATTCATGCAACAGCACCTTCTAGCATGTAGCAATTCAAAATTCCTATCCTTTCTTTCGTATTTTACTTAAATTATTGTTTATTAATTTCTAAATTTTACTTCAAAATTACCATGGACAAAGAATTTTTCGTGTGGGATGAAGTCACTGAAGGAATAGCAATATCAGGGTGAGTAATTTACATTAACTACTTTTCAATGATATGTAATTGTTATTTCGGCTTCTCGATATTATTGCAGAATCGACTCTAACGACGAGATAAAGTATAAGGGTAAAAGAAAACGTGTAAAAGCCGCAGATTCTAGTAGCACTGGTACTAACAGGCACTTGGTCTTGGAATTTAAAGAAACCTTGAGTTTTTTTGAACAGGTTGGATTTTCGTGCTTTTTATTTGTTGACTTTAAAAAATACTTTCAAATGTTTCACATTTTGAATTTTGTTAAATCGTCGCGCGGCTTCTTTATATACATCCTGTACAAAAATTGCAAAAATTCACTTATCGAATTATTAATTTAAAAAATGCTCTGATTGATAGTATTACGAGCTCACTGCTTTGAACACGCGCAAGCACGCGTGAATAAATTCGATCGCGGGTGTAGCACACGGCGCGCGTGCAGGTGTATTACGAGTAAAGCGCCCGAAGCAATTCCAGCGGCCGACTTTTCGCACGATGTTGTACGAACTTGATAGTTGATCGATGAAAAGTTCATCGTGGCTCGGCGCCTCGCGAAGAGATACACTCATTATACAAGCTGCACACCACCCCCTGAGCTATGCACAGCTATTATCGCACTTCCCGTGTAACGTAATTCGCACCTTCGATTGTACACCCGCACACGGTCATAATTTACGAATATGCCTTTCAATGACCTAGGACGTTGATAATTGAATTTCTTCTTTCTTTTTTTTTTCTGGAAATAATTTTTACGCGAGTCGTACAGCTGAGGCTCTTGAGCGGTATTCGCGACGAGCTTTTGACTGACATTCAACCGCTTCGTGCTCGGGGTTTATTAATTTGATATGTTTGATCTACTTTTCAATGTTAGATTTTGACATTAAAATACGCTACTCGCATGCGAGTTTTCGCGTGTGTCTGGATAATAGACTTCTTTCTTTCCAAACTTTTCTACGAGTTTACTTAGAAATTACGCTACGCTTGTAGAAAAAAAATATTCGAGCCGCCGCACCAAGTCGAATTTACCGATCCCAAAAATGCAAATCATGTTTCGTATATATGCCTAGTCGAAATTTCGGCTCCACTATCGTCGTCAAGTGTCGAAAAACAGCGCCAACGATGTGGTGCTCCTGCAAGACATCAAAGACATCGTGCTCTATCTTCTCAACACCGCCATCACGATCGAACTCGTCGAGTTTCTGCACCTGGCGATCGTCGATCGCTTCTTGCGCGCCCTCATACTCTACTTCCAGGATTACATCGTCACGTGGAAGGAGCTGGGCGAGCGACGCGCGGCCACGGCCAAGAGAGCCCCGAATCCGCTGGCCGGCGGGGCTCGCCTCGACAGGTCCAACGAGATGACGGCTCTGCGGTGCTGCCTGGCCCGAGAGTACGCGGACATTTTGACGGCTTGCCAGAGGGAGGCGCGAAGGTATCATCACGTCGGAGCCGGCAAGATTCAGTTCGTTCAGAGCAAGGGCGCCAAAGACCTGAGGATTTTCGAGGGAACGATGCAGATCGCGCACAGAATCGTTTGGATAGCCTTGGGGCGAAAGCACAAAAAATTAATCGGTATTCGTAAATTTTTTCTGTACGCAATTCGACGACGAAGAATTTAACGAAGGGATAAAATCTTAATGATTCTCGTTAGAACTGGAATTGGATCGGCTATTTCGGACAGAAGCCTTCAACTCGGCTAAAAGACGCTTCGAACGAAGCGGAGAAGCAAAGGAACTACTCGTGCCCGTCGATGAACAATGGATACTGTACGGACCACAATTGCCAGAGCGTCAAAAAATCCTGAGGAATTCACCTATGCCTTGGGAGCTTCTCAATACTGATTGCGACCATCGTTTCCTGTCACTTGGTAGATTGCATTTGATTTTCAATCACTGTTGATATTTTTCCGCAAACAATCGCATACACGTCTCTTGGGTTTTTCTTTTCTTTTTTTTCACCTCATCAAGGTTTGACCAGCGAAAAGTCGCAAGACCCACGAGTCGTTTACCTCGAGAACGCGATACTCGCCAACGAAGCCGACCTGGCCGCGTTGGACATCAAAGTCGGCATTCTCGGCATGCCGAGGGCAGATTTCGACCTGTTGCTCATACCAGTCGCCGGCGACGACGATCAGCAGCAGACAACCGTTCAGAAAGACGATGACGATCAATCGATCGCCCAAACCGAGGTGACAATTTTACATTTTACATTTAATTTTCATGTACTCACATATCGATCGATTTTTTTTTTGTTATTTATTTTTTGCAATTACTGCATCACCTTACTTACACATTATTAAACTTATGACATAATCGATATTTTACAAATTATTTTACAATTTTTTTTCTTCTTTAAACCTGCAATGTACAATGTGTTACATTATCCTAGTCATCTACTACGATTTATTGAATAAATATATGTATAAATGGTTATCATCTAAGTTTTTGTTTTGCATATTATACAACAACAGCTAACTCACACGTGTGTCTGCGCATTATAATTAATATATATCGCATGTAAAAAGCCACCTACGATTGCTCAAAGATTATAATGTGTATATATAAAGCCTTACTCGCTACAACTTATACATATACTTATTTATATTGTTTAATTATTATAATGTAACTATGTCATATTCTACGCGATTATATACAACTCATATTATAAGCGCTGCAAGGAGGGTGATATGATGAGTGCAACCAAAAATTCTAAGCAATGACTAAAGATTTTTCACAGCTAACTGAACGATCGAACGGATTATTTTTCTCCCCAAATATAATGCTCCTTTCATCATTTTTTTTTCTTTTTCAGTATAAAATATTCATTTGAATATTCACGACGACAATTACAAAATGCTTATATTATTTCAAAAATATAGAATTATCATCCATATTATAATAAATTGGTAATTTTTCTGTCTACTTATACTCCGCTACCACAGGGAGCCGATGACTACGAGACACTGTTGCCGGCAAGCGGAACAGATTTAGAATTATCCAAGCCATTCTCATCGAAGAGAACGCGAGCCTACATTTGTAACGAAAAATTACGCGCGGAGAGCCGCAAAAAGTGGGTTTTGCGAGAAAAAAAGCGAGCCATCGCAAAAAACACCGATGATTCTCAATCCATGCCTGCGACGCTAAGTAGAAATGATGCTTGATTTCGACAAATCACCGTCAATAATTAAAAAGCAAGCGTTAAATTAAGTATGTGAATTGGAAAATTATAGAGTAAATAACATTAAATGTGAAATGACGAAATTGTTTAAGCGACAAATAACCATGTATATCGTGTCAAATAAACAACTTAATCATACAAAAAATTATAAATAATTAAGAGTGAAATACTGATTACGACAATCAAACAGAATCTCTAATAGTATATGCAAGTTTCTTGGTCGATTTAATGCATAGATATGAAAGAAAAAATAAAAAAATAATATTATCTATTAAGCCTGAGGGTGTAGAAAATTTTAAAGCACAAAGCACTAATCTAAAAGAGAAATTCAATGTAAAAAATATAACGCTATTTTCCATGTACATATGCGATTGATCATATGTGTACAGCCTATATCTATTTACTAACGCGAACGAGAGACAAAAACAAAATAAAATGTTCTCTTAATCGTAAAGATATTTCACACGCGTTTATTAACGATATCTGCCGTTTTGACTGGTTTATATCAAAAGCATTGAATACATAAAAATGAATTTTTTTTCTTTCGAAAAAGTGATCAAACTAGCGATGTACAATATTCTACCTTTTAATTCTGAAACCCCCAATATGGGGAAATATATCTACTTTTTGCATTTGAATGTATCTGTTTTCTTTTTTTACAAACAGTGTTTATCATATATTTTGTTACTTAAAAGCGTGAATTTTTAAAGTTATTTGCTTCGTAAATCAGTCTCGACTTATTTTTCTGTACATTTATCTGCGAATTTTCGGAAACCGGATCGCATTTTACAAATTGTTCTTTCAAAGCGAACATAATGATATATATATTTCAAATCTTATAATAAGATTTGCGACTTTTTTTTAAGACCCGTAAAAGATCGATGCAAACTTTACATATAATCATTTATTCGTAATAACATTAGTGTATGTTTTGTTCTGATACAAATGATATTTATGTAGATTACTGATTTATCTGAATTTATCATGCAAACTTGAAACGAAATTGATTCATGAAAATAAAACAGAATTCCGAAAGCTTACTGTATGTTAAAAATTTTTCAATTTTTAAACAGAATCTTTATCGTTTTTTCTTAAAAATTCATAAATTCGGAAAATAATATTCGACTCTTGGACAGCGTTTCTCTAAATATACATCGAACATATTACAAATGATAAAATACGAGTCAATGAACCATTATTATTACGCATATCGCATACGTAATTATACACGCAATAGTTCAAGTTGATTAATATTTATCATTCTCACTTTTTAGGGAAAAATTCATTTTTTTATCTTACTCGCTAAATTCTATAAGTTAATTTGATGAAAAAAATTAATTCATTATTTTCTTAGTAAATGAGAATATACATAAGAAATATATGTATTTAATATCCCTAAATCGCAACTTTTATCATTAAGTGATACATTGTTATAATGTTTTTTCAAGTTCAATTTATACATTTGGATCATTCAACTTTTCAAAGTCATTTTTCATGTTTCTAATACCTGTTTGTATTTAGAATAAGCGCATGTGAGTTTTAACTGTATAATTTTCGTAAACGGGTCTTCACGCGATTGGCAAATAAACTAGTGTTTTGCATTTAATCATTATGTATTATTACGAATCCCTTTAAAGTACCAAAATTCCATTCACACATAGTATACAAAACATTCCTAATGTACATGATGATCAAACATTCAAATCAGTTATAGACAAAAAAATATTATGTTAAAGCTATGTTAATGTATTTGTATAACAAGATTCGAAACCTACTTAATGATTTTTTTTATGTTAAAATTATAATCACCTACATTTAGACAACGACAAACACACTCGCTTTGTTTTTTGTAAGGTAAGCGCACATCTATGTGCAGTAAATCAAATTAATAAATTTGTTCATTGTTAAACTCAAAGTAAGTGATTAATAGCACTTCTATACAATTTATGATGAATATTTTGTAAAAAAAAAAAATATTACCACACATTCATGAAAACTTTGGCTGCCTATACTATAAATCGCTTCTATTCGATATGAAAAATCATACATATATATTTAATGAATATATATTTTTTAAATAATAAAATCGCTGAATAGTGCTTAAATAAAAAATTACGAGGACGAGGGCTATGAGGCCATGTCTGACATGAGCTGAGCCAATAGAGATGGTTCAAGAAGTCCATGTGTTGTACCCATACGTTCAAGATTTCTTACATCTTTTTCAAATGCTTCGACTAAAGCTTCTTCTTCTTCTCGAGATGGTTCGAATTCACCATTTCTGGTTTCTAAACAGATATATGAAACAATTGTAAATGGCGTCGATGCCAGGCGAACAACAATTTGTTGGCCTAACAGTACCGAGATTTTTTATCAATTTACAATTTTCAGCACAAAGAATGAATAATTGAACTTTCAATATCTGAAAAATAAACGAATCAGAGAAATCAATATAAAACTAAGAATTGAATTAATTGAACGAATTATCATCGGCCTCGACACAATGTTCAAGCCAACAAAAAATGTTTCGATCGTCAACTTACCAATAAAAAGATCGTTGAAAGCATCCGGGGGCAAATTAATGAGAGCATTTTCGAATTCGTGCTCCGTCGCGTGGTCCAGCGACGCAAAAACTTCGTTAGTCAGACCCAATGTGCCGATATCAAGTGCTAAACTGTTCAAATTGTTTATTTGGTTGTTCGGCATGATCGCTGGATTGTAGCCAACGTTGAGATTGTTCAATGTCTTTTGATCAACTATTTCATTGCCGGTTATCAGCGAGTTCACAAAGTGATTCTCATCGGCCAGAAGATTAGCCGGTACTGTGTCTGGTATGGGTTCCAAAATCGGCGGAACAACGAGATCCGGCGGCGGTAGCAGAACTTGCGGTTGTGCCTGTTGTTGATGCTGTGGTGGTTGCGGTTGTTGCAGTTGTTGTGGTTGCTGCTGTGGTAGTTGCTGTTGCTGCTGTTGTTGCTGCTGCTGTGGATGTTGAAGCTGCTGTTGCTGTTGCGGCTGCAGTGCCTGCTGTGGTGGCTGCTGCTGCTGCTGTTGCTGTTGCTGCTGCAGCTGCTGTGGAGGTGTCGGTGGAAGCGGCGTTGGCTCGGGTGGCTCGTGGCTCGTTGTGACATTGAATACCTCCACCTTATCTCGCGACGGTGGCCTCTTCTTTTTCTTTGGTCTCGATTTCACCTTGGTCGGTTTGATGGGCGCCACTGACGGAGCTGTTGGCACTGCCGCTGCCACTGCCGGTACCAGGGCGTTGTTGCAAATGTTTTTGCCTACGCTACCGCTGCCCACCGGCATGCAAACACTGTTCGTCGGCGTCACCGGTATCACCGGGGGCGGTGTGGGCTTTTTGCTGCGCGGCTTCTTCGGTTTCGACTCCTGCGCTCTGCGATGATAGTTGTCCCTCTTGCGAGCGTGCTCGAGGCAGAGCGGCAATTCGTGGGCGACGTCGAACACCGGCACGCAGCACTGGGTGTTGTCGCTGAACTTGGCCGTGCAATGCTCGAACAGTCGCTGCTCGGGATTCAGCATTATGTGTTTCGCGCAGTGCCGCGTGCACGGGAGCGACGTGAGATTGCAATCCGTCACGCTGCAAGTGGTACCGACGATCGCGGGTCCGGTATTTTCCGCGTTCCTCTTCTTGCTCGGCGAGCCGTTCAATATCCGACCTGACGTTGTTGGATCTAGTGCCGCTGCCTTCGTTAACGACTCCATATTTTTTCGCAAAATTTCCGTGTACAATTTGTCGTCCACCTGCAACTGCTGAAGTTTCCTCTGCAACTGGGCGCGTGTGAGAGATAAGCGAGCCGATCTCGATAAAGTCGTATCCGGTTCGTTCGAATACCAATGCCGTTGACAGACGTATACTTCGTCGCCGCTCGATTCGCTGTCCGATATTTCATCGCCGGCTTTTGAATAATATGACAAATCATGATCGCGGCTTTTGCGTTTTTCCTTTAATTGCTCCAACTCTTTCAGGTACTTCTTTCTTTGCTGTAGCGCGAGTAATTTGTCTGAATGCGACTTTACAGAATTGCTATTGACTTCTGTTAGTGTGTTAGCATTAAAACAATTACTGAGCGAAGACTCAGCTTTGATCTTTGTTTTAAAACATTTTCCTTTTGACTTATGTCTATTTATCGTATTACTAGGTGTTTTGGAGTTTTTAGGAGCTATCAACTTTATGTTTTTTCCACCTGGTGCCACGTAAGGCTCTGTGTCATTGAATATGTAAGGATCTATTCCATTTGGAGTTTCATTATTCAACAAAACGTTGAATCTATCTGCAAATTTAGACTTATTGTCCATGTTTGACTGTTTTGAGTTCAAGATCTTCATTGTTAAATAAGTCACTCGCTATGAGCAATAACTGCATAATCATAAAAATAATTTTGGAACCACTTCCAATAAATTGATATCAGACTTGTATTACAGGCAGTTGCACAGACTCATCCTTATGCATTTAAAAGCGTATTAGTATATATTGCATTACTTTGGTAAAGGCTAATGAAAATATTATAGTATCAACGTACGTGTATGACAACGTCAACAATACATTTTGACATTAGAAGATGCTTTACAATACCTAGTATTCCATGATCATAATTATTGAACATTGATTTCGACAATGTTATCTAATTAAAACTACTCAAATAAGTATGTACATGAATATTTTGTATGTTGTTTAGCATACTTTCCAAACACTAGATCTCAAACCATTGGAAAAGATCTTTATCAACTATTAATCATTGATCATAATGTCCTTATCCTAGAAATAAGAAAGAGAATTAGTTGAAAAGAACCATGATCGACCTCCAGCATCGTTTTATCAGGCAAAGTGCATCTCACAAAACGATCCCTCTTACCAATTATCATTAGCCTAGAGGCTCGTGCACTAAGTTCGATTCTAGACACTTCACGAGCGATGCCGCGGCATGTCAATGAAAAAAACAATAACAGCGACTCGAAGCACTTGTCATCAATCAACAATCGCACTCGCAGCTTGGCCAGAATCGAGTTGAAGTACGACGAGAAACTAAAATAACAACGAGCGCACGATCGAGCGTTGCAGGTTATGTTGTGCGCTCAGCCACAGAGAGTTGATTTTTTTTTGACAACTGTTTCTCGCGAGGAACTGCGCCGTTCTTCGCTCGGGGCCTCGTCGCGCGTCGAGGAACTAATCACTAAAAGCTTCTTCGAGGAACTTGACCGTTGATAAGCACACCCGAGGTTATTATCAAACGACGGATGAAAGCAATAATCATTTGCCTCGGACTCAAGCAAACAATATATAACACTATAATATACACATATAATAGTCACAGAAGCGCAGCAGTAGCCTTCAGTGTTTCTCGCGTTTGTGTATTATAAGCTATAACTATATATATCGATGTGTGTATACATATAGCTATAGGCGAAATCTGCGCGAAAGCGAGTGTGTGCGTATTGCGCGCGATCGTCCGTCCTTGTCTCGCCCACGCAGACTCGGATCGCAGACTACTGCGAGTATGTACGAGCGTTAGCTGCATTGAGACGGCGCATCATAAACATCGAGCGCCAGATATATATATATATATCTGTATACATTTGTTGCATTGGTGTGTTCGTAGCGTACGAATACGTTCACGCATACATACGTGTTGACCGTTAAGCATCTTTCAGGCGTCGTTTTGCAGCTTTCCAATGATATTGCTGACACACACGTCATTGTCAACAATAATATTTTGGGAAAAACGCGATACGAGTTACGTTAAAATCGTTTACTCATGAGTGCGAGATTAGTAAATTTTTGACGTTTCCCGATATCGTTGAAATGATATCATTGAGAGGTAAATGATAAATCGGTAGTTAGCTATAAAAAGTTACATTTTTTATTTTTCATTTTTAAACTTTTGATCAAGCAGCATGATTGACCCAAAATTACATTTTTAAATTTCAAATACGTAGATATCGCAACACATATACATAGTCAAACGCGTGAATATATTGATAATTACTTGTCGTTCGCTTTTAAAAACAAAATCCGTACAAATTTATTGAAATATGAAGGAAATTTTGCATTTCACTTGCGCATTATTGCTCAAATCACGCTAATAATGATAATCGTTTACGCACTTGGTTTTAAATATTGGATCAATCTGATTGATACGATCATCACTTCCGTATTCTTCAAAAAATTGAGTAAACTTGTTAAATATTATTAAAAAAAAATTATTAAAATTTCTAATAAAATTTTATTTGTCATACGATAGTCGGAGAGATCAAAAAAGAAAATTATGTTCGACACTTTTTTAAATTAAAAATGTTGAAAAGATATCTCCAAGCGATTAACTTATCATAAATATTTATATGATAAGTATGTGTGTATAATCAGAATAATAACTTTTTGAGCAATGAAAGAGTTCACAAAGGCCAAAAGTTTAAAAAGATATGCAAATTATTTGACTTTATAAAATTATAAGTTGTGTCTTATTAAAAATGTTTTTAGCAAAAACATATAGTCTTTTTTAGATCTTTGCGCTCATTTTACATGATTTTAAGTTGACTCTCTTTATCGACTGCAGAATATTCTCAAGTAAATTAGATACGATAGATGTCGTTGAAGGTATTTCTCTTCCTATTAAAGAAAATGTCTTTAAATTACTAGTAAAAATATTTTGAAATTATTGATAAAAAAAATGTTACCATCAATACTGAATCAAAGCATTAGGAATTTGTAAGTGCTTATTGACCGTTTTATTATCTAATTTCTGTTCTTTAGAAAAAAAACAATGCAAAATCTTAGTTGAAATATTATTTTTTTGAAAGGATAATTATTTCAATTCAAACAAGATGGTATTTTGCTGAGATCATTCATTTTATTTACAATAATTTTTAAAAAAATATTCATACTTGTTCGTAGATTTACATTTTTAATGAACAAGACGTTTCAATCAGTAATTTTTTTTATTAGACACACACACAATTACAATTTATTTTATATAATTCACTATATAAGAGCACACAAAATATTAATTGTTTATTATAAATAAAATGTTTGTAAGATTATTTTGTTCACACAATATTTTTCACAAATTTAATGTATATAAAGTATTCAATTGAGTCGTAGGAATATTTAATTTTCTCAACTATATCCCCAACAACCTAAATGAAAAAGTGAATGAAAAAATATTTAACACTATTCGTACTTTAGCATGCTAATTAAACTTAATAACTAAGGTCTCATGGATCGAGATCATTTGTTTTACTAAGCTGTTCAAAATTTGAAAGATTATGTTTTACCTTATGTACAATAGAATTTTTTAAAAGCATTTTTTAAAATAAATATTTTTATGAACGAACTTTTCAAACACAATTATCCATGAGCTTCAATGACTAGAGTACACTCTAACTTATTTATCTTCATTTCTTCCCAACTTTATTTTTCTATATACTATTGAAATGACTTTATTGAACTTTTACTATTCAAATGACTATTCTAACATTATTAAACAAAGTTATTTAAACTTAATTAGATATTGTCAAACACATCTTATTTGATAATTAATGATAATGATTATAATGAATAATAATTTACTAATTATTCATTACCTAGATAGAGCTTCAAAAATGTTTTAGATGACCTTACAAATGGAAAGTTGTACTTATTCATTTATTTATTGATTTTTTTAAATACCTTTGATTTTAGGTAATTTTGAAAAATCAAAGAATTAGATGAATCATGTAAGATATCAGAAAAAATTAACAAATTAAATAGAATTCATTACGAAATAAAGTAGAATTTTGCCAACTTTTTTTTAGGACGTATAATTGCTTTTTTATAGTAATTTAGAGAATTTTCTTATGTATTTTTGCTGTTTTAACTTTTTTTTCTTCGAGACAAATATTAAAGATTATTCAAACCATTTAGGTAATTGATAATTCTTTCAAGATATTTATAAACTTATTTTTCAATCGAAAGAAAATAGGTACGTTCTTTTTACGTTGTGAACAGTCATTCAAAAGTTTTGAGAAGCAATACCTTGTTTCAAATTTTGAGTGTTCCCCTAGAGTAGAGTGTAATAGTTAAAAATAACTATTACAGAAAATTATTACTATGACTTTCTGACTATGTGGTATCGACTAGATTAAGCTGCTGTTTTGATGGACTTTTAAACATAATTGACTAGGAATGACTAGAAATCACTGGTTTATGACTAGAAAGTACCGATCAATATTAGAAATAAATATAAAAAATATAAATATAATATATTTCTGCTCTAGGCCACGAAAAAAAGAAAAGAACTAGAGTACGTGTAAATAGCACGTGCACTGTGGTTTTCTTTAGTCGTTGTCTAGGTGTTTGAGTGATTTTTGGTGTATTCTCCAGTTAAAAGTAACAATTTTCTTAAGCTGCAGCCCGGAAAATATCTACTTTTAGCTGGGGTTAAAAAAATTCTTAGTCGACAAATATCGAATTTTGAATTAATTTTTTGTCTACTGATTATGCATGGTTCACTGGCTCAATCGTCCCTGACTAGATACGACAATGATATGTTTTGTATTCGTAGTAACTTAAAATAACACTGTGTGGCTAACATGAAAAAGTATATGAATTAACTTGACTAGTGAATTAAATAAATATAATAAATTTAACTTAATGTAATCATCGTAGAAATCTTTTGTACATTATATGAACGATTCAAATGAAATGAAACGTTTATTTTTAATTTGGCTTTAAATCTGTATGGCAGCAATATTCACGGTAAGTGTCAGCTAATGCTATGAACTTAGAGTGATAATTATTTTGCATTTTATTAATCTTATAAGACCCCAGTACTTTAAACTATTTTTTTTATATTTCATATGTATTATAATTCTTTTTTCAAAAAACAGTTTTTTTTTATTCTGTTATGTTATGGATGAATGATAAGTATATGGCGTCTCGATTGTTTTTCAATGTTACCAGAAGACATGATTTAAATTGATTGCATACAATATGTGGCCTGCTTTTGAGCATTCAAATAAAAAATGCATCGAAAAATTAAAGTTAAAATAAACCTACGATACAAAGAGGGGCATATTATTTTTGAATAATTTTCAGATTATTTAAAAAAGTGATACAATTTTTGAATTTAATTTTGTAATTGCTAGTAAAAACAAGTTAAAAAAGTTGAGATATGTGACAAATATGGTATATAAGTAAATATAAGCAAATCCAAAATGTTTTTAGAATTCAAGGGCATACAGAATTGAACTCAAACAATTGTACCTGTGCATATGCAGTTATATTAGACGTTATTTATTATATATATCTTAAAAAAATATGCATGACTAGAAATTATCGTTGTACTCAACTCAGGCTCAATAAATAAAATAGCATAAAATTTACGCAATAATATCGTCTGACGAAGGCGTGAAATTTCGTAAATTAAGTTATCTTTGTATTCAAATAGAAGTTCTATTATGAGATCATTTTTGGTATAAAACTCACCAGATACAAATCTAAGTTATCAGCTAAGTTACTAAAATTATATCAGCAATATTTCTGGATTTTGATTATTCCTCGTGAGTAAAAATTGAATTCAACTTTCCTTTTTGAAGTTGACTGTCTTGGAAATTCCAATTACATATAGTCCTTAAGGAGTGTAGGTGAAAGTACTAAACGAAGAAAAATATTTTATAAAAATTTATTGAAAACATTCATGCTCGAGTTATCTAAGTCGTAAATTTGAATGCTAATAGTGAATGCTAATACTTCAGGTTGCATACAAAACAAAATTAAAAGAAATATAAAAATATAAAATTTATCTTAATTAAAAATAACAAAAAATCAACAATACAATATAAAATAAATTTAAAAAATACAACAATACAATGTAAAATAAATTTAAGAAATACAACAAAATAAAATATGGACTAGACAAAATAAAAATAGACTAGAAAAGAAAAAAAAATAACACAAAATCAACAATACAATATAAAATAAAATTAAAAAATACAACAATACAATATAAAATAAATTTAAAAAATACAACAAAATAAAATATGGACTAGACAAAATAAAAATAGATTAGAAAAGAAAAAAAAACAAAAAATCAACAATACAATATAAAATAAATTTAAAAATTAAAACAAAATAAAATATTTAAAAATAAAACATTTAAAAATAAAATATTCAAAAATAAAGTTGATTAAAAAAATAAAAAAATAATGAATTTCATGACTCGTGGACTAGAAAAGTAAAAAAAAATAACAAAAAATCAACAATACAATATAAAATAAATTTAAAAAATACAACAAAATAAAATATGGACTAGACAAAATAAAAATAGACTAGAGCAGCAAAAAAAACAAAAAATCAACAATACAATATAAAATAAATTTAAAAATTAAAACAAAATAAAATATTTAAAAATAAAACATTTAAAAATAAAATATTCAAAAATAAAGTTGATTAAAAAAATAAAAAAATAATGAATTTCATGACTCGGTGACTAGAAAAGTAAATAAAAATAACGAAAAATCAACAATACAATATAAAATAAATTTAAAAAATACAACAAAATAAAATATGGACTAGACAAAATAAAAATAGACTAGAAAAGAAAACAAAACAAAAAATCAACAATACAATATAAAATAAATTTAAAAATTAAAACAAAATAAAATATTTAAAAATAAAACATTTAAAAATAAAATATTCAAAAATAAAGTTGATTAAAAAAATTAAAAAATAATGAATTTCATGACTCATGGACAAGAAAAGTAAAAAAAAATAACAAAAAATCAACAATACAATATAAAATAAATTTAAAAAATACAACAAAATAAAATATGAACTAGACAAAATAAAAATGGACTAGAAAAGAAAAAAAAATAACAAAGAATCAATAATACAATATAAAATAAATTTAAAAAATACAACCAAATAAAATATGGACTAGAATAAAAAATGGACTAGACAAAATGGACTAGAATAAAAAATGGACTAGACAAAATGGACTAGAAAAGTAAAAAAAAGAATTGTTTTGAACTACTTAAGTATTCTTCAACTTCAACATAAAAGTGCGAACCTTTGGCTTAGATGCGCACTAAAGAGAGCGATCTCCGGTTCTCCGGGATCAGAGAATTTACAGTCCCTTGCTTCGTGTGTCTCGTGGTCGACTCGGAAGCTGATACCGAAGCTCGCGTACGATGAGATGCCGATTTTTTGGCTGCCATTGGTGCGTTTGCTACTGTTTCATTGGTGTTTCGTCGTAAAATCGTAATTTCGTATCAAATCTACCATTTGTTTATCAAGTCTACGCTGGTTGACGTAAACCGATCTAACAATCGTAGACGAAATTCGATACTTCGACTCAAAGATGTGAGAGAGCAAAACAATTCTAGCGATAATACTGTTTGGCGTAATCTATTATATGTGTTTTATTTGCTTCCTTCTTAAATATAAAAGTCAATCTCTTGAAGGTTTCAACCGCGCGCCATGCATGTAGACTGAACTGGATGAAGATATTCAGTCGACCTAAGCATACAATAACAATATCACACTTATGACGGCACTTTTAATTGAAACGCACATTTTGTAGGATAAAAAGGTGTACTTACGCATACAAGGCACGATGTCCGCTACTCGATGGTGAACAATCTCCAAAATAAGTCGAGCGAGAATCCGTCCTTTCGCACCTTGACTAATAAATGCGTAGCGTCGAATACTGCTCGGCCTCGAGACGACTCCTTGAACCGATGGACGAACTAACAATTACACTGCCTTATGGACTATTTATAATATACAATATACTGGCTAATAATACTGTAGATCACAGACTAGTGGGGCACGAGTAAAGGCAAAGCGAGCTCCCTCACTGATGGTCGGAGGGAATTACAACGGGCGAAGTCGCTCCACGCCGCTCGACCATGACTCAATAGCCCGTGGAATGTAAATTAGTACAAGTATAAAATGACTAGTGAGTTCGATGGATCCGCGCGAGACCGCGGATCCCGATGGAACTGGGCTCTGCCAGGCGAGCCGGCACTTTTTATAACACGGAGAGAGAGAGCGCGCAGCAGCCAATTCCCCCCGTTCTGCATGCAAAACCGGCGGTGGTGGCGGCGGCTATACGCACAAGATACTATACCGTAGCAATATAGGTAGAGGGGAGAGAACTCCACCTTGCACTAGTGGTTTGCACGAGTCGGCGCTCCGTGCCCGGCAATCCCCTCCATGCCCCGCTATTATTAAGAGTGGAGGCCGCTCTGTAAAGTAAGCGCAGTTCTCGCTCCACCCACACGACGACTGGTCGAGTGGGGGGGGGGGGGGGGGGGGNGGGGGGGGGGCCGCCGCCGAACTTTGCTCGCGTCTCTTCTCCACTTTGCGGCGTTCGTGACTCCTTTTCTGGGTGATACACACGCGGCTCATGCCAGCCTAGACTACGCAGCTCGCGTTTGCCGATGCACACGGAGCGTTGATAATTCAAGTTAATTTGCAAAGTTGCTCTTTGGATGAACGCTCGAAGCTTTGCAATGTTGAAAGCGCGATTCAGGCGTTGGGCGTTCGAGTCAATAATTCATCTCTATGAGCACTTGGTGTGTACGCACGTATGCGCGGGCAGTTTTCCACGAGGCTTACCATTTTTCGATACGATTGCGTCATTAATAATTCACGCCGTGACAAAAATGCCCTCTTCTGACGTTCGTTCCAAAAAAATTACGTTGCACGGCTGAATGTTCGCACGAGGAAAGAAAGAACAGCAGAACGAGCTAGCGTAATTATAGCGCGTAAATATGTTGCTCGTACCTGCGCTAAGCCGTATTACGACGTAGTACCGTAGAGCTGGTGGTGCGGTCACTGTTAAATTGCAGGGTAGTTATAAACGCAGATCAAGCGAACGCGTACACACACGTAATGCATAATAACAGTTAATATATTATCATCGTTTATACATTTCGCTATTTGCCCGACGGTAAAAAATCCCTAGTTCGTGTGCGCGTATTACATACGCATACACTTATACCTTCGCGCAAATACACCCACCGACCAGCAGTAGCTTACACACGCTAAGAACTGTTATTTAATAGCTGTCTATTTAACATTTTGCATATGTGGCGAACGTCGAGGGGTTGCGTTTGCGTTTCATGATCTTTCGCGTCGTGTCTATCTGCATACACCTCGAATGTTTCCAGAAAAGTAGAATTATTTTATACGTAAATTCTCACGTAAAAATATGACACGCTACATCTGTTCACTTCTGAAACTTTTCTTTTAAGTCGTGAGCTGCTGTGAGTTGCTATAAATTGCAGCATTATGTAATGAAATCTTCGATCTTCATCGTGACCGGAAGTTGGTATCAAAGTTGGTGAAGAAGCGATTAATTTTAGAATTTTTAATTTTATACAAATGTATAAAATCAACTACTGATTCCTAATTAGTCTCTGGAGAATTAGTATTTTGAATCGGCGTTAAATTGCATTTAAATTAGGTGAGTAGGCCATCAAGTTTTAAGCTAAGCCATGCACTGTATACTAAAAACCTATTGATCAAATTCCATGAATTATATGTAATTATATTCTGTTTTTCACTGCTTCTGTCTACTTGCTGATCTCTTCAAGACTTTTCAAATGATTAAGTACTTGTTAATGAGATCTCTATCAGAGAAAATGACACGAGTTAATGACTAGTGAAATTTTGTTATTACCTCAATCAATCATTAGTGGTTTCTGGTAGTAACCCAAGTAATCTGACGAAATTTTCGTTCAGTATTGCTGCTAATACGTTCGGAAAAAGTTAATTATCACGTTACAGCATAACTATTTTTATAAAAAGTTTACGTAAAGATTATATGGGATAAGTATAAAATTAATCTCTCTTAAATGAACTATTTTTATGATAAAATATTTTATCCCAGGCAATAAAATTTTAAAAATCCTTGTCTGAGGGATTCATTCAAAATTACATGCTCTTTTTTCAAGTAAAGTCCTAATGATATAAGATTGTTAGCTTTGTTTTTTTTTTTGATAAATAAATTGCACTCTATGTGCAAAGTATACTCTAGAACGAGGTTTACAATACACGAATGTAACGTAAAAAATTATAAATAAACAGTTTAAGAAAATAATGATAACAAATAAGTACGTGCAAAAATACAATTATTGAATTTTTGTTCATTTTCACGTCGCAATATAATACTACATTTTTGATGACTCCATTAACAAGCCGGGTTATAGCTTGACATCTTTATCGAAAAGCAATAGAGTTCAATGTTTTTCGTAATCTGTTACCTGAATATTAGGGCGGAACGGAAAAACACTTGTGACGCCGATCGCTTTGTAATAGTATTTTATTGAAAGTTTAAGATGAAAAAAGGGAAAAGCCGCGAGCTGGGCGCGAACAAATGATGTCTTCAGGTGGCGCATGAAGCCTGAAGTTTGAAATTCGTAAAAACAATATCTTTATGCTTCAGTATGAAATCGTTGCCAAATTTCTCTGCACTGGATTGACCGATTGGGTTGAAAGTTTCAGGGCTTGTTTTACACGTTGAAAGGAGTTTCTCTGTAAAATTTTAGCCCTCTAGGTGCCTTAGAAGCAAAGATATAGTCATAGGAAGGTTGAAAAATTACGTTACATTAATTTTTTTTTTGTTCTTTTTTTATCTTCGCGCAGCTGTACGTTGCGTAATTTTGTTGCTATTAAGACGAACGAGTAACGAATTTCTTCGTCTTTTAAAGGCCTTTTCAACCGTATAAATTTGTATGGTGTTTTTAAAATTTTTACTAAAGTTACAGTATAAAACGTCCAACATTTTGTGTCGCGCTCGAAACTACATTTGTTTTTTTTTTCTGTTTCTTAAAAGTTACACATTCGAGACAAACTTAAAAACCAATGATAGTTATACGGTCTTAAAGAGCATAAACTTACCTTTAATTTGGTGTATGTAAAAAGTTTCTAAGTCCTCTAAAACCGAAGATACAGCTGTTTGAAGTTTTACCAAAAATTAAAGTACTGAATCTGTGAATCTACCATAGGCTAGATATGGTATGATCATCACACAATCGAATCTTAAATTTTCAGTAAAACTTCAAACAGCTGTATCTTCGGTTCTAGAGGACTTAAAAACTTTTTACATACACCAAATTAGAGGTAATTTTATGCTCTTTAAGACCATATAACTATCATTGGGGTTCAAGTTTGTCTAGAATGTGTAACTTTTAAGAAACAGAAAAAAAAATAACAAATGTAGTTTCGAGCGCGACACAAAATGTTGGACGTTTTATACTGTAACTTCAGTAAAAATTTAAAAAACACCATACAAATTTATACGGTTGAAAAGGCCTTTAAAAAACGAAGAAATTCGTTACTCGTTCGTCTTAATAGCAGCAAAATTACGCAACGTACAGCTGCGCGAAGATAGAAAAAGAACAAAAAAAAAAATTAATGTAACGTAATTTTTCAACCTTCCTATGACTATATCTTTGCTTCTAAGGCACCTAGAGGGCTAAAATTTTACAGAGAAACTCCTTTCAACATGTAAAACAAGCCCTGAAACTTTCAGCCCAATCGGTCAATCCAGTGCAGAGAAATTTGGCAACGATTTCATACTGAAGCATAAAGATATTGTTTTTACGAATTTCAAACTTCAGGCTTCATGCGCCACCTGAAGACATCATTTGTTCGCGCCCAGCTCGCGGCTTTTCCCTTTTTTTATCTTAAACTTTCAATAAAATAGTATTACAAAGCGATCGGCGTCACAAGTGTTTTTTCGTTCCACCCTACTGAATATACTCACTACACTCTTTGCTTCATCCTTATTTTATAAGCGTACAATAGAAATAAAAAATAGATCACTCGTAAGACCGCAATTAAAATTCTCACGATCCTTTGGACGAGTACAGCGCAACGCAACTCCAACGCTCGTATCGGTATTGTAACGCGTATATGTACAGAGCTGCTACGACACATCAGTCTGCGTAAGGGCTGAAAAATTTCCCATAGCCGAATAAGACGCGACGTATCATAAATCCGTGATCGTCGATCGGAGTGATTGTTACGGTGGCGCGCGAGACGTCGCCGGCCTGCACAGCGTTGTATATACTCTTCTTACATGCGCATTTTTTTCCTGCACGGCCGGTGCATATGGGCGCTGCCGGATACTCGTTCGGGCTATTGTGCGACATGTATAGTACGCTATACGTAAGTGTAAGCGCTCGCACTTGGAGAGTCCTTGTCGAGCACGCGGTCGATAGCAATCTGTTCGGCACATGACGATGCATCTCATATCATGCTGCCCTTACACATTTACAAAAGGTTGCGTTGAAAGAATGCGTTCGCGATGATTTACAAATTATGATTCAATTTTACTAAAAAAATGACCGGTCACTTTTACTGAGTTTTTTTTTATCTCGATTTTCACGATAAGGATGTGGTTTTGTTTTCACCAGCAAGAAACTGTTCGGAAGTCTTTAAAAATACAAAGAAGGCAACAAGTGCGTCGATGATTCTTTAATGTCGTTCTCGTAAACTAATTACATCATCGGAGCAACATTTAAAGGGAAATTAATGCGGACTTAGTTTTGATTGTGTAGAAGAAAGAAATGAGGTATTTTTCTTCGAATGTTTTGCGAAAAAATAAACAAAAAAACAAACCAGCCCAAGTTTGTAGCTTCCCTAGGCGTGAAATCGACAACTATCAAGTTTCCACATTCATCGAGTGTATGCGCACTAGCTACACACATGTATGTATTACGTACAGAAGATTTTAAAAATTAGTTAATTCAAAAATGCAAGCGTGCTTAAGGTGAAAAGGCTTTGTACGACGAGTTGATACATCTTTTAAGGAAGCCAATTTCGCACTCACATTATTCATAATGCATGCGTATGATGCGCGTAGGTATATAGGTATATAACGGCACTACTAAGGCTACCGGGACTGCAGCTGCCCGAGTCCAGTGCAGCCTCTCTCTTTCTCTCTTTCTTTCTCTTTTATCCATGGCACGGCGCATAAACCTACGAAAGCCGGAAGAATTGCGGCAGGGCGCTTCCTCCCTTCGATCGGGCTATATAATATAGGCCTCCGTGTTAACTTTTACCAAAACGTCGGCGGCACGCGCCACGATAGCTATAAAATACGAAGTATATATACGAAAAGTCGCTGCTGTTTCGGGTGTTTCGAGGCTGGATCGAATAATCGCGATCGGCTTTTGCGGCGATATTTCGATTGTTCTTCGACGAAGCTCTAATCGGCACACATTATAGGCGAGCTTCATCGTATTAGCCTGCGAAGCTAATTCTGTTCTTGGATATTTATGTATGTTAGATGCATGTAAAACGCGTGTCTGTGAGAAGTCCATCCAAGAGCTTTGTAATAGTATTTTATAGCAATTAGCTAAAATATTTTTTTTTTTGAGTATTTATACAGTTACAATTGCGTAAGAGTGTAATTTTTTGTTAATATTTATATTTTTGATTCGTACTAGAATAATAACTGACCTCGATGAGGTTACATCGTATTGAAGGTATACAAAGTGTGATCTTTTATTTCGAATAATATCATGTGATTATCAATAAGAAAAACGAAAATCATTTTATAAATTTATTTATTATTTATTTATTATTTATTTATTTATTTATTATTTATTTATTATAAAACATTCAACAAAACCAGACATTAAAAAATATTTCAACAAAAATGTATAAATTCTTGGTTCATCATCTTCTTCATGGTCATTTTACAGCACCCAATTATCGATAGCCGGTTGAAAAAGTTCAATTGTCCAGCGCCAGAAAAACCCACCCGCAATTTTCTCGCACAGATGCGCGGCACAAGGAGTAATAAACCTTTTGGGAAGTTGAATCAATTTTCCCGAGTGCGCAAACTTGAAATAGTCCGAATACGTGACTAGTTTTGCCGCCTCTTTGGGTGACAGCCGAACCAGATCGTAGAGCGACAGGTTTGGATCGTTGTCTCTTATCATTATCTTTTTCGCTTCTCTCGCGAACTTCTTGGAGCCAGCCACCGATTTGTCAAATCTGTTGATGTCAAATCTGTCGATCTGTCGATCGAGAACTTGCATGATCGTGAGAGAGCTGTGTTGGTTCAATTTGAATCCTTTTTTCGATGACTCGAGACGTTCGACGATCAGTAGAAGGCGAGAAGCTTGTCTCAATTTAAAAGTATAAAGGATACAGTCCTTCGACCAAAGCTTCATTCTCTCCTCGAATTGACTCTGATCGGGGAAGACGAATTTTGACAGATCGACGACCCGTTCTAAGAGCACGTCGACCACATCCGGCAGCAGACTTGCCACAGCCGATTGCAGCGGTGTCAGGCCAAGCTTGTCAACTAGGTCGAGCACCACCAGCTGTGCTCTATCGTCGTTGACTTTGAGGAACATCTTCAGCAAGTCAACGTCGTGGTCACAATTGCAAATGACGTGCAAAGGTGTCGAGCCCTCGTTGTTGGTCGAATTCGGGTCCGCATTTCTATTTAGCAGCGTTTCAACCGTCTCCTTGATACCCGATAACACGGCATAGTGTAGCGGTGTGTTACCCGATTTGTCTCGGGCATCGATTAGCACCACTCCACCCTTTTTGTCAACGATCTCGAAGAAAAACTTCAGTAAATCATCTTTGCGTTGTCTCTTGCAAATAATATGCAGAGGCGTCATTCCATCCACGTTGGCAAAATTGAAATCGGCTCCTCTTCTCAACAAAAATTCAGCCACCTCCTTGTTGTCCTCTTCGAGAGCAATGTGCAATGGTGTATTACCGTTCTTGTCCGCCGCGTCGATCTGCAACGGCTTATAATTTTCTTCGCTGAGCTCGAATAACATACTCGCTATGTCATCGGTATAAAATGCGCCTCTATTGCAAGCAAAGTGCAGAGCTGCATGCCCCTTCTTATTGGCCAAATTAGGATTGGCACCTCTGTCCAACAGCAATTCAACCATTTGTCTTTTTTTAAAATAAAGAGCCAGGTTTAGCGCTGTGTTACCTTCTTCGTTCTTGGCATCGATCGGCAACGACTGACGTCTTTGCCTGCAGGTCACGAATAAACTATGCAAAAAATTGTCACGATCGCCGAAGCTTTTGCAAATATTGTGCAGAATAGACGCTCGCTCGCGATTGAGCAGAGTAGGATCGGCGCCTCGTCTCAGCAACAGTTCGGCCACTTCTTTGCAGCCCTTGCCCAGAGCCACGTGTAGCGGAGTATCGCCTGTACTTCTCCAGATGCAATTAGGATCCTGCCCGAGGTCGAGAAATCGCTCGACGATGTGATAACGGCCATATTGGCAGGCCACATGGAAATGTGACAAACCAGATTCGTCGATGTAATTTGCGTCAAACTTATCAAAAATTTTAAAAAGATTTTCGACGACGCCCACGACACCGCGAATGTCACCTACGAGTTCAGCCGCATAATGTACTGGTGTGCTTCGACGCAGCAATGGTTTGCCGTCCTCGTCGACTTTGGGCTGATCGTCTATGTAGCCGGTGCGTACGACAAAATCGACGAATCGTCCTTTTTTATGTCTACATTTATTACAAATGTATTTTAAGGAATCAGTGAGAAGAGTTTCAATTTCTTCGGGCTGAAAATGGTCTCGTAGATTTGGAAGTCGTTCCTTCCAATCACTGATTAAAGGATAGAGATGACGAAGAAATTCAATACGCTCCTCTTCGTTCTCGTAATTCACTTTTTTTGTTAAGCTCTTCAATCTTAATTCGTACAGACGATTCACGTATTTTAAATCATAGTCCGCAATAATTTCGCCGCTACTATCAACGGATTCGTCGCTGGACGACATGTCTATATCGTTCACACACAACACACAATCACTAATAATTCAAAATAATATAACTTTTTTCTTTAAAATTACGGGCTACGGTCTATGGATTCTTTTTGATGTTCACGCAATGGAGTTATAATGAACACTGACCACAGATGCTCTTCAAAGATACAAAGTTGACCCATGCAGCACGAGATGTGTAGCTATGTAGCTATATATGGAATAATGTTACGATTAGAAAGTATAATTTCGGAGTAGCATACTTAATTGTAGTCAAATTGTGTACACCCACTCTATGAACCTGCGCAGCAGCGCGAGAGATGCGAAGTACGATCGGCGCACTATACGATGCACTATGTAGTGCTACTTTCATCCGACTTGGATTTGTATAATTTTGATTCATTTCTTAATGATTTAATTTTTTTTTTAAATCTTTGATTATGTTATATGATTTTATTCAATGACCGAATGAAGCAAAGTTTCAAAACTTGTAAACGGGGTAAGAGTCTGTTTGAAACGTTTTAATGTTTCTTTTACGGCGAGGCGATGTAAAAATTTGATTTTTTATGGTAAAAAGAGATTTTGTGTTTTTCTTATTGAAATATGAAGTTAACGGGCTCTGGACCCTGAGCTCACAGAATAAGAGAGGTAGATAAGTAGTTTCATATTATGAATGCACAGAAAATAGGATACTGGAAAATTTTATTGATGAGATAGATATACCAGTCATAAAGTGAATCTAATGCTACTGTATGAAATTAGAACCCTGTTCAGGTCTCATTATGGTACTCTCATGTGCTTTTATAAACGTGTATCATGTGTAAGGCGTAGGCACATTCACCGTACACCATGAAAATCGAAAGTTAGGCGGAAAATTTAAAAAAAAAAAAAAAACAACAATAGAATCTCTTGTTTGCTTCATTTTTCTCGAGCATATCTCAATTTTTTCACTACAGAGGAGAGCTCATGATATTTTTGAGAAGCAATAGAACGCGTATAAAGAAGGCACTTGTCTCACGAATGAAATGAAAATATAATGAAAAAACGTAAATTAATGAAGATGTTATTGCGCTTCCGCGACCGACTTGTTTTTCACGCCACTTTTTTTTCGGAATATTTTTATTTTTGTTATGATGAGGAGGACAATTGAATATTATTTTGTTTTACAAAAATAAAGTTTGATATATATTATTATTATTTACAATGAATTACAATTATTAAGGAAATCATTAACTGTGACAGATTGCTTAACTTTATTTGACTGATAAAAATTATTCATAAATTTTTATGCAACCAGCCGCTGATGTGTCAGCAAAGCAACATTAAATTGAACTTCATCTTGTATGAGTTCTTTTATTTCATACTTCATTGACTCTTCATAAGCATAAGTAACCGATGTATCTGATAAAAGTATGTTGCTTTTAACAAGGCAACGTATACAATTTTGCAATCTTGCACAAACTTCACGGTTTTCTTGGTCAATTCTTGAATAATCCTGAGTAAACCCTCCTTGCGAAGAATCTTGACCTGACTGACTAGCTCCAATCCATACATTACCATTATTGCCCAATATCAACACTGCCCCATTAGCTAGATTGTGAAAGTGTTGTTTTTGTCTTTTGATCATAGACGGTGATAACTTCATCATGATACCTTGTGATAATTTTCCATATTTTAATACTCTTGTATGCAATGACAAAGAGCCATCTGCAAATATACTCTGGACCTCTGCGCACACAACATCACCTTCTTGCAAATAGCGCCTCATAGCTTGCTCATCTTCAGCAGATCTTCTCCTCTACAATAACAATATTTACTCATAAGTATAATGTTATAAATTTCAATTCATTTTCATAGGATAAATAAATTTACCAATTCTCCTCCAGGTAAATTAACACTAGAAAGTAATAAAGCTGAGTCAAGTTTTGCATTGGTATCAACTTTCCATCTTTTTTGTTGAACTTCTGTTATACGACCAATAACAACATCTCCAATTTCTCCTTGATAGCGTGTTTTATAAGGTCTAACAGATATCAATTTGTTCACTCGTTCAAGGTTGCCAGCAACTGATGCTCGTAAAACTTGCTGTGTATCCATATAGGTTCCATGACCTCTTTAATATAATTGCAAATTGTTAAAAATTTCCCATCAGTCATCATTGATTGTCATTCAAAATCATAAATATAACTACCTCAAAAAATCTGGCTGAGTTGATATCTCCTCTCCAGGAGTATAAAATGCTGTGCGAGGATCTTGCTGTACAGGCAACGTATGATCAATTCGATTATTGGCTAATCGCACCAAAATTTTACTTTCGCCATTTTCCTCTGTATAACTCATTGTTTGTCAATTATGCAGGGATTTTGTTAAAAGGCGAAAATGAAATGTATACAAAAACACGTGTATACGAGAACGTAACCAAAACAACATACTATAGTCTTACGCCGCCACGGTGTACAGTCATTTTACGCCGGTCGTGACTCATGCTGTACGGAGAATATTTAGGGTGCGCTTATATTCGAATAATTTTTGTGTTACCTACATTTTTGGTGTCTCTTAATAAATCAATGAGTAATTCTCAAGATTTATTATTTGTATAAAATTTTATCGCATATATTTGTTAAAAATAAACATAACCAAAAAATGTTGCAAGAAAATTTAGAAGAATAATGCCTCTTATTCTAAAGGAAAGTTATTTTTCCATCATTTGTTTAAAAAGAATTTTAATGATCCAAAAGACGAAGAATATACTTGTTTTGAGGGATTTTTTCTTTTGTTAAAATTTAATAAATTCAGAAGAGTCGATTTTCTGAGGGAAATCGAGCCAATAAATCCAAGTATGCCTTTTTTGTGTGTGTAATTCAATCATAAAGTTTAGTTATAAAGTGTCCTGCTTGTTGATTCTATAAACATTTTTATCTACTTTCAATGAGACACAAAGGTATGTAAAAATGATTTATCTTACTGTTTTATTTAAAAACCAATTGACGGTATGTATCGTCTATCCACTAGATATAATATATTTTCATTTAATTATAGAATTATTTGGTTTAATTATTTAACACTTTTTTTGTGCCTACAAATAAGAGTGTACAATTATAATGAGGCATGCCTTCCCGGTAATTGGTTTAAAATCAACCTAATTTTATTAGAGCCTGTAATTTTCAAATTTATCCACGAAAATTATCACGATCGAACAAAATAGTTTCATTAAACGCATAAAATATTCAACAATTTAATATCTCTTCGTCGAGTTGAAAATCTTTACAAAAAAATATCAGTTGACATCAGCTCTCATATAGCAACTTCGGCGCTTATGCATTTTAAATGAGCTTGTCGCGAGTCAAGTGTCAAATGCAGTCGTGTATAGAATGAGCTAAGAATGTATTTTAATTAAGAGAATCTCGAGAAATGTCGATATATTTTCGGTACATACATCGCAGTTGTAGTATCCAACTACATATGTATAAATACTAATGCCGCTGCTACACGTATATCGCATACACACACGCGTACCTAAGTATACACGCGCGTCTGAGGTAATAATAATGCAGCGGACAACACACAGTACGACTCTGCGGGCGATATAGACTTCTCTCTCTCTGCCGCGGGATTTAAATAAAATAGGTTTACGATCGGTATGGATCGCAATTTGTGCAACGACAAATGCGATATTCGAGCGAATCACGCGAATGTATCGAAGCCCGTGTGTATACTCGGGGGCCGGGGCTCGCGCGTACGCACACGTCAAAATCAATAATTTGCTATTTTCATATGCAATACCTCGTTACAGATATTGTGTATCGGACGCTTCCAGCGAGCTGATCGTACACTGGGCTATTAAATTCGTGTCTTGTATATTAATCTATCCCCGTGTACAAGTAAAATAAAAATGTATTACTCAAAGGCCTTACGTACAACAATACAATTGTTTAGCATGAGTATTTTTTTAGTCCAGTAAAACAGACGTGTTAATTTTGGTGAGGCTTACATCTGATAATGAGAGAATCACGAGGTGGTGGTTGGCAAGACCCCATGAAAACGAAAAAATAATTAGAAGCAGTCTTTCCTCTGCTTAATTTTCAGAACGATGAGTCATGTTTCACTTCTTAATAACTCGATTAGGACTTACAAAAGGAGAAAAAAAGTAGTGTTTAGACTGTGCACAGTAATTTATCACGACTCTGTAAAAGATATGAGGTTCATTAAAATTCATGAAAACTCCTAAGAGACAGTATCATTTTTATGAGACTTTTCTTTGTACCAACCTGTGTTCTGGTTAATCAAATCTTCGTGTCGTTGTTCGTTCTTTCGAGTTATTTAATGCTCATTTATAGGCTCACTGACACAAACAACGATATAATGAAAAATTTTCCGTTTTATGCCGAAAAATGCCACATTTCAGCCTAATTAGCCCGTACGTTTAGGCTTATAAAACTTCACCAGCTACTCTGTATGCCAGATTTTGAAAACCCGCATCTGTTCTCAAAGAGGCATGTACATACACGTATACATCGTCAGCGGACGATTATATGGGCACTCTTGACTCGAGTCAGCAGAAATTCTTTCAGATGTATAATAGAGAGCCGAGTTTACCCGACCTTTTGTACGTGTATAGGTGCGCTTGAATGTCTTGTAAAATCGATTTTCAACGATTGCCCCCATAAAAATGTGCGCCTGTGGCCTTTACTTTGCCACTTATACACATTTACGATCCTCGGCTCGATAAAATCGATGCTAATGTATCTCGTATATAGCCATGAAAGTACGTCGAATCCTTTTCTCCTCGTCGGGCTCGTAAACGCACCGGTCGCGTTGATACGGCAATTATGATTCACGAGGCATACCTGCGGGTAAATTAAAATATAGCTACTGGAGTCGGAGTACCCTCGCAACACTGTATATGGGACACTCGTATGTGCGAGAGGAGCTATTTGTGTAAGGGCCCAAAGCGCCCATGAATACGTGAGTGATTCCCATTCAGTTTTATTATTCCAACTTGAAAGTAATGAGAAATAAAAACAATCAAAAAACTATCGATTAGATATTTTGAGATGATTTTTAATTACCATGTATGTAAAACAATTATATACCAAAACCACTATTTTTTTTGAATTCATAAACTCTTTATTGAATGAATTTTAGATTGATTGCATTTTAAGCAAATCGATTAGAAAAATTTTAAGAAACTTATTAGCTATTTTTATCCAATAACACTTTTTGTAACATTAATCAAGTACAGCAAATGCAAATACCTATTAAAATTATTCTCATACGATAATTTTTCAAGAAATTTTTTATTGCTCATTAGTATAATTCATGCAATAAAAATCATTTCTTTTTTCTTAATAACTGAAATAAAAATGTATTATACAGTAAATATTTTCATTAAGATCGTAGTTGATAAAATTCTATAATAAGATACTGTTTCGAATATAATGAGTGGTGCATTATAAATCAATACGTCACATAAAAGTGAAAGAGCAAGAAAAAAAGAGTGCGAAGAGAAAGAGGAGTATCAGATAGCTAGTCGGGTATAATAAATGCATCAATTTTGATATCTCACTTTGTAGCTCACTTTTTTTCTGCTCCTCGCGTCGGGAAAAGTATATTTAAAAAATGAGCTGCGCATGTAGTGAGCTGGCGCTTTCAATTTTACGGTGCGTTCTTTTTCGTTTGACCTTTTGCGGAAATAATGAATATCTTTTGCTGCCGCGAAAACAATTAATGCGTTCAGAACGAGTTGAAAACTCCAAAATATCTCACATTCGCGCGCTTGCAGCCGGGCATAAAGTTCGACGTTATAAAGCTTTATGTACAGAATAATACATATCGTGAAAATATGGCATAAGACGTATGTATGGAACAAAATGGAAAAGTTTTCATACCAAAAACTAATCAAACTCGGACAAGGAAACATAGTTTAGAATATCAAAGGTTTTGTATACATATAAGCGCGGCGCACTACGTAAAACCACAGAAGCTCGAGGCGTGCACAATAAAGGTCAAAAAGTTGGGCGTCGACTGTATGGCTAATTTGTCTTGAAATCTCTCAATTGTGTAGCAATGCCGATCTTTCCTGGTACGAAGTCTGCACGAGTACTCGCGCAGTAAATATGTCTGTGCTTGCGTCGACAGATGGGTGGGCATTCATTCCGAACCATGCTCGATCGAGCCTAGCTTCTCTCTTTTTTTTCTCCGAGATCACCCGCAGAGATAGCTCGGCTCTGTATAATGTAGATTTGCCTATGTACGGATCGTGCTTGTAGGCACCACACCCTCGATCTGGCATGATTCTTCGTCGGCGTCGACGCGCTTGCGGTTTCTTACTGTGCATAGCATATCTGAATATGCGGTATTTGTACGATTATCTTGCTTGGATGACCCGAAACAATGATCGAGCGACTCTCGTATCGGTCACGTTCATTGCACTTGGGATTAAAGAGCCACGAAAATTTCTACAGAAGACAGACCCATGTATGATACATTCTAATTAAACCCGAGGCACGCTCGTATTTCGACGCAGTCATTCTCAAATCGTAAAAAAATGATCGCTGACACAGAACAGATCATTTGACAGGGACACGACAGTGATCGAATCAGTCTCGAATAATTGAAACACAAGTGTAGCTCGTCGCACACGCGTCATCTTAAAATGAACGATTGGAACGATTGGAAAGAGTACAGTGGAACATGTGGCCTTTCTTCGCGCGTTCTCTCTAGCTCGCTCATAATCCGGCGAGGGTGTAGTTTTTCTTGTATACAGCGCATATAAGCTGCAATATAAATGTCGATCATGTATTCATTCGGTCGGACACGGGCGCACGCATACATCGGATCGTACCAAATACGCTCGCAAATTCATCGAAGAAAAAGCGTATACATAAAAGCCGGGCTCTGGCTGCTGTTGCCTGCACTGCTGTCGCTGCGCCAGCGGCATAAAGTAGCATGTTGAGCGGCATGGATATAAGTGTCCGACTTGTTACCAAATTAATTCCATCCCAATGAACGTTCCAGCACTTGTGCGCGCGTATTATATCCTCGCGACGCACTTCTCTCTTTTTTATACACTGCCTCTATGTACCATATACCCATTCGCACATATACAGAGCAGCTTTAAGAGAGCGAGACGCGTGCGCGCGTTTTGCGCTCAAGTGTCTCGACTGGCGCGCGCATTGTCCTTCATTTACATGCGCGACGTATGTGTATAGGCAGAACCTCGTGGTTGCCCGCATTCCCGTTACATGTATTCGGTATTCATGAGCGTCGATGTGTATAGACACTCCAGGGCCTGCACCGGAGCACACACACGTATACGCACAAATGCATCTCGAAGGGGTCACGGACTCCTCGGATGTGTGTGCTCGATATTTACGTACTGCACATACGCCCCGGCACGCGGATTAACAAGTATTTTGTGCACAAGCCCCGCAGCTACGAATGTACAACGATCCATTTCGCGGTGTAGTTTTTTTTTCACGATTTTGTAGCAAAAATCGATGCATCGGCTGGGCGAAGGATATTTCGCATTGGTACACGAATTTGATGCAAGTATATGGACGAAAAGCTCGATAAGCGCGGAGACCGTCAGTAGGCGCAGGGGGGCCGAGGATCGGGAGGCTGATATACCGCCTCACGAGTGGGACGATGATTCGGCACATCGACACATTGTGTATACGTACATGGAATATATATTCGGCGAGCGATTAGTAGTTTGCACACCATATAAGAGATTTTTTCAAAGCTATTGTGAAGATAAGAGAGTTCGAACGCACCGAAGGGGGATTTTTCGGCAAAGGGGCACCATAGTACTCTTTCTCTCTTTCTTTTGTTTGCCCTGAGCCGCGCAGAGGATTTAAAATTTTCACGAATGGAACATTAAAAATTGCAAAAAGAAAAACAACGAGGGTCTCGGGTACGACTGAGCTCTTAAGAGAAAAAAGAGCCAGCTTTATATAGCTATATAATATGTATCGTGATTCGATCGAAAAATAGACTCGGCTCTCGGCTAAGTAATTATTGTATCCGACGGAGCTTATCCCAAAGCCTGCCACCATACGCTACGACCACATGTTGAATGACAGCGGCTCTATACGGTCAAGTAAGCGTCGCACTTGGTGCGTCCACTATATACCATAATATATCTAGCTATGTGTGTTCGACGGACACGCGCGCGATATAATGTATAATATAAATCGCGCGACTCGCTGAGTCGAGACACCCTCGGCGAGTCGCGCGCGATGACATTAGCATAGATTACCAATCGTATGCGGATATATATATACGTGCTGCGGAATCGTATCAAAAGCTTGCGGGCCCACGTGGCTGGCGCGTGCGTCGCTAAATAGCGCGTAGTTATGACGCCAGTGTAGGAGTAATTTAATCGATCAACAAATTACTGTGCATCGAGTCTATGAATGAAAAATAAGTCAAAACTCAAAAATAAATACAGTAATAAATGCGATCTATGCGAAGCGACGAATCTTTACCGCAGAGATATAAAAGCAAGCGATTAAAGCAACAAAAGGAGGTATTGATGCTCTACGCTTCCAAGTTTCTATACGAAGCAACTTTTTGTTTTCTGATGCACCCTGCAATCATACTAAACTCTTGAATAAACATTGACGACGAAATCTCAGGGACCTATTAGCTCGTGGTTTGTCAAGTTTTTTTATGTGGTTGACGTTTTTTTTTAAAGAGACATAATATTTTTACACGTGGATAGCTGGTCTTGAAAAAATATTCAACAATAACAATAAGGGCTTATTACTGGCCACGATGCAGCGACGAACCCAACGCAGACCTAAAATATGATAAGTGTCACAGCTTAAACATTGTCTTTGCTTGAATTTCGTGTAATGCGCGAAAATACGCGAGAGCAGCTGTCCTGCGAGGAGATCATGCTAATTATCTATTCACCTACGCACGTCCCCTTTCCTTCTCGACCGACAACATTGGCATTACGCACACTTCGATAGGGTTTCTGCGGAATGCGCTTTATGGAAATTTAATGACGCAAGTTGGCGAGCTATTAAGAGAATATAGTATATAAAATTTATATTATACGAGTGCACGAAGGGGTTCGAGGCGAGGAAACGAAATTCATCATGTTCGTATGCGGAATACGCGCGTGTGCGGCTGGTTGCGCGTAATTATTTGGGGGCACGAAGCAAATCGCGATAAATGCTGCAGGTGTCGCTAAATCATCGACCGTACTCGTGATTTCTTCCTTTTTTTTGCTACTTCGATTTGATTTTGCGGAAATAGCGTCGTATTTTCCTGTAACGCGGATACAATTTTATGCGTGTCTTTGTTCGAGCGAAGCCATCGGCCATCGGCGCGCACTTCTACTAATAAACATCACCCCCGCAAAGGAGAGACCTCGTATATATTCGATTTTGAATCATTGGTTTCCTGCTCCCCCTTGACATAATACATACGAGACATGGAAAGAGAGAGAGAGAGAGAAGAAAAAATACCTCTGCGTCCATACATACAATAATGTACCCTGTGCAGAGCCAGGGCTAATGGCTTTTATGGATAGATAACATACACGAACGAGCCGAGACACGCGACCACATACATATACCTCATAATATTTGCGGCTGTGCCACGGCCAGCAGCTGATTCTCGGCACGGTGTCTTTGACATTGCTAAGGCTTACTACTACTGCTGCTGCGCCCAGGTCTCTTTTCGGAACTCTGCAGGCGTTGGGGGATTCATCGACGCGCAGCGCGTAATTGTCGTAACGAGGAGCAGCTTTTATAAGAACAGCACATCCGAAACGGCAACAGCAGCAACGTCGCAGAGCGGTCCGCATCTGTGCATCTGTAAAATCATTCGGCAAAGTAATACGCAGCGAGCTAAAGTCGTCGAAAATAAGGGAGCCCTACCTATCTACCTATATGTACGTGTAGTTCAGAACTCGAAGAACAGGTATGGTCGTGCGCGCGCGTCATTCATTAGAGGGATAGAAAGACGCGCTCGGGCATCGTCTGTATATAGTACAGCAATATATATAAGTAAAGCACATACACACCGTGACGAGAGCGTGTTTGGCAAAGGGGAAGAAATTACGCATACACGGGCGAAGCTGTAGAGTTGGCTCGCGCGCGACTATACGCCAGAGGAGAAAATTTTTATGTACTGTATATTATATATATGTTGATGCCTGCCTGCTGGCCAGGTGGCACGTGTGCCCCGTCGTCGTCGTCGTCGGCTCGATGTCTATAGAGAAGGTCCTTTTGCGCTTGTATATATACATACGTAGCATAGAAGCACACCCAGTAGCTCGGCAGGAACAGCTGCCCCCCTGAACAATTCGATCGAAGCCGAGGCGCAAAGAAGCGATTATAATACGTGTGCAGTGCAGAATCGCGAGGCCGACGCGAGCGAGCCCCTTTGCTCTCTCTCTCTCCCTCTCTATCTTTTTCTCGGAGCATTATAAGGTAGCTAGACACGTCATGTGCGACATATATATGCACAGCAAACGCACACGCACATTCGTACACTATACGCTATATAGTAGGTATGAGCTGGCCAAGGGGGAGCCAAAATGTATATGTGTATATAATAAACGCCATCCAATGTGGAGAAATCTGTTCGCTTTCTTTGCAGTTCCAGTCTGTTAATGTGCGCGTGCTGCTGCTGCTGCTGTTATTTTTTTTTCTCCTTCTTTTTTTTTGTCGTCGAGTGGATGGGTGGCTTTAACCATAGCCAGCAGCGACTGATTTGCTGACACGAGCCCGCTGGCTTAATGCATCTGTCCAAATTATATATCCGCGTGCAATTCGATATATTAGCCGAGTGCCTGAATGATTTTAACGATATCAATTTTTTCGTACGTTGATATGCTTACTTTGTTTATATCATTAACAATGTGCGCGCTTATCATTTTATTTAAAAAGGATGAATAAATCATCGAAAGATTGAAAGACGAACTTTTTCCTGATTTCGAAATTTCAAAAATCAAACGATTGTTCAATTACAGTCCGTAATGTCATACGATGAGTGTTGATTTTTCTGCGATCGTCATTCGATATTTACTCGATTCATTATAACGTATATTCGTGAAAGTATGGTCACAATTTTTCCATTATAATTGCGCATACTTTTTCATTGATTTGTCAAACATTTTGCGACTCGAGTTACGCGCAGCGCGCTATAATTTATCGCGTCGACTCCAGCCCAAGATTTTTTCCATCGCACTTTTTTCTCTCTTGAATTTATCGTGCTTATCGACCATAAGGCCTTATTTTCCGTGCAGTGAACATTGATTCAAATCGTGATTTCCATTATCCTAAGCCCGCTGCACTTTCTGTCCGCCACATGTTCTTATATGCACAAGTATTGGCAGCTGGCCGAATGCTTGCCCTATAATATACGCTGCATGAGCATAGGTACGCGCGTGCGTATACTACTACAATTTTTTTGCCGATTCAACGAGAAGAGGCCCCCCCTCGAAACATTTGCATTTTCCGTCGTCGCTCGCGTGTCCGCTTAAATGAATTATATATACCGAGCCATGAGTCTTTTGGCCTACGATCGGTCAAACGAGATTTTGATAGTTACGATTGACGACGCGTGCACTAGTGCATAGCGTTGATTAAATCGTTTCGGGACACCGAATGCAGCGGCGCACGCGTATGTGTACGGAAGTTCGACTTTTGTCGCGCGGAGCCGGAAAAATAAACTATCGCGTTGACGTACTTAATAATTCGACTGCTCGAAAGGGCCATTAAAAAAGGAACAAAAAAAAAAAATTAGATGTCTTGACACTGGCACCCTAATATCGGTCGCACTTAAGAAGGTCAAGAATTCAACCTTGAGATGTGCTTTCGTAACCTTGCTCCGGCTCCGTCTCTCTTTCTCTTTCATTCGGTCGAGCCTTGGCACTTGCCTTCGAAGGTATGACCGCATACTTTTACAGTACACCGATCTTGTAAGCAAAGCGAAACCACCTTGCACCTTATAATACAATCTGCCTCGTACATCTGGCGTCCTAAGTCGGTACCGCTTGCGGTACGACTCAAGCTTACACTTATATATACTCGGTGCCGATCTCCCCTCCGGAGAAACGCGCTCCGTACGCATAAGAAAAGGGAGTAAATAGCTGTACAGCCGGTTCCTTATGCGACATCTTACTTGTTCACTTGCTTGTTGTCGTAAGAGGGTGAGACAATCTTTCATCGGTCGGTGTATGGGCGCGTGTGCGCTATTTAAGGCGTTTATTCGACTGCATCAAGATAATAGCTCGAGTTTATAATAGCAATACGTATAGCTCACAAGATCAAGACTGCTTGATGTATTAATTTTTCATGTTTTTTTATTTTTTTCATCAACGTTTTTTACATTTGAAAAAGTCATATTATTTTGGTAAAATATGAAATTAATGTTAAATTTTGTGTGTTATATTATGTAAGCCCTTTTTTATTTCTGCACAGCTAGAAATGCTATTTTATTATTATGTTTTTACGTTATCACATAGTTACGAAAGTGCTAAGTAGTTTTCGATAAAATGTTGGTACAACGTTCGAAAAGATGAATTTTTCGGAAAAAAAATAAAACGGAAAAACCACCCTCTGTTAATTGTAAGTAATAATCGTAATGTCAAAAGTGAATAAACACCCCAATATCGAAATTCATTAAAATTGTGACTCCGATTTAAGGGTATTTGTATAACTGTCATGATATAAAATGATATGATCTATAATTACTTAATCACACGATTAAGTAAAATATGAGAAACATTTCGAAAAAAAGAAAAAAATTTTTCATTTTCCGTCTTCTTTTTTTCATGAAAACTTAACTGACCTTTCCTAATTATTGAAAATGTTATAAAAGTCACTGCAATTCTGCGAAAAAGAAACTAAAAAAAACTGGAAGAAAATTTGGAAGAATTACAAAATTGTATTGCTGCCAGGTCTCGATGCGAGTACCTATAGTTAATGTAATATAATATATAATATACCGCAGTACATTACTGCGTATGGTTAGAATAAGTTGGTGGAGAGGGAAAATGTCGCCAATGAGTTATCGCAATCGTAGAGTCACCTCTCTTGTAAACGAGTATTGCAGACAGTAGTTAGCGAGAAATTCCTCGGCAAGCAAGTGTTTTCAAATTAGTAAATTCGAAGTACAGTGTTGGCTCCTCGAGACATATAACCTCGAATATTTACAGTGATTACATATAATCAAACGAGTGATGGAAAACATACAGGACTCGATTAGGTAGTTTATAACTTTTTTGTGCGTGTCATGACATATTTCAAAGCAATCGTCTCAATAAATAATTTTTTAGCATGAAGCAAGAACCGTATGATGATTGGCCGAGTGCAGACGACAACCTTATTTTCGATTCGGTGAATTCTTGCGGAGTCAAAAATGTTGAAACAATCAATATTAATCAATCACCAGTGAGTTCAATGATTTGATTTATCTTTTAATTTTTCCCTATAAAAAAATTATTACACAATTTTAATTTTAGAAAAATAACACGAGAGACCTTACGCCGTTAAAAGAAAAATTAGATGAAAAAATTTTCATAGATTTTGAGTGCAAAAATGTCAAAATTGAATTGACATCTTTATCGACAATAGTCTGCAAAACGGAGCATCAAAACCAACCTATTGTGAAAATAGAAAAAGAAAATCCTATCAATAACATAAATGATAATATATTCATAGATTCGGAGTTTCAATATGTTAAGACGGAACAGAAGTCTGTACCAACAACCAGCTGCAAATATGAGTATCAAAATTATCAACCATTTGTGAAAAAAGATCAACTTAATACTCACATCAATTTAGTGCATGACCTTCCGAGACAACCTTTCGAGTGTCAGATGTGTAACAAATCATTTTTCCGCAAGAGTGGCCTGAAAGTTCACATCAATATAGTACATAATCAGAGCAAACCCTTTGAATGTGACATTTGCCTCAGATCATTTGGCCGCAAGGGTGACCTCAAAATTCACAAAAATGCAGTACATGATCGTAGCAAACCCTTCGAATGTGAAATTTGTCACAAATCATTTGGAATCAAGAGCAATCTCAATAAACACATAAATTCAGTACATGATCAGATTAAACCTTTCGAATGTGAGATTTGTCATAAATCATTTGGACAAAAGAGTCACCTCAATACTCACATAAATTCAGTACATAATCAGAGCAAATTCTTCGAATGTGACTTTTGCCACAAATCATTTGGATACAAACATCACCTAAAATATCATATAAATACAGTACACGATCGGATTAAACCCTTCGAGTGTGAGATTTGTCAAAAATCATTTGGACAAAAATCTAACCTCAAATCTCATATGATTACAGTACATAATCAGAGCAAACCCTTTGAATGTGACATTTGCCTCAGATCATTTGGCCGCAAGGGTGACCTCAAAATTCACAAAAATGCAGTACATGATCAGATTAAACCTTTCGAATGTGAGATTTGTCACCAATCATTTAGCCGCAAGGGTGACCTCAAAATTCACAAAAATGCAGTACATGATCAGATTAAACCTTTCGAATGTGAGATTTGTCATAAATCATTTGGACAAAAAAGTCACCTCAATACTCACATAAATGGAGTACATAATCGGAGCAAATCCTTTGAATGTGAAATTTGTTATAAATCATTTGGACTGAAAAGTACTCTGAAATCTCATGCAAATGCAGTACATCATCATAACCAACCCTTTCAATGTGACATTTGTAATAAATCATTTCCACGTGAAGGGCACCTCACAACTCATATAAATGCAGTTCACAATCGAAGCAAACCCTTCAAGTGTGACATTTGTCGCCAATCATTTGGATACAAAAGTGTCCTCAAAACTCACATAATTTCAGTACATGATCGTAGCAAACCTTTCGAGTGTGAAACTTGTCACAAATCATTTCGACAAAAAAGTCACTTAAAAACTCACAAAATGATAGTGCATGATCGAAAAAAACTCTTTGAATGCGAAATTTGTTATAAATCATTTGGACTGAAAAGTACTCTGAAATCTCATGCAAATGCAGTACATCATCATAACCAACCCTTTCAATGTGACATTTGTAATAAATCATTTCCACGTGAGGGGCACCTCACAACTCATATAAATGCAGTTCACAATCGAAGCAAACCCTTCAAGTGTGACATTTGTCGCCAATCATTTGGATACAAAAGTGTCCTCAAACGTCACATAAATGAAGTACACAATCGAAGCAATCCTTAGGAGCATGAGATTTTTCTGGAGATAATTGGACGCAATCAAGACTCTTACAATTGCACGAGTATGCTATAAAATTTTAGAAAATCTTCCATATAAGTATTATTCAATTGTGTAAATAATAATTAACTTTATTAATTTTGTCGCTATTGTGAAAAATTGTATGCTCTCTTAATTACATTAACTAAAATATAAAAAAATGTTCCCAAGTACCTACTTCCTATCTGTATGCTATTTCAAAATTCGTCTTAAAACAAGAATTATTCCTAAATTTCGTTCGCAGACTTTTTTAACCAATTCTCGTAAACGCAGAAAGTTCAACAATATCACTGGCCGATAAAAAAGTTCGATAAGTTGTTAAAATTTATTATTATTATTTCCAAGACTTGGTATACTGTATGAGTGAAATTATTAATTAAAAAGTGGCATGCTATTGAAAAGTATTATTTGTGCAGTCTTCAAATTATTTTTAATTAATTTTGTTGTTTTGAAAAAGTTAAATTTTTGGATTTGGAAAATATAAACAATATATAACCGCCGTCAACGCTAAAACAATCCCTCCCAAAATGCCAGCGAAAACAATCGCTTCAACAAATTTTCATCAAATATAGAAATACCAATGTTGTTAAAAAAGAATATCATGTAACAAATTATCGTTAATTTTGAAATACATTGAAAAAATGTTTATTCTTGGGGGTAACCGTTGACAAATAAAATAATAATTTAAGTGTATTCGTGGTAGTCATGGAAATTGAATTTTGCGTCCTTTTCTTCAATCTCGAGAAAAACAGGAGAATAAATTTTGGTGCAAACATTTTGTCTGGTATTTACATTTTGCAGCTCTAACAAATTACAACGATTTTGAAGAATTTTTCAGAAATAGAGTGAACTTATTTAAATAAAATTCATGTTTTTTGATGAGTTTGAGAGACTGTATGATCGCGTTTATGCCGTCATTGAAATCTCGTGCATAGATATTTCTGCGTCGAAAGATTGATATCCATTACATTAGTAAGCTTCTTTTGCGAAAAATCACTTTTTAACTTTTTTATAATTTCTTAAAGATTAGTACAGGTGTAAATGGCCGTATATAATACAAGCTTACACTTTTCAAGTCAATCCACAGTATAATACACATGAAAGGTCAAATTTAGTTGAAATATAGCACAAGAGACATTATAGCATAGAAAAAATGTTTTCAAAGGTACACACAAGTACATGCGAAGCCATTCGAGGGCAATATCTTGTGAGATTTTGTCCGTATCATACAGGCCCGCGTACTGCAGCTCGCAACGACGACGGACCGTGAACTTGTGTTCCTCAGTGGCATTTATAAAATGATCAGGGCAAATTATATTACGTACACCGCGATATTGATTCGTTGCGGCAGTAACGATGAAGCGCGAGCGAGTTACTGGCAACTCGATGGAGAGCGGAGCAGCATAATTAGCTGCGAAATAATTAATCGCGATACGCAAGCTAAATGAAGCGAACTATAAACGCGGGCGCTCGCTCTCGTACGAATGCGCAGCGCACATAGGTGCAAGCTTAATGCGAATTAAGTGAAACGCCATAGAAAAAATTGAAAATTCTTAAAATGAATTAATGATTAGGACGTCCGAAACTTTTTTAGTTCGGGCATCAGGCGCGCGAAGGCAGTTTCGGGCTTTCGCATCGGTCGATTAGCGAAATTGCTTCGCTCTTTGTCAAATTCGTCATACATAGGTGGCTGCGCGCGTGCACAATGGCCGTACGCATTTTTGCGCACTTATGCGTATACGAAAGTCGTGCGGCATAAGTAAGCACGAGCCTCGCTGCTCAATCATCAATCGTAAAGTTTCTGTAAGCAAGTTTCGCGTACGCGCACGTCAACGGTAGTAAAAATGAATCTTTGCTCTCTCTCTCTCTCTTTCTCTCTTTGAAACTATGATCATCGGTTCTCTCTCTCTTTTGCCACCCCTCGGCTTAGGAATTATAAGCGGCTGAAAGAAGCACATATACATACATGCTGGGCAGAGTAAAAGAGTAATGGGGGAGCGCGTGTATACATACAAGTAGCAGTCGCGTGGCTCGACTCGAGGCTGGCCATTTCTATTGTTAGGAAAGCAGGTATTGTCGCGGCAGCTGTTGCTATTGCTTTCTCTCTCTCTCTCTCTCTCTCTCTTTCGGCTTCTCTCTACCTTACGTATATCTCCCCTGCGCGCGCGTCCGTCGGGGTGTGTGCGTGTATATATGTATGTGTAAAAGCGGTGCAGGGGGGTTGTTTCTGCTGGCTGCTGGCCTGCCACCGAGCGCGCGGCGACGATCTATATAGCATAGTAGGACTCGTTTTCTTATGTGGCCTTGGAAATATCTGCATAAGCCCGAATCGAGCGCGCACAATGTGCCAGTGTTTAGCTTTGATCACTGCAGGCCGCAACATCAGCCGGGGGAGCGTCGGACCCCGAGCGAGCCTGCACAACGACGTTGCGTCGACGGAGCCACGGCTCGACACGCCTGCCCATGCGGTGTCGTGTTAAGTTATTTGACAAAGAAATATTTTCGGAAATCGATGAAAGTTAAGTTCGTCTCGATCGAAATTAAATACTGATGAGAGAGATGGATAAGTCTTCAAGTCAATCGAAGTCTTAAAATTGTTATTTACATAACTGTACACTCAAATGATTAACAATATGAAGCGTCCTGTAGTCAGATCGCCAACAATGCAATAGTATCTATAAATGCTATACGTAGTAAACACTAAATTGAATATCTCGGATTATAATCGTGAAGCATTTTGTCACGTGTCAGATTTCTCTCAAATTACTCTTTCCGGTAAGTGTGAAAATTCACACTCGTCTAAAAAGTTGATTGATTGAATAAAAATCTAAGAATCATGAACTTTCATTTAGCAGTTCTCAACTTTGCATCTTATTTATTATTCCATTATTTTGAGAAGAATCCATCTGTCGACACAGGCGAATGTCTCGAGAAGCGGTAATTCGAGCTATTTGGCACGCGTCTCGCACATATGGGCACACATGATACATTGACGATACTACAATACGATGAACGAACACATAGCGATGCTATATATGATATAAAGAGATTCAGACTCGTATAGATTGTTACGCATGGACAGTAAAATAAGGAGATACCGGAGCCAATGTTAAAATAAACATTTTCTAACACGTTTTTTCGAAACCTGATCAAAGGAAATATCGGGAAATTTGTTTAATTCTATTCTTGGTCTTGATATTGTCGTAAACAGATGTGTACTCTGAGATGATTTGCAACTCTCACTGCTTTAGAGAAAAGTTGAATTTTGCTTCATTGTCGTAAAATAACGCCCATACACAACTCCATAAATCCATAGTCATTTATTTTAAATTACACACATAACATTGTTTTCTTTTCATTTTCAAAAGATTGATAGATCTTTAAGGGCTCAAAGGGGGCTTAAATAATTATATATTTCTATTTATAGTATTAAGCTGAAAAAGTGAAAAAAAAATTTTTTTCAGAAAACAGGCATAAGAGCCTTTTTCAATACCCCATTTGAAGTTCTATGTCATTTCATTTTCTTCGATGGATCATTATCCATCAACGCAACTTCAAGCTAAGCATAAGATCAACTTTGACTACTTCCACATACAATTTAATAAAATATTTTATTCATTAATGATTATTTTTGATAAATTTTAATAAAATATTTTATTAAATTGTATGTGGAAGTAGTGAAAGTTGATCTTATGCTTAGCTTGAGGTTGCGTTGATGGATAATGATCCATCGAAGAAAATGAAATGACATAGAACTTAGTCGTGTCAAGCCATCACTTAGAACCTTACGACAAACAGCTTAAATATCCTCAATGCTCATCGCTGAAGGCTCATAGGCTGATACAATTTAATTTATGTGTTTGTAAGTATTTAACTGGACAAAGTACTTTCAAATGGGGTATTGAAAAAGGCTCTTATGCCTGTTTTCCGAAAAAAATTTTTTTTTCACTTTTTCAGCTTAATACTATAAATAGAAATATATAATTATTTAAGCCCCCTTTGAGCCCTTAATTGATAATGAAGAACGATCAAGACACTGCAAGAATCATAATACTGAGGATAAAACGATTGACTTTTTCCCCCCAACACTCGTCCAGGTTAAGCAAAAAGGAAAAAAAATTGTGTAAATATTCATATCCAGGCTCACGCAAGGATGAGCATAGTATGGTTTCTTTGGATATATTATTCTTTCCGCGGTACGGCTGCGCGCGCGTGGAAGCGACCACTCAATTCGTATATACTTTCGGAAGAAACCATCGGCGATGCGGCGCGTATCCTTTTCGAGAACAAAAAAAAAGATCGAGAGACACTTTTATTTTGGCCGTCATAATTTGAAAAGACGTTTCTCAAAACGATCGTGACGAATATGTATCGTATACTCGCAGGTATATAGGGCTCGACGCACACGCCCTTTTACCAAGACTATGTATACTCCTTACAGTAGGACCTGCAACGTACCGAGTCTTGTAGGCACCTTTAAATTCTCTTTTCTTTTCTGCTGCCTTTCTGTAGCACCTTGTATGCCGTAATATATATAGTACATGTATACAGAGTAGTGCACGCGGCGCGCAAAGTCTAAAAATTGTAAGACGACACGTGCTCTATGTGACACACATACGCGTGCCTAAGGTATTATAAACTTGAGAACAGGAAATCTTTCTTTCGCTCAACGACGCGTGCAAACTCGATTGCCGAGCTGCTATATGCGTACCCTCGCGTACGAGACGGGGAGCAGCAGTATAGGTACCCCATGAGCTCTCGGGGGCTCTGCATCTTATATAGTATACGCATACGAGCACTTGGGAGTAGTGCGAGGCCCAAGAAGAAGCTCGCGTATTGTATTTTATATACCTGCAGGAACAGTGCCTTTATTCGATTTTGTAGGTGTAGCTATTGCTAGGATATCCTTTAGTGCTGCTTGCCCTTAGACTTTTCGCTTATGCCTTTTACGACGTGAACGAAAAAGGGCGGAGAATGAACTTTTGGCCGAAAGTGGATAGTTCATGATTGAAGCACGTCTACCGCAATTTGCTTCCTTCGATTGCTTGCTGGATATTCGTGTATTTCGTTGCAGTTTTTTTTCATACTTTTTGTGATCATTGAAAAAATTGTCAAAGTAATATTTTCTAAATTTCAACCGATACGTCTCCAACAAAAAAACTAAAAATTCTATCTATCACCGAAGACCCCCTTCGCTTTTTGGCTTTTGCTATAACAAGCTTGTTCTTCTTTTGCCCTTCTGGATTTTTTTTTGTTTTTCTACCTTCCTGCAAATGCATATATACAGACACGCACACACGCGTGCACACATTTAAGGATACGAAGTACACGCATACACGCAGCAGCGAGAGGGGTTCCGGTTGTGCGTAAATCACATCCGCGCGCGACGCTGCGTCGAGCTTCGGAGCATCGATCGATCCCCGCATGCACACGCGCAAAAAAGGGGGTTACAATATATTATATTTTATATACCTACCTTGATGTCGTGCGCGTTCGTGTGCGTGCGTACGTGTGTCTGAGCGAAGGATATACGCAGGTATTGTATGTGTATATAGCTTGGCGCTGCGCCGCAAAAGGAAGACGATGAAAATTACGCAACTTTCGGCGTACGCCCCGAACGCGTGCCGAGCCACGCGCGATCTTTTTTGTACGAACCGCCCAAGAAGAAGTCGAATCTTTGTTAAAGCTATGCAAAAACGACAATTAGATAACGAAAAGTAATGGAGTGTAGATGCAAAGCAGATGCGTCGAAATTATATGCTGGTATCGACCGATGCACGAGTATTTCACGAAGATCAGCGGCTCCGCATCGCTCATTACGCTTCGATCGTATTGAGATGTTTAGCATGCTGCGTTGTTTAGAGATGTAAAGCCTCAAAAAGCTATATTGGAGTTCGATTTACTTGTGGATCACCGCTAAGTAATTCCGAAGTCCTAATTAGAATAACTTATTAATCAATCTGCATCGTAGACAGACTATTCACGAGTGTTTGAAGTAATTAAGGCTTGTCGAAGTCTCGTAATGGTAGCTCCTAGAAGAGACCAATTATCATATTGGATTGATGATATGTTGATTTCTAAATACTTGGTAGAATTTTTTTCAATCAACAGAATAAGAATATACTCAAAATGATCTGAGCATGCTTGAGATAAAGATTGAAATACATGCAACTTATCTTGAAAAATCATCGTATATTCATTTTCATGTTCGCGCAGCAGAACGCATCAAAACTAGCTTATAACGTAGCTTGCATTTGCCACTTACACGCGAAATAAGAAAGGGCGAGTTCTGTTGTACACGGCACGCACACAACAATTGCATACACACACACACGACGAGAGAGCGTTGGGGTATGAGTGCGCGAAGGGGAGGGGTTGAATCATCACCTGGCTTTTTTACCCCCTTTGGCTTGTACGCAGCTAAGTAAGTATTGCGAAAAAAGATCGGGAGAGGGAGAGAAAGAGACGAGGAAAACGAAAAAGGAAAGAGGAAGTATAATAGGAATGCAGGAGATGTCGGGTGGAGAGTGGGGCCAAGGGGGGAGAGATGGATAGAAAGCAACGCGCGATGTGTGCAAAGCACAAGCAGGTGATGTCGATGGAAGAGAGAGAGAGAGAAAGGAGAGACCCTGCACTACCCCAACCTTCTCTTCCTAGCGTCATACTTCCACTTTGTGTTTTTGTGCGTGCAGATACACTTATACCCCCGGCGCTCTTTGGCTTGCGTATACGCACGCACACACATACGCACACACACGTACAAATGTATACGGGATACATGTGTATGTATAAGGTAAAGTTTATACTTTGATGCGTGGCACGCGTCCATAAGCCGTATCGACTTTCATTTTTCGAATATTATATTATGCAGACTTTGAACATGCAGCGCGCGAGCGTCGATTGTCATGCTGCATATACACAGCCCACACGCCGAATCATTATATGGCTTTTTGCGCTCAAGCTGCTTACTAATGCCTTTTTTTCCTTTGCTTCGCTTTCGAGGCGCGCTTACAATGTAATATACATCGTTCATTTTTTTTCCTAATTCGTACGTTTTCGATGCTTTTGAGCTTCACTTAAATTCCACGGGGTCCTCTATCTACTCCAGGTATATAATTCATGCTATAGAAGCTCGATACAACCAGTGTAAGAACGACTCAAAACTTTTTCTCGTCCCGCTGTAGCGAACTGCTGCAAATGAGTTACAGGTTTGAAGAAAGGCAAAAAAAAGAGAGAGAGAAGAAATTGTCATGGCATGATATAACAATTAAATATCATTACTCAGCAGCACGAGTGGCAATTCGACAAATTACGGTGCATGCTATACACCTCGAGAGCCATACGAGCCATTATTAATTATTCAAAAACTACCCCCCTGTGTTCTTACCATTTTTTTTCATTCGAAGGTATTTTTTATCCCTTCGGCACATGCGAAAAAAATTATTTCGAACGCTCGAACCGCAGTTTTGCATTCGCGTACTTTTTTTTTGGTTACGCGAATGAATATTTCATTTCGATAGAACTGTTTATTTCTCAACTAACCTATTCTTTCCATCCAATGGACAAATATTTTCATATCGCGATTATTTATAAGTTGAACGCATCGATCTTATGCATTATAGATGGTAGAAATAGAGAATGATGATGATACATTGTACACAGAAAATGAATATTTCTTTGCAATCGTAACGTTGTAATTTCACAATAAATCTATACACGAGGGAAGTTTCTTTTATAGTCAATAGGCAGCTCGGTCGAAAGTAATTTATTTTTTCCTCGCGTCCATTGAAAGTATGTATTGTACACACGTAAGGTAATTGATACATGCATGTCTTGAGATTCTATTTTTACGTGCTGGATCGTATACCATTAGAATCGAACGATTTGTGGCTCTGGAAATGAATGAGCTTGAAAAAAAACTTGCCATTTCGTCTTGATTCTTGAATAATTTTTAAGTTCTAGAGGGTAGCCTCACGCGTAGAAGTACAAACTCATGCATAAATTGCGCGATAGTTGAAATTACGCTTTTTCGCGGTTGTTTGAAATATTTCCCTTGCGAAATTTAAAGTAGGGTGTAAGATATTATTATCCAAGTGTACATTAAATAAATACGTAAGTTCTTGAAGCTCCATACATGTAGGTGCTGGAACGATATATCACGTAATGCGACGCGTCGTCACCTATGCTATGAACAATTGTTTATCATTCATGAGCTCTTCAAATATCTTAATGGCTAAATTATCGACAGTTTTAATACATACGTGTGCTGATATTTGTGAAATTAATGTCAATATGTTACAAGCAATCGCAAATACTTAAACTTTTCAAAATTTTCAGTATTACAAAACTTCTGACATTGTGTTCATATGTGGTAATGAAAAAACCGGTTTGACCTATGAATGATCAACAAAATAGAAAAAATATTGTGTCCTTATTTATTCAAGACTTCTTGAATTGTTTATGTTATAAGTAAATATATTTCTCAATAAATAATGAATCTGAGCGGAGAAAAACATTGTTTTTACCTTTGCATTTCTATTTAACAGTAAGCTGACTCACAACACGAGATTGATTACAAATGAGAGACATATGGAAGGTTTCTATGTTTATACGTAAGATATGCATTGCTTATATATTTATTTCTATAAATTACTTATTGCTTATAATTAAAGAGGCACTAAAAAGTAATTTGTGATATTATACACATACCGATATTTGAAATGTTAATAGAACTCAAATGAATACAGCGAAAATATCTTTCGATTATGAGATATCCGACAACATACTTTATTACCATTTATGTTTATTTGATCGATTGGCATAAATTTTCACTATTTACAGAGTTTATTTTATCGAGCATTGATATTGTAAAATCGGCTAAATAACAATGCTTCAAAAAATTAGGAATTGAAGACTCTTATCAGCGCATGTATTAAACGCGAGGAAAAAGGTTTTTACAGTAACAAAAACATTTGAAATACTTTATTGATCATCACAAAATTGAAGGATATTTTATGTAAAAGTTTTATAAAAACACGAAATGTCTCGAAAATAATCTTACATTCAAAGTGAAAGTGAAGTGAAATTTCAATTTTCACATTCGATTGGTTTTTTACGAATGTGTACATTAATTATGTGAGATGTTAAGTTTGTTATATGTTTAAACGAAAAATGTCACATTCAGAGTATTTCTTCAGATTATGAACGGCATTTATGTGCATTTTTAAGTTACCCAGCAATCCAAATTATTTGTGACAAATTTTACACTCATAGGGTTTTCAACGATTATGTACCGTCATTATGTGAGTTTTGAGGTCACCCTTGCGGCCAAATGATCTGCGGCAAATATCACACTCGAAGCGTTTGCTTCGATCATGTACTGCATTTATATGAGATTTCAGGTTACCTTTTCGTCCAAATAATTTGTGACAAATATCACATTCGAAAGGTTTGCTCCAATTATGTATTGTATCGATGTGCATTTTGAGATTCGATTTTTGCCCAAATGATTTGTGGCAAATCTCACATTCGAAAGGTTTGCTACGATTATGTACTGCTTTTATGTGAGAATTGAGGTGACTTTTTTTCCCAAATGATTTATGGCAAATCTCACATTCAAAGGGTTTGTTCCGATTATGTACTGTATTTATGTGTTTATTAAGGTCCCCTTTTTGTCCAAATGATTTGTAACAAATCTCACATTCGAAGGGTTTGTTCCGATTGTGTACTCCATTTATGTGATATTCGAGGTGATGTTTGAGTCCAAATGATTTGTGACAAATCTCACATTCGAAGGGTTTGTTCCGATTGTGTACTCCATTTATGTGATATTCGAGGTGATGTTTGAGTCCAAATGATTTGTGACAAATGCAACACTCGAAAGGTTTGTTACGATAATGTACTGCGTTGATGTGTTTATAAAGATCACTATTTTGTCCAAATGATTTATGACAAATATCACATTCAAAAGGTTTGTCATGATTGTGTACTGCATTTACATGAAGTGTGAGGTTTTGTCTTTGTCCAAATGATTTGTGGCAAATATCACACTCGAAGGGTTTGTTCCGATTATGTACTGTATTGATGTGAACTTTGAGGTTACTTTTTTGACCAAATGATTTGTGGCAAATAACACACTCAAAGGGTTTGCTCCGATTATGTACTGTACCTATGTGAACGTGGAGGTGCCCTTTTTCTCCAAATGATTTGTGGCACATGCCACATTCGAAGGGTTTAGTACGATAATGTACCGCCTGAATATGCCTTTTGAGTTTACTTTGAGTTTCGAATGATTTGTTACACAATTTGCACTCGAAAGGTTTAATCTGATTATGAACTGCACTTATGTGTTTGTTGAGGTATCCTTTTTGTCCAAATGATTTATGACAAATATCACATTCGAAGGGTTTGTTACGATCATGTACGGCATTTGTGTGAGTTTTGAGGTGCCCTTTTTCTCCAAATGATTTGTGGCACATGCCACATTCGAAGGGTTTAGTACGATAATGTACCGCCTGAATATGCCTTTTGAGTTTACTTTGAGTTTCGAATGATTTGTTACACAATTTGCATTCGAAAGGTTTAATCTGATTATGAACTGCACTTATGTGTTTGTTGAGGTATCCTTTTTGTCCAAATGATTTATGACAAATCTCACATTCGAAAGGTTTAATCTGATTATGAACTCCATTTATATGAGTTTTGAGTGCTCTTTGGTATCGAAATGATTTTTGACAAATATCACATTCAAAGAGTTTGCTCCGATCATGTACTGAATTTACATGTTTCTTGAGATCACTCTTGTATCCAAATGATTTGTGGCAAATGGAATTCACGTGAAATGGACAGTTATTATAATAATCAAATTCTTTTTCTACCAAAATTATTAGACTTTTTTCGGTGGAATAATTTTTTTGAATTTGGTTTTCTATTTTCACAATTGGTAGTCTTAGATTCTCCGTTTTGCATTCGATTTTTGATGAAAACGTCAGTTCAGATTCGACATTCTTGCACTCAAATTCTTCGAAAATTTTTTCATCTAACTGTTCCTGCAATAGCATAGGCTTATTCATATAATTTTCCTAAAATCAAAATTATACAATATAGTTTTTAGAAGCGGTAAAACAGAAAATGATTCAAATCTTTGAACTCACCGATGATTCACTAAACGTAAATTTTTTGGAGTTTTGGACTTTGTAAGAGTCCACCGATTCGAAAATGTCATGTTCACCTGCATCTGGCCATGTATCATTTGGCTCTTCCTTAACCCTGAAGAATAATAAAGTTTACAGAATCTACCGCTTGAAAAAAATATTGGCATTGACAAAATGTTACTAATTACCTAACTGTATCTTCTCTGCTTTCCATCACACGCTGGATGATATTACGAATTCACTGTAAATTTTCACGATGTATACCCAGAAAATATTTGAGGTTAAACGCTTAGCCAGCAATGTAAATCGAATTTGGAAGGAAACGAAACGAATACTTTTTTACTGATATAATTTTTAAGCACTTGTTCACCGAAAAATTCCTTGCCAGCTTGCAGTGACTCTGCGATTACGATAGTTCCTTAACGATACTTTCCTCTTTCCCCATCAACTTGCCGTTGTCATACGCAATAGGCCTTTTTCACAGTCGCCATTACTGGTCACTTTACGATTTGTCTGCTTCTGGCAAATCAGTAAAGTGACCAGCAACGCAGTGAAAAAGCCGTATTATCCTGCAAATAGGCAAATACGCAATCAATTTTTCTCAAGTTGAAGACATATGAGGGAGATTTAAATTATATCTGTGTTCATTGTTAAAGACTTCCCCGCATTAAAAAGTCAAAGGACAATTAAATCGCGAAATAAATATTTATTAATCATTTTTTTTTAATGTTTAAGCTCGTCTCAATTATGACTTTCCAATCAAATCACATACAAGCGATTTGTATTAATATACTTGAAAAATATAACATGGGGATTTGATTCAAATTAATGAATGACCTGTAAAAAACGCTTTTACATGAAAGAATACGAAAATTTCCAAAGATGCACGTAAGTTCTTGAGCGATGTAATTCTAGCCCGTGCACCTCGAAAATATGAATTTAACAGTAAGCAATTTGTCAAAGTTTTATTTCCGAGCCGAGATCTCTCGACTGTACACCGCGCGAGTGTAGAGTTTAAATTGCTCGCTTTTGAATTACTGCGAAGCATTTATGAATTTTACAGGAGACACTTTTTCGTCGAGACCCTTTGCGACGAGCGTAAGTCGAGCGCATATCTCTCAATTTAGAGTGTACTTCGTGCTTTTTCAAGAAATTGCATTTATAACCCCTTCGTTTTATTGTCCATACTTGGACTACTTTACAATTTGTATTATTAATTCGGTCGGCGTGCGCTGGATACTGGGTAGCGCCGACTGCGACGCGAGCAAAAACGATTCTATAGAAGTTTATTATCAAGCGCCTCGCGCGGACAAAGGTGTGAAAAGTGAATGATTTATTCAAAAAATCGCGAAGGCGACAACAACAAAGCATTTGGATGCACGCGTGGTTTTGCATGAATACTCGGATACGTTCTCGAAAATTGATATATACATAAATACTTCGAGTATTGTTGCGACGTTTGCGAAAAAAAAAGAAAGTTTTATACCCTACGTGGAGTAGCTATCGTCGAGTTTTTTTATTTGTCGTAGCAACAGGCTCTAGCTCTTTGTCGAGCGGTTCTATAACGAAATGAAAAAAATGTTCATCGAAAGTAATGAACTAAAAATTTTCCACAAATTTATGAGTTTCGTTTATTCAAACTTTTTTACTGAATATTAGCGTGGAAAACAATTACAGATGGTACCTATGATAATTATTATTTTATTATTATCATTAGAAATTAGAATTTGATGAAAAAATTGTTGCGTACAGAAAAATCGATGCAAATGTACTAGCGGTAGGCTCCCATGTTTAAAATCGAGTTTAGACTTTGCCTCGGCAATCTGTCATCGTCGTCGTCGGAGTCGTCGTCGTCGTCGTCGTCGTCATCTTTATAAAGAGCCACTTTCAATGCAAATATCTTCGATCAACGCGCGCACCCGTGCACAAGCTGTGTATACAGCGCAGTCAATTTGCGTAACACAAGTGAGTGGCGAAAGTGGAAAATTGAATACACAGGTCGCAATTTATAATAGGGCTAATACCGAATGTGTGGGCGCGCGTGTGCAGTGAGAAAATGCGAAGCTCATGCTTCCGTGACGCCGATTTCGTACCTCGAGTACCTACAGAAGTATTCGGGCTGGTTAGTACAACGAACTGCGTTTATTAGACTTTAATTGAAATTCGAGAAAACTAATTCGCAACCGTGGCAGAGTTCGAATGTTGTTGTATGTCTGAGCGAAATGGAGTATTCGACTCGATTCGTGAAGATACGTTATCGAGTCCATCGAATGAAACGTCTAATCTTTTAATGCCGAAAATAGCCCTGTGTGCTGTAATAGCGGCCGATCAGGAGCGTGACGGGGCAGAGCATCTGTAATTTATTCATAGACCTGTTGAAGCGTCGTAAAAGCCATTAGGATACGTGAACGGTTGAACAATGAAGACGAGTGGCATCTTTTCAAACTATTCGTATAGACGTGTCCCCGACCCTATAAAGAACGGAGCAACTGCGTAATAATTGAATTTGATGTCGAGCCGAAGCAAAATTACCCATATTTTTCCTCGTACGATATTCACTGAGTTTTCTTCCTGTCCATTGGACGATTACGCAAATCCTGACTCTTGATATGGAAAATAATTTTCCTTGCCCTTCGTCAAGAGTCTGCTTTTGAATTTTGCCGAGTAAATCGACGATATTTCTTTGAAAGTATTCGAAAGCGATAAATTATGCTGAAGGAAGAGCGCGCATGAAAATAAATATGTGCCGCATTCCCGAATGCAAGCGCGAAACAGGCCCATTCTTTGAAGTGTCAAGTCGCGCGACGTTCAACAATTCACATTATATGCGCGCGCGCGACACTCGTGAATTGTCTATGTAGCTGGGCAAAATCATCCCGGCTTGTCTTGAGAACGCGAGAGTAATTTTATAATTATAGCCACGAAGGCGCGAAATGTGTAAGCTTGTGTGTTGTGTGTCGCATGAAAATTTCGTGTGTACTGTCAACCGATAAAACTAATATGTATTTTTGGCTTGTGCTTGCTAACAGAAAATCGGCTCGAGGAATTTGCGCGATAAAATGTTATTCTGGCATTAAATGCCCCGGGACAGTTTTATACGGCATAATAATTTCTTTTGAAAACAGACAGATTGATCGTGTGCGAAATTCCTAAATAATTATACCGAGGGAGTTTACGTATGCTGTCTCTAAAGTGCATAAGAGTGTGTACTGTACCACGATATAAATTATCCCGGGCTTGTTGTGCGTATTAAATTGTCTTTAATAAAAACAATTATACAAATAAAAATCCTGATAGAAATGCTCAAAATTTTGTGACTAATTTTTGATGAACATAGAATGCAAAGCACATAAAAGAGCGCATGGTCATACACATGGGTCGATAGTTACTTTTTATTTTCTACATTTGAAATTTAAAACGTCAATTAATTTGAATTTATTTATTGGAATTCAACAACATCATCGTTTATGCTTCTACTTATTGTTAGAAATGATTTTAACGATTGAAAAAGATCAGATACCAGTAAAATCTTAGATGAAATTACAGATCACGGGGAGTTGATGAAACCAGATTTACTTAATGATTTCAGGTACGCTAAATTCAAATATCAAATTATATTTTCCTTGAAACATCAGCGTCAAGATGAAAATCGAGGGTGAAAACACTTTTTGCCAACCTCTCATTGAAAATACGAGATATATAGTGGCTTGGATTCTCGACTATCTCTATCTCTCTTTTTCTACTGCAGTGCGAGAGAGAAAGAGAGAGAGAGAGAGAGCGCATCAAGCCAGGAAAAGCCCGCGGACAAAAGGCTACAGACCTGTAAGTTGGAACCTGATGGCTCTTGTATAGACTCCTGCACACATCACACACTCTCATAACGCAAGTTGCGTTTACTTATGTATATATTATATGGGGAAGTACGTTGATTCTTTAAATTTCACTCATTTAAATCTCGCAAAAAAAAACGGAAGACACAGTATACGTATATAATTAATGCCAATTCAATTAATAAGGTTTTTTTTACTTTTATACTTGCAGATTTGTATATGAAGGTACTCGCTATCTAGCGGCGGAGACTTGAAGTAATATTATTGTATTTAAAGTGGTTGAAAACTCGTCTAAATTTTCGAAACAGTTAAATTGTATTCAACCAGTTAACAAATACCACCTTTAACAAATAGGGGTTAATTGGGGTTAATAGGAGGTTAATACGGGTAGATAGGCTAAGCAAGTTTCAGCACAAACGAATCGTTGCTGAGAAGAGGCGCGATCCAAATTTGTTTAATATGGAGGGATCAACTTCTCTACACATTATTATTCAAAGTTACCATAATGATAATTTCGATATAAATTTTTTGGTATATTTCATGATTTTTAAAAATCCAACTTACTTGTCATAATACTAAAATTTGTGTACCATTTGAGTTACTATACTACGTAAGTTAAGTCTAATAATATAAAGCGTTTTGGTAAGTCACGGCTGCGATAACATCTCGTTTGCTCAGTCGTTTCGTTTGTCATTTTTTGAAGCGTGAGATTACGACAAACGAAACGACACGACACGATGATCATCGGTAACGGCGCATACGTAGTTTCAGTACGCAAGGCAACGATAGTCGAACTGCATCTAATCTATCTTACGCAGCGACTACTTTCTTTCCGTAGCATCTGATTCCGAGTTTCGAAGTGAGGCACTGCGCCGTGTATTGTTCTACTCGATCTGTTTACGTAGCGTAGTATACTGTCTCACTTCGAAATTTGGAATATGACGCTACGAAAAGAAAATCGCCATATGTGCACGCTCAAGGTAGCATCTCGCGTCCACCACTCGTTATTGGACTCTTCGTTAATAGTCGTAAGTGCTGATGTCGGAGACTATATCACACGGATGCACTGCGACTTTCGAGTTGTCGTAAAGACTATTGCTACGCTCAAATATCGTAGTGTCCACTTATCATTATTTTTCGGTGTACACGGACAAAAAAATACACTACATCCCACAGAATGCTCTGCCTCATTCATCAATTGTATAATTTTTTGAGACGGGCAGATTATGACGTATGCTCTTCATTGCAAAGGCACCAGAAGTAAAACTTCAGGGTTTGGGTTATTTTTGGTAAAATTTCTACGGTATTGCAGCTATTTATTGATTTTTAAATTAAATTCAATTTGTTTAGCTATTAATTTTTTTTTTTCATTTAATGTGTGTGGTTGGCTTCAGTTAGCATCAGAATTTCCTACGGATCGTGCGATATTCGACCTCGTAGGCAGTGATTGAGCATCATAAAGAGTCTCAGCCGCCAGAATCATCATCTGCTAAGTGGATCAGTATTGACCCTACTGAAGACAATTTTTTGGAGAGCCAAGCAGCTCTACTAGTACACTGAACTTTTATTTTTTTACTGCGTGAAACTTTTTTCTCCGACTGCACCACGTAGCGGCAGCAATGTAAAATACCAAAGGCTTCGTGAAAGTCTTAATTAACTCCTTTCTTTTTTATCGGCATTTGAGTATACTTGAACATGAGACTACGCGCGCGCGCGCGCAGGCCCGGCATTTTTGATTGTAATCGAAGTAGCTCTAAATATCTCTGAAATATATTTCTACTACTTCAACCACTTTAGCCATCAACATTAAAAACATTATTGTTACAATTGATCAGATTATTTTTTTATTTTACGTGTTTTTTGTTATCATTATCATAAACGTTTTCATGTTTTCATTGAGTTATGGCCGTAATCGTTGATATTCCGAAGAAAAGTTCATCACATTGGCTCTGTAGTTCAATGAGTTAGCTCTGAATATTACGACAAGCTAATGCTTTCTTAAAAAATATGAAAGAAACAATTTAACACTCAAAGTTCAAAAAAAAGTCCTCGAAATGATCTGCAGATCTTTATCCATCTCAGTGAAAATCTAAACTTTGAAGTTAAATAAACTGCAATAGAAAGAAGACCGAAAAGTCCTTTCTAAAAATTTTTTGATTTCAACCTCCTTTTAAAGACATTGAGTGAACTTTAATTATACATAAATATTTATTAAATAAAATTAAAAATAGCTTAACGTTTTGACAATAAAAAAAAACGATAATTACAATATACACTTTTGATGTCTTCAGGCGCTTAATTTTGAGAGAAAGAAAATCTTGCTAGCTAGTTAGTAAACATTTTTGAAGTTAAACGCGAGGATTAATCGTTCGTGATAATTCAGCTGTCATGTTAAAACGAGAGAGAGAGAGAGAAGGAGAAGGAAGGGAGGGCAAGAGTAAGCCCGATGATTTTTGGGGCTAATATTAGAATAGGCGCAGTAGATGCTGCATTATATACCGATGCTTGGGAATTTCTGCATTCCAGAGGCATCACAGTAGGAGAGAGAGAGAGAGAAGAGCAATCGAGCATGGCAAAAATTACTGTAAAGTACCATGTTTATATGGCAGCTTGATACGTTTACGACTGGCTTTTTGAAGACACGTGGTGCGAGATTTTCCGACGCTAGAAGCTATTTGCAACACAATCGCTGTAAGTTCGTTGGTCAGCAAAAATTTTTGCTCGCTGTATTTATGGCGAGGTTTTCGTTACTATGTTAATTTTTGGAAAACTATACAAATAAATTGATAACATGTTTTTGAATGAAGATAATCTTTCAGGTTTTCTAAAATGGTTTTGATAAGCGCCTCGACTCGATATTATTATCAGTGAAATAACGAGTGAAATATGTGGATTTATCGTTTGAATTGTAACAAGTTTTTTCAAATTATCGATGATACTGTTTAATTTATTTTAAAAGTAAAAAATAATGATTCCAAAGAATGTACTTTATGGGATATATTTTGAGCGTAAACTCATTTTTCACTTTTAATTAAAAAAAAAAAAAAACTTAAAAAAACATTGATAAATTGAAGTTTGAGATAACTGAACAAATCCTCAAATTATCGTTTGAATAAATGGAAATTATCAATACTTAAATAAAGTATTAAAAAGTAATAGCTCAAAAATATCTGAAGGAGTTTTTGAAAAAAAATCAATGAAAATCTTTAAACTCGACTTATGAAGTTTCACGTATGATTTACGTAGATGATGACTACTAGATAATTAAATGACATAAAGTTGATTTCAAATGTATCTCAAATTATTATGATCTCTAAGGTGTTTTATAATGATTGACAAAAACCCTTATTTGAGTTGAGCTAATAAGTAGGTCATACAAATCTTCGAAACTTCACGACAAAGTATTTTTGTCGCATTAGATCAATATTATTGAGTATCAATCAGCGATGTTTTATAAATACGCGTCGCTCGAGAACAAAAGCTCCAAAATAAGCGACTCGCACGCGGCGCATTCATTTAAATACCTACATATGCTGTTCCTCGCGCGCGCCAGCTCTAACCATGCGAGACGTGTACAAATGTAAAATACCGGAGCTCGACGCGGACTATTACGCGTCGCTGCATCGTGACTGCACAGTGCACACGCATGCATACACATACATACATGCGATGCTCGGCGATGGTTGTTTTGGGCAACGCCGCGCGCGTCATGTAAATTTACGTCCTTCGTCGCTTTCTCTCTTTGACAAGCTCTAGCATGCGCATAGCAGAAAATAAGAAGATCTGGAGAATGCCGCGCGCTTTGCGCCACCGGAGTTTATACTTAGGAGAGCTTGCACGAAACGGCGCGGAGAGCGAGAGAGGCAAATTTCTCGACTGACGAGCTGATCGGAGGAATTTTTACCCGAAAGTCGCCTGGCTATTAATGAAAGTTCGGCTATTTTAACGAGTTTCGCGCAATGCCCTAGTATGCGTGCGTCGCGAGATCTCGAGCGACCGTAGCGCGTGTCGGGCGTGCATTGCTTTTCTTCGAAACTTGGATATAGATCTCGATGATTTCGAAAAATCGATACGTACTTTTGAACCCAAGAAAAAAAGAGTGCGTGAGAAATTGCCACCCTACGCGACATAATATCCACACAATGTTTTAAGAAAAAAAATATGATGAAAATCTCAAGTCATAGATCTTTTCTGCTATTATTACGTAGATAAAATCTTTAGATTTAATTAAGAGAGCATGAACAAGCATTGACAATCTTTTGATACCGATTCATCTTGTCGCTATTAGTGACAAAAAGAAATGATGATTAACAAAATATGAGTTAATAATAGATGTATTTACATGATTATTCAAGCATCTTAAAATTAATTGTCAGCAAGCACACACATTTAGGCATATCATCGTATCGTCCTCTCTATTTAAGGTATCTTTGCATACTCGAGTCCTATCAGTCAAACGAATTTTTCCAACTAAAAACGACATGCGTTGCTCGCGGGGGTGGCATATTACAGAACTGTCGGCGTTTTACGTGTGTGTACACGCCGATGTTACCAGCAAGCGTGCGAATTCCCACGTTTCCTTTGTTTGACTACGTACGCGTATGCGTAACCAATCGATTGACAACCTATATGTATGCTCGATAATGACAGATCCGCAACTGCTGTTGGCATCAACATGTGGCGTTGCGCTGCCCGTCCGACCGTCGGGCGCGCGACTGCAAAACTTTTTTTTTTTTGCACTTTACGCGCGGACCATCGCGTCGCGCGGGTGAATTTGCACTGCTCGTACACACACCAGTTCCTAAATAAGTGGAATAATTTCATGCGCTATTGGATTTTCGGGTAAACGCTACAAGCGATAAATGAGAGAAACGGAACAAGTACACGTACTACTTTTCGCTCGTGTCCAAGTTTGAGTGGGAGTACATATAGAGAAAAAAAACGTGACAGCGTCTTTGAAATCCGTACCCTTCTGTGTGGCACGCATATAAAACATTCGTAATGATATGTATGTGCAACCACACACGAATCCGCACGTCAGTTGGATTCGCGAACAATGAGTTTTTCTTCGCTGGGTGTTCGCTCGCAGAACAAGTAGGCATGCGCGCACACACACACACACACACACACACACAAGGCATAAAAATACTCCTTGGGGGGTCGGAGTTCAATTATTACGCGTACGCGTACACACACGTACGATACCCTTGGGCTCATTACCCGAAAAAAGCGGACGATCATATTTTTCAATTGTTCACGCTGTTTATGTATTTTTCAGCGCATCCATAGGCATTGTCGCGTGGGAGAATTTAACAGCAGCTAGTAGAGTTAAATTTCGCTCGCACGTTCGACCGCGCGCACGAGCTCGCATTGAGATTTTTAAAGATCTCCAGAGAATATCAACAAACGATGTGAGCGCGTGTGCATGCGGCGTCGATTTTGATTGCAGTTGGGAAAATAAAATATAAATGATAGCGGCTATCGCTACGATTTATACGAAAAATTATTTCATAAATATTTAAATTGACTAAAACGTTTAGACTTTGCGAGTTCTTTACGGTCCCAAGCAAAAGCAATTAACAGTAACTGAATTGACTGGTTGTTTATTGTCTCGATTTTAATGTTTGACGCTCATTTGATACATTTTTTTAATACAAACTGTTTTATTTGACACGTTTAATGCCATAGTGACTGCAATGTCTGCTATAGTGGTATTGTCTAGTTCTCATTTTGTTCTTCATAAAAAAGTAAATAAAGGACCATTTAGTCTATGACATGGGGTACATTTGCTATATGAACATTTCAATCGACTGTCTAAACCCCAGTTAGAAATACTCAACATCAATATTAACTTGATAACAAAAAAATGGCCATTTCAAATGTTTCAAAATACATTTTTATTATTCGTCTCGTTTTTGGCGAATTTTTTAAAACAATCGTGTTGCAAACAATAAACGCATTTTAAGTTACTTGATCGCGATAACTCAATGGACTCAAAACATGTAGTGTCTCCATCACTTTAAACACGGTGATATCACTTTAGGTCTCTACCACTAGATGGCAAATATCTCTATTAGTAAATCTGCAAGTGGCAAAGTTAAAATAATTTTATAAATATAGAAACAATATCTTCATGTTTAAATTCTTCGTTCACTTTCCTGTTTTAAATCATCGAAATAGTTACACCGTACAACTTTCTCTGAATCACAATCCCTACAACATACATAATGCAGCTTGCCGCTTGAATAGCGAAAAATTTCTGTTGTACTCCAGCAAAGTAGACTCGTATCGGATTGAATGATACACTTGGCAAATCGTGGGGGGCTCATCATCGGTATTATGGCTAAAATCTGCAGGTGTTATAATAATTGCACAGGTGTGCAGCAACGCGCGCGCGCGCTTCGTACAAAATAGCGCACAGTTATCAGTTATTAGTATTTCCAGTATACATTAGGTAGCGCCGCATAGAAAGAGTCGTGCACTGTGCACACGGGCTGGCATGTTTTGTTTTCAATTTTTTTACACCCCCGACTCGTGCAGGTGCTGAAGGATGGCGCAAACTCGTGCAGATGGTAGCAGATTTTTCGTATACATAGTTGCGCAAAGCGCAAAATACACGAAGACTTATTATAACGGTCATTCGCGTGTCCCATCATACATCGAAAGCGATGCCCTTACAGTAAATACTAACTGCCAGCACGAAATGGACAGTGCACTAATTTAGCCAACGGTAAAATTTGTTTTATTTTTTTTCATCCGCAAGCGCGTGTCCATTTTTACTCGAGTGATTTTTCATAGCTTCTAATTGTCGGGTGTCGCGCACCACCACACGATTTCTCTCGCTTGATCAGCCAAACCGAAGAGTTTGTGTGTGTTTGTACAAAAATAAACGGCTAGAGCAAGTGAGAAAAGAGAGAGAGAGAGAGAGAGAGAGAGAGAGAGAGAAGGAAGGAGAACGAGAGAAAGAGTGGAAGTCTCGACTAATGAGCGCGTGGCGTTGACATTATGTAGGCGTGCTACGATGCGGCCACTGACGAGAACACGTGCTATTGTCGAGAGAAGCGGCAGCAGCTTCGGCGCGGGGAGCGTATATACATACGTCACGACACCGCTGCGATTGCAAGCAGCGGTGCCGGAGCTGGGCCACTTATAATAATCCGCCGTTGTATAATAGGCGTTTTGTGATGTATTGCCACTGTATGTATATAACACCATTGGGCTTTGTCCTCCTTCTTTCTTGGCCTTTCTCGTCTCGACGAATTCGCAGGCTCGTATTTTTTTCCATGAAAAGCCGTAAAAATGATTTATAAATAATAATAATAATAATAAGCGTGCGCGTGTGCGACGCGTAATTACACTTTTACAGCTGGTTCGTTTTATGTATAGGCGACAATGAGTCTAATCAAAACTCGCCGCGCGATGAAAGGAAAAAAGAAAATTGGGTCCTTGGCGCGCGAGGATCTCGCGCGTAATCTCATATCTATGTATACGTAGTTCTGTATGTAGCTGCAAGCTACAGCTCGGTATACATAGCTCGCACAGTTTCGAATCGCATCGAGCAGAGCGAGAGCAGCTGGAAAATCTTCGAAAGCCAATCAAGGCCTGCTCTATCCTATATAACACAGCATGTACAAACAGATATACAGAAAGCAAAGAAGTCGAGTCAATCGAGCGTACCATTTACCGTACATACACGGAGCGCAGATATATACGCACGGATCGCGCTGGTTTGATATATACGCGCGTAGTTCTCAAAGTGTCGACGATATAATTTCATTATTAACTTGCCCGGAAACAAGCGCCGGAGAGATAGCTAAAGCTCGTCGCTTAACTCTGTTAAAAGGCCTCTCTCGCGTGTATACGCACACACAGACACGCACACTCACACGAATGCACGCGGAGCTAGGTGGATCTTCAATTTACCTAGCCATTCAAGAGATGGATGAACGCGCGAAAGGGTTGGCTCGCGCGACTCGCTATGAATAGCATCGCGCTTGCCGGAGCTCGCGCTGAATATCTCCGTTGATTCGGTTAAGCCTCGCACCTCTCCAGTGCGCAGCGTGTATATCCCACCCGTGTATATGTGACGCGCTCGAGCCTGTACAAATGCATAAACGTCGTTAAGATTGTTAAGCTAACTCTTTCGTTGCTGCACACCTACAAACACGTATGTATACAAGTGCTCGCGACTATATGCCTCTATAGAGCTTTGATTAGTCTTCGTTGTCGTTTATTTTTCCTTTTTTTTTTGCGCACGACTCTGGCATTGAGTGGATGTTTCTTATTCGGCCGAGCTTTCGGAACATCGAGTTTCTTCGCCTTCGTGACAATTATGTATATAATTTGACTCTTTCATTGAATTAGTTGCTGTGAAAAAAATGCACACATTAATCGTAAATTTTGAATACTTTTAATGTACCTTTGTACCAGAATAATCAAATAGGTATACTTCAATGAGTTTTTGTTATATTTATTTTGAAATATAAAAAGTTATTTTTACACCAATGATTTTTCTGTGAAAAAAAAAATACCAATACTAAAATTAAAGAACCGATACTAATATTAAAATTAAGGTAAATATTAGTATCTTGACCAATATATGAATTTTAGAGTAAAGAATTTAATTTGATTATTGAAATTTAATTAGAATAATTACGTTAGAAGTGAACCATTAAAGGTGAAAAATACAAACCTTTAATGTATTGAGAATTAAGACGAGCGTGTTAACAATTACAGGAAATTGAACTCCTTTTTCAGGTACAAAATAGTTGATAATTTACCGCTAGATGGCGTATGGCTGAATTCTCAGTAACCAAAAGAGAATAGGTAATGTATTAGCATTAAGTACAATAAGTGGAATAACATGACTATCTTCCACTCTCAGATTGTTTAAAATTTATTTCATTTATTGAGAATTTTTGATAACAGTTAGCCAAATTCAAGATCTACCGGAAACTATTTTTTCGGTCGTAAACAATTCTTCCATTATTTTACTTGAACTTTCAAGCAGAAAATATTTACTGCGTCTGCGTGCAAAAATACTCTGTCTCATAATACCACGTTTTAATGAATCGAAAAAAAATGCCGAGTACTCGAGTCGATGTCAAGAGGCTCTGTCAGTCCAAGCACAAGACGACGTCTGTCAGAAAACGTCGTTGGCAGCTGACAGAGCCATCACCTGCGACAATTAACGTACGTATAACGCACGTGTCAGATTTATTGCGTGCATCGACGCGCACGCATACACATGTACGCAATATATACAAGCAGTGTTTTAGTTTTTATTTTTCTCCAAACACATGCGTAAAGACTCGACACGTTGCGTGGGTGACAACGTTTAAATCCGCGAGCCGGTGCTTCGAGCACGCGCGCTACCGAGTCGCATCTGTCCGTGTGCTCAGTGCTGCGCTTGCTGTAGGGGCGCAAAATCGGTTGGAGATCGCGCGCCCGCGCGTCGAGCGTCAATTTTTCGGGTAACATTTCGCATCGTAACGGATGAGATACCCTCGCGCTTAACCCCTTTTATACACATGAAAGAGCGGCGCGCGCGCGAAGGTACGTATACAGTGCGTGTGCCGATGCGTTATATACACAGCGCACAACTAACGAAATTCAAACGGTGCAAGTCATTTGCACTTACAGCTACTACTGTTTCGATGAAGCGTGCCGGAAACTAAAAAAAAAAAAGAGGAGAGAAAGAAGAATAAAAGCAAACGCAATATTTGATCGATAATGAGGAGCGACGCACTCGAAAAGCTCAGTGCGTCGCGCTTCAGCGATGACTCAACTCATCGTGTACACATAGTGCGTATAGCGAATGTAGCGAGCACGCGAAAACGCGGCTTCGAGGGAGGCCAGTTGCGTGAGCTTCAGCGCCTGTATTACACGTGCGAGCGGGCAGGCGCGCGATTTTAGCGCGACTTATTGCGATTAACTACGTTGCGTTACCGACGTTCCTCGGTTGCATACACCCACACACACACGCAGAGGAGTATTCGTCGTCCCCTCGCATCGTATACTTATCACTTTGAGCTCGAGCTCGCGCGCACACTTTGCAGATAAGGCATAAAGATAAAAATGACTGGGGAGAGGAGGGAGTGTATCGGGTATATAATAATCGAACGGTTTGGCATCGGTAACTATATACTCTCGCATTTGATTCGATATATAATAAGTCATAAATTTCCTTCTCTCCATCGGTTGGGCTAATTGACATTAACGAGGCAAAAGCTCTTTCTTCCACCCTCTTCATTGTACAGAGCGAATCTTCGAGCGGCAAAAATTATATAACAGCTTCTCTTCCATGCGCTATCTGTATAGATAGCTAGGCAAAAATCCGACACCCGCTGTGGCTCTCTCTCTCTTCCTAGCTTCCATGTGCGCCACACACACAGTAGCATAGGGTGGGCGCGCATTATTATCGAGCCCACGATTCCTATGCGCTCGCGTGAGAAAAGATTTCGCGCGAGAGAATTCGAAAATAGACAGTGCGTACACGGGGTCCGGAGCACGGGAGAATGTTATATCCACATACATACGCGGAGCCTAGAGTTACGGCACGCGACTCGTCGGCGCGCAGGGGCTAATGTACACAACGAAATCAACAGCAGCACCAGCCTATATTATATATACCGTTGGACTTTCATTGTGTGCGTGCGAGCTCTTCGCTGGGAATTCACGCTTACATTGCAGTCGCTTCAAAGAGAAAGAGAGAGAGAGAGAGAGAGAGAGAGAAATGCACTAGGCGCGGCCACGTGTGTGTACCATAAACTACTGCCTACATCAAGTTGTTGAGCGCGCAGTTGGTCAAATAGGCTTTTTTCTCGACCTGCTGTTGCCTATATATACGCGCCTTTCGTATATCTATGCACGTAAATATATACAGACACACAGTCGGGATAGCCACAGGGCCTGTGCTTCGATCGACGCGGGGGATACCTATGTTACGCACAATACACATGCCTATCGTGCCATGAATTATCTTTGCGGATAAGAGCTCTTCCCAGTTAAATTCTCGATTTATAATCGACACACTGCCGAGTACTTTATTCGCCTCTCAAAGGCTTTTTTTTTATACACTTATTGCTTACTCCGATCGGGCTAATTACTCGACGAATTCGAGAGCAAAGGAAATGCGACTACGTACATGGAAAAGCTGATTAACTTAATTTGGTCAATCCGTACATACATACACATCAAAAAGTCGCGATCGCACGGTACAACACCTAACTCGGAACGTTTGTAAGGCATCAAAGATAAGCAGAACGAGTAATTTTGGACGCTTACCGGTCCAGTCACGTACCTAACTAGCATATTTACATAAGCAGCTGCGAGTTCTTTTGACGACGCGTGTCCGTGCGAGCTTGCGACGCACCAACCCTTAACCGAATCATCCGCGTGCACGCGAGCTTTAAAGCTTTTTCGTTAGTCGAAAATTCGGAAGGCAGTTGTAAAGTTGCTCGATCGACGCGATGAGATGCGTTAGAAATATACGCACACGCACACATACGTCGAGAGCAACCCCTTTTCGACTCTCTCTCTCTCTCTCTCTCTCTCGCGTGCGTACACATAGAAAAGATACGAGACGACCGTTGAACAATTTTTTTTTTTTGTTCGCTCGTGTCCCCGCGTCCCGATGCTTTCTTTGTTATACGCGCGACGAGCGAAATAGAATCAGCGAGTATAGCGGCGTGTGGGGTGCTTTTACACTTATGTATACGCAGTACGTTTATATACTGCTATTCGACGCGCTGATGGACGCGAAAAGCGGCGGGTGGAGGGGTACGACGCGCACGCATTGCGATGATTTATATCGCTCGCGCTTAGTTACATAGAAGCGAGTGAGAGACCCATGAAGTGCAAAAATACGTTATAATGCTCGTCGCGTAACGACGCGCCAATTATTTGTCGCAGATTGCGCGATCTCTCGTATACCTTATCGAAATCTGTACACGTTTTTCTCTTTCTCTATTCTCCTTTTACGCTTGCACGTTAGATTCTGCCCGAGACTCTGCCGATCCAAAAATTGCGTTCGCTTTGCGTATTATAAACGTGAATCATCCGTGTATACAGGATCATGCTCGACCAAGATCGTTAAATATATGGTATATAATGTGTGTATACTCGGAGTAAGGCGAGACGATCGGGCACGCGAGCGCGCGCCAAACATCTGTGTAAAAACACACATACTTAATGACATGGTAATAATTCGCCTCACCCTTTTTCGAGCCCAATAATGCATGCTACTGCTCCGTCGAATTGGCTGCTGCTGCTGTCTCACTCTCGGCAGATTTCATTTAAATTCGCCAAACTTCCATATTATACGTATATGTGCGCGCCTACTATCGCAAGTTGTTCGTGAAAAAAGAGCAGTGCACACATGTATAAATCGAGCTTGAGGGTTTTTACGGGGCTCGAAATCCGATATAGAGAGAAAAGAGATGGAGAGAAAGCGAGTTGAAAAAAAGCAGAAACATTAAAAGGACGCGAGACAGGAGCTCCGCAGGACCCTCCTACAATGGCGTTTAGTGTGTCACAGTTATTATGTTCTGGGTAGGTCTCTCTCTCTCTCTCTCTCTCTCTCGTTGGCTTTGATGTCTCTTTACTTAACGCTGACCTTGTCCCTTGAGAGAGGAGCCCAAAGACACATTCAACGAAGCGTATTATACGCGCGGCGCCCTGTAACGCACTTTTCTCAATCATCGTCACGTGACGCGTATATTACATTTCACGTTCGTTAGTCCTAAGAATTCGCATACGAAAGCTTCTCCTATATGTCGTGTTTGCTCGTATTAACGACAATTTCGAGTCAACAGTCGACTGTTAATGCATTTGCGGCGAATAGGGAATGATGTCACGTCGCTGCGATGTGCGCGCAGCAGCTTGTTCGAGTTCGCATATGGTTGAAGAGCATTTCCTACGACCATTCGAAAGTTTATAAATCTGCGTGACCTCATAATGTGGAAGAGCACGCGTATCGAGGGTGCGCAGCTAGGTACCCGGCATTTATGCAGATATACACAAAATGTGTAACCAAATTATCGAGCTAATCGATCAGCAAATTGCTGCATCTCGATGAAAGGACGCGCGCCTACATGTAACCGAGATATATCCTCGATAAGAAATTGCGCACAATATGTACTGCTTATACGAGTCCGGCTTGTACTTTATTATCCTGCACCCTCGTTTTAATTAGGCAAAAAAACGCGCGATAAGCATCGTCCGAATGCAGCTATTATTACACATCCCATGCGTCTTGAGCTCCAATTGCTGCTATGCGTCTCTCTGTGTATATAATGCGGTACGTGGCCTACATAAATATAATATGCTCCCACAGCGAACATTATATCAATTCGTATATACGGTGCAAATGCGACGGAACAAGAAAAACAAGCCGAGATAACGACGATCGGCTGCTGCTGCTGCAACAAATTTTTCGACCGTACCGTTTACATAGACATACAGCCAACTTGCAGTACGATACTTATTCATTTTGATCGTTGGAGCGTTGGCTTTTGAGGGCTGCCGAGGCTACAGCAGCAGCGAGAAAGCTGTGCATCGTGCGACGTGCACGTGCGAGACCGACACGCGACCAATCGTCGTCACGAATTTTCCGCTTGCAAAGATGCGCGCACACACACGAGCGGAATCGAACTGTGCGTGCATGCGAGCTCTCCAGAGACTCGAGTCGGAGCACGCGCGCTATTGGCATAAGCGGAGATTTGCCTTGTACGTACATGTACAAATCCTACTCGAGAGAGAGAGCGAGTGCATAATCAAGAGACACAGAGATTTGCTTTTGTATTTTTAATCAGCCGAAAAAAGGCCGCGGGTGTACTTTTGAATGCTCACACGTTGACGTGTCTTTCGAGCCGTTTATTCGAATAAACGCGATTGAATGGACGAGTGAAGATTATTGGGCGCTATCGCAGCGGTGGTCGGAATTGTACGCAGCATCATAAACGAGAAAACTCATTGATGCAGGTCTTCGTAGAATGTGAAGTATTTATATCCTGCATTTTAAACTTGCTCGTTGTAGAAGACTTTTTAATATGGTACCTTCAAATGTGATAATGCAAGAAAGTTTTGTTCTTTTGACAAGCGCGTAACAAGATCAAGATAAGCAAAAACGAAAAGAATAAATCAATCGTTCATTTAATGTTAAAAACTTTAAATTTAATGCAGATTTAATGTTAAATCATTAATTAAAGTTGAAATAAACTATGTTGAATGTTATGAAAGTTGCTTTTACATAAACTGCACAAAAATTTCATAAAAATTCAATTACACTGAATGCCAGTCTCCGCTGCCAGATGGCGAATACCTAATTTGTAGTAAATCTGCAAGTAGCAAAGTGAAAATAATTGTATAAGTCAAAGCAAAATGATTGAATAATTTATCTTTGTACTTATGCTAATCGATTGCAAGAAATTCTAACAACATGAGCTTATTTTTACTATAATGAATCAATTATCTTCACGTTTTTTTGAGAAAATTCGCTAATCGATCAGAAATTTCGATTTCCGTTGTCTCGAAATATATCGACTACGCGCATAACATAGAAATGATGAAGTCTGAAATTTAACGAGCTAAGCCCCGCAAATACAGAGTCGAATCTTCCCCATACACAAATCAGAGCTCCGCGTAGCTCCCCCGCGCCCTCGAAATAGCTCATATAAAAAGAGATACTGCACGCATGTCTATTAGTTTCTAAAACTTTATCTCCATCTCTGTCTTTCTCTCTTCGGGCGGCTAGCATAAATAATGCCGGGCTACCGACCGCGTGCCTTCGAACCCCCTGTGGAAAAAGAAAGCAATTATCGCACATTTGGCCTCGTGTCTATACGGCAGCCAGTCGAGGACGACGACGATTCACCAGTGTGGCTTCGTGGCGCGCGTCTAAGAAAATAATCACAAGAGCAATTCGCCGTAGGATACATAATGGCCGAGAGCTCGCCTAGCGCGCGCTAGATAGGTAGCAACGAAAAGAAAAAAAGGAAGCGAGGCATAGGAGAAGAAAGAGCGAGAAAAAAATAGTAAGGATATAGCCCCAGCGCGTTATCATTATAATATATATACAAGCTTTATCTAAACATTGTCCGATGGGTACATTTTTCAATTACACATATAGATGTATAGCGCACGCACGCATTTACGCATTGTTGCAGCTTCGTAAAGACGCTCCCGTGGGAGAGCGTAGTCCTTTCCTTAAGTCCCATGGGAAATGTTTTGCTCCTTGCAAATTGATTTGCACCAAAGGATACTCATGCACGGCCTAGACATAAGCGTACGCAGTGCCGTTATACTGCTGGCACAGAGAGAGAGAGGCATAACCAAGATTAATAATAGTTTTGCCGTTGTGTATAGTATATTATAATCAATGGATCGCTCGATGATTACTCCATTTAAATTCCCCGTATTTGATTAATAGTTTCTGGTGGTGTACGACTGGGTCCTTTTGCTTTTCAAAGTCAGCCGAGCGTGAATAGATTAAAAAAATGTCTACCCGTCAATTACGATAAATGCGTCATGGTAGAAATTCAAATTTGATCAGGTAAATTGTTTTTATAATCTTATTCTAAAAAAAACAAAATAATTCCTCCGAGTATCGTTATTCAAATTTTCATAGATTTACTTCATTCCATATTGACTCTGGAACATTGTATGATGCATGCAATATGAAAGTGAAACAGCATTTTTCACAGCCTTAGTCTGGCTGCCCTGAGCTCTTTAAATTTGAGTTGCAGCTGTTAAGTTAAAGGTCTTGTTATAAGACTGATCGTATGCTCTGTGGATGAATGGATCACGCACGTGCGTTTTCAGTCGGCGTCTGTCATGCCATGGACTATTTTCTTTCGACACCGGGAAAACTGATGATCTCTTAAGCTATATACCAAATAATTGTTTTCTTCGGTTGCTTATATCGCTGAAAAATTGACGGAAGTCATTATCGAAATTCCCCGGCTGATCGGTGAACAGACTACCGGTCTGCTCTTCGTACAGACAGGCCAAACTGATTCACATCCCTATCTATTATTTTTTTTTCTCTCGGCACGATGACTCGCCGAGCACATAGCCCCGTGCTATAGCGCATCGCATCAAGCAGTCACGCATACATACATAGGTATATCAGCGCAGTGCACACGGCAGTGTCCGGGAATCGATGCGCGGATGCGCCTCACGGGCCTTCTATTATATAGACTGGCACTGCACACGGGTGAGAACAGATCGCGTATACGGTATAAAATGCACACACGCGAATATACACGTGTATCGCGTACGTATACGTGTGTACCACTGACGCTCGCGCGCCCCGAACCGGCGAGGGTGGCTCGTTCTCCAACGTGGGAGCACTTGAAACGAACCGAGAGACGGAGAGAGAGAGAGATACGTTCTATCATGGGAATACGCGTGTAAACAGGAGAGAGAGAGGAAGACCGCTGCCGCTCTGTACACGCGCGATTGCGCCGGCCAACTCTTTTCTATGTAGTGTACAGCACGCACGACGATGACGACGACGCGCACCTATATATTATTTTGCGAATATACTATATACATTTCGAGAGGGTCGTCGCGCGTTAATACCGTTTTGCCGGTTTTGTGATGTTTTTCGGTTTCTAGGAAGCGATCGGCTTGCTCGAGCCGGGGATCATCTCCGCGGGAAAGTCGTATACATTCGTGTGTAATGCCGCTATATACTTTGATTCGTCGTAATTCAATTCACCCCTTCGATCGTATTATATCGTATACGTGTGCCGCGCGCGTACTGCGTTTTGCGCCGCAATAAAATATACGTACATGCCACTGGCGCGAGCAAAAATTTGTCTACTTCTCGTATTCGACGTATAAAGAGTGAAAAAAATACCAAGCCATAAATGTGTATACGTGTGTATGTATAGCATCGATTGTATACTGACAAGCTCGACAATTGCCCCGAAGAAAAGTACAAGCTCCGCCGGCGGTATACGGCGCGCGAGTAATCGCTCGAGGAAAGTGACCCAGTATGTGCAACTATACACATATATACACACGAGCGTATGTATATGTATTTATTAAGGGAGAGAAAAAAACACACGTTCGTATAGGCGATACGCGCGAGGAATGTTGTGACTGCGATACAACAAAAAAAAAAAAGGAGAGAAAAAAATGCGAATAAAGTACAGGGTAGCTGGTGGCGGCCAGAGCGAGAAAATCCGAGTACACCTTTTTTCTTCTCTCTCTTCCCCCACGTTTAATGAGCGCCGTAGTAAAACGGAAATACTTGCGCCTGGCTATAGCTGTAAAAAATAGCGCTCGGCGTTATATCTTTGGCATATGTCGCGTTTGTGCGCGTCTACGTGTGTGCATACACATGTTTGTGTGTAGCAGGGCAGCGGTGCCGGCACACAGCACATGCAGCGTCGGATATAAGCAAAGACGCTTGTGATATGTTTATTAATATGAGCGCTTACGCGAGCTGCGAATCGTATCTGCCTCTTTGCCTTTGCTCTTTCTCTCTCCCTACGCTTGTTCACTCGTGGCATTTATTATTCAACATCATCGTTTGATGTTTATGCTAGTTGCGAATAAAAGTACTTTTTATAAATAGACTGTTAAATAGCGTGTAAAGAGCTTTCGAAATTCTTTTGTTTATACACACACACACACACCAGCGCTCGAGGAAATGCTGTATAATAGTGCGATTCTAGTGTGATTGTGCATATCGTCGTAATCTCGCGATGCATTACACGAATGCTATGTACACAAACATTTTTTGCCGTACATTCGGCACGACGATTTTAATCGTATGCAAAAACTTTTCTCGAAGTTTACATCGAAAAATGTATTGACAGTTCGGCCGCGAGCTCTGTAAAATTTTTTGCAGGTGCTCCTCGAGCGATCTTGATTTCGTCAGTTCGCGTTTGTTTTTTTAAATGATAAAACGACGACGATGTCAATAATATTTAGACTGGAGTACACAATATTTTTTTTGTTTTTCCCGCGATGACGAGCCCAAGCTGATAAGCGCGCATCTCCAGCAGGTGCACGCATTCGATCGATATACACGGGAGCTCGTTGCGTAACGAAATGTTCATCGATTTTCGCGTTGACTGAAAATTGTCATACTCACAAAGCAATACAAGGTTGAGTTAATTTTATAATTTAATGCATTACTAGCGAGCTGCTGATTATATTTTTGCATACATTAGATATTAATCTTACTCATATAATATCGAGCGTATAAGGGCACAAAATTGAATTTTTCCATGAATAAATGTACTAACAATGGACGAAATAATTTCTGAAAAATAATTATAAATATGATTGATAATTAGAGGCGCGTGTGGCTTGGCTATTTTAATATATCGCATTATATTTATAAATAACACCGAGTTTTCCGCGCGAACAACAATGAGAAATTACATACACACACGACGAAAAAATTGCATCTACGACGACGAGATCCTAATCCTTCAGCCACGTTGTGTATGCATTTTATATAATGAATTCCCGCGAAAAGTCGAGTCTCCTGCTCCGCGAGGAGTTATATCAAAAGTTTGCGCCCAGCCCAGTTCCTTCCAGAGAAAACGATCGATGCAAATCGGTCCCAAGGAAATGAACAACTTTTCTCATGGAACAATTATACACGCGTGCACGTATTATATACGTATGTGCGCGCGCGCGCGATACGAAGAAAATCGCGAAAAAGGGCAAGTTATATGCCGCGCGGCCAGATTAAGCTCGATGATTGCAAAGTGTTTTAATTATATATCACGTGAAAGTGCCCATAGCTCGGCAACGACCAACTATATTCATAAAGGCAGTTCGAAGGCGCGTGCGAGCGCATATATATTATGCATTATAATGCTATACGGCGATCCAATGACTCGAAGCACGAAAATGAAAAAGTGCGGCACGCGTGTATGAGCCCGCGCGACAACGTCGTCGTCGTCGTCGTCGTCGTCGATTGCAGCTATTTGCTCGCGCGCTCAGCTCGGCTGTATAATATCGCGGCTGCATGTACACATAGATTACGAGACTATGTATTGCAGTGGGGGCGGCTGCAGCCTTCTCGGAAATTAATCGCTTATACATGTGTTGGCACCACGCGGACGGGCTACTTTTTTTCTCCTTTATACACTGGCACTGCGCTGACGCGGTCTAAGTGAGATTTTTTTCACGAGCTAATTGAAATAATTATATCGCCGCCCGAGATGTATCCTTGGATATCGACGACGCGGCTTCCTTTTTTCTACACACACACACATTCGCTTAGAGAGTATAAAAATGTTGCATTTGCAGTTCCAACTGGTATTGTTATAACAATATACATGTATATTTTTATCGATTCGTGCAGCAGCGACTTTACGAGAATTTTATCGGCATTACGAGCGCTAAAGGCAATTTACATAATTTACAACGTAACGGACTTTGCGTTTTAACTTTGGCAGCACGCGCGCTCCGATAATATAATATACACTAAAAGAGAAAAAAGAACGAAAGAGAGCCAACAGTTATTGCCTTTAACGAGCTTCTAAAATAACAATATAATCGGCAACTCATTATGCGCTTGCAATGTTTGCTTTGCTACTTTGTTATTTTTCTCCCTTACAAGCCAACAAATTGAATCATTATATATACGTAAACGCGCACGGAGCTTATATAAAACGCGTGGATAATATGAATATTTTTCTTCTCTCTCTCTTTTTCTCTATCATGGTGAAATATCATCGATGTCGATGATCGCGCGAAAAGAATCAATCGAAGATCCCATGATCGAGCGAAGTACGTAAGCCGCAGCGCATCGAGAGAACGCGAGGCTCGAATTGCACCCGGAAGCGACGTCCGGACACGCTCGCTCTCTTTCTCCCGATACCTTTTCCCACTCTGATTGTTCCTCTCTGCTATATACATACATTGTACTCACGCGCGCGCCTGCCGTACTTTGCAAACCACTTCCATATTAGCTCACTCTCACTCTCTCTCTCGCTCTTCCTCTTTTGTTCCTTCCTTCCTTGTACGCTTCTCTCACTCTCTCTCCTCGCACTTGTTGCGTTCTCGCGCTCACGAGGCGCGCGCGTCAAACATCCCTCCCACGAATCGAGTGTGTCGCTCGAGGGCGCATGGGCATTTTCGAGCTTGGCAGCGCGCGCGCGCGCCTCGTGAGCTGCTATACGTATAATGTGTAACACGCAAAGTACCGAGCGAATTCGCCCTTGAGCTTTTATTTTTATGCATTATTTGATTCATTGTGCCTTTTCAATTGGCCTGCTGTAATACGCAGTACGTTTGGCCTATTTATTAAACGATTTCATTTTCTTTTTGTTTCGTATTCGAGGTAGAGAAAGAATAAATGCGATTGATTCAACGATAAAAGTACGTGAGGAGCAGTCAAAATGAAGTGATCGTGTTTTTTTTGTAATTCGCAGATCTAATCGGTGTATAGCGATTACACAACAGGCATCACAGACACTTTATAATGTCATGCATGCGTGGCTCGAAATCATAACATTCGATGGAAAAATGAACTCATTCAAAGTTTATCGAACTGACAACACGCTTTGCAATCTATCGCGTGTTTTTATGAATTGTCCAATCGTATGAAACTAATACTCACATAAATTTATATTTGAAACGTGACACTGAGAAAAGAATTGTTGCAATAAAAAAACACCATACCTGTACTATGTATGTACGATAATTTTTAACTGTATTCACATTACTCATTCAATAAAAAAAATGATGAAAAAATTAATATTCGTGATTAATACCCAATCATTATTTCAATACATGTGTCAATGTGTGTATTCCCACTAATCGCACTGTGGCAGTGCTTCAAAAAATTGCAATAAGGTATGCATATGTTTGGTTTAACCTAATTAAGGAGTTAATTGCATTTTTGTAAACGAACATCAATATTTTATTCCGCTTCACCAATGTCATTTCAAAGAAAACTGGTTATTCAAAACCCAAGATAAATATTTAATTCAATAAAAAATAATCACATTTATTATAGATACTTTGGGTGCACTGATTTGAGAGCTGACCTATATTAATTAATATATTACTCCAAATAAACAAATAAAAACCTCGGTTAATGAAAAGAGTTACAAACAGAATTTATAAAATTAAATAATTTTTACGTTCGTTTCATGTGCTACTTGTACACTCATTTAAATTTTTCGCTAAAACTTTAATCGAGAAAGCTTGCCATAAATCTTGCAGTTATTTATTTGCTTGTAACATACGTAATTTTGAAAAACAACACGTGTACACCATGAAAATTTGGAAATTATTCCATTGTAACAATTGATTATTCAAAAAATACGCATGAATAATACGTGTTTACATTTTAATTGAATACAAATTTATTCACTGGGTTATTAGTCGCGTCGTACAGCTGCAACGATTTGGCACTTATCAAGGTTGAAACACGTGTGTCTGGCTTTATCTGATTATTTTTTATATCATAAAGAAAAAATTCGATTTTTTCATTCACAGTATAAAAGGATCTGCCGCGCGTCAGATTAATACAGTTAATTACATTATATCGACCAATATGTTTAGTAAATTATTGATTCTGCTGCTCTTCGGCGCAATTTTGGTTGCTGTGAGTATCATGCGTTGATCGAAGTATAATTACTTCTGTTTGTTTATGTGAAATTGATTTTTTTATCCAAGGCTGACCAAGAAGTTGGGCTTGACATCAACCCCCGTAATCCAGAAATCCAGCTTGACAATGAACCAAATTTGCCAGAAATTGAGCTGAAACCAAGTAACCAAGAAACTGAACTCGAAGGTAATCAAGTGGACCCTGAAATTGTGCTTGGTGAAAATGATCCAGAACTCGAACTTGGTGGTAAACCAAGCCAGCCCGAAGAAGAAGTCGTCGTCGAGCCAGTGCGGCCCGAAGAAGAAGTTGCTGTCGAGCCAAGTCAACCTGAACAAGAGGTAGTTGTCGAGCCAAGTCAACCCGAACAAGAGGTTGTTGTTGAGCCACCAAGCCATCCAGAAGAAGAGGTTGTTGTCGAGCCAAGCAAGCCAGAAGAAGAGGTTGTTGTCGAGCCAAGCAAGCCAGAAGAAGAGGTCGTTGTCGAGCCAAGCAAACCAGAAGAAGAGGTCGTTGTTGAACCAAGCAAACCTGAAGAAGAAGTTGTTGTTGAACCAAGCAAACCCGAAGAAGAAGTCGTTGTTGAACCAAGCAAGCCCGAAGAGGAAGTCGTCGTTGATCCAAATGAACCAGAAGTTGAGCAAGAGAACGACGTAGACACAGTAAGTTGGAATGTAATTTATATTGATTAATAAAATATTTTTAAAAATAAAATAGTAGTATAATCAGATAAAAATTAGAACTTACAGTTCAGAGATGAGATGATTGAAAAATTGGGCAAATGGTTGGAAGATCTGTCGCAAAAACTCGACGGAGAACTGAGCTCAAACAGCGAGCCACTGCCCGGTGTAGTAGGCAGACTTCGCAACACAAGACTTCGACTCGTCGCTTTCACAAAAAGCAGAGTGTCCGAACTCAAGGAACGCTACGAAATTCTTAAGGTGAAACTTGAGAAACCCGAAGAAAATGCAGGTGCCATAAATGCGCTCGTTCACGAACTCATTGGAAGAAGCAAGGGTTTGTCCTACTCTGTTCAAGGACGCTCGACCGGCCTGAAAATCAGAATCAAACACCTCCTTTACAGAGAAGTCACCCCGGAGAATCGCGAAATTTTGGAAGGTGAACTCAAGATCGTTCAAGCACTCGTGAATCAGACTCTTGTGTACCCGATTGAATTGACATTTGAATCGAGAGCGAGAAACGTCGCAGAACTGGCTGCCGCCTTAAACAAGGTTCAACTTAAATTCAACGCGCTGTTGGAAAAATACCAGGAAAAGCTCGGCGATGCCGCTAAACCGATTCGCGAGGAGGCCGATAAAGTAATCGCAGAAGGCAAAGTTAAGGCAGCCGAACTCATGAAACAATTGGATGTTCTGAGGGAGCAATTGAAAACCGAGGACAACAAAAACCTCGTTTTAGGCAAACTCGATGAGCTGCGAAAGGAGAGCAAATTGGTTTTCAAGAGCGTCAAAAGTCAGATTAAAGTTCTCAGGTTGAAAGTCAAGCAACTTGTCTCTCAAGCCAATAAACCACAATAAAAATACGAAAACACATATTTTGTTAAGATGACATAAACTTTTGATATTTCGAATTTTATACAAAATAGTTAAAAAATAATAGTATTTATTAAGTGTTTATAATTATATACGTGCCATATGATAAAATGGCCATCGAATAAATTTTTATAAAAATTCTATACGTTGTAACTTTCTCATTTTTTTACTTGTATTAAAACATGAATTTCAAGTGAACTCTGAAATATTTTTGAAAATTTTCATTTTTAGCTTTTCTTGATTATCCTTTTAATAAACATTTTTTTATCAAGTAGACAACATGAATAAACGCAGTTACATGATTAGCTTTATGTTTCAGTATCTAACTAACATACTATCAATAATATCAATATAATACGATCAAAAAATACGTTCCTTGTAATGTAGTTAAACTGAAAACTATAGAATTATGGCCAAGTTGTAAAGAAACTGGTAATAATTAACAGCATGTAATTATACAAGTTCGTCCATCGTAAATGGTAATACGTAGAGCGATAGTCGATTATTTCGATAAAAACATTATTGTTTTGACAAGTAGCTATTAAATTTTGGCACAGTAACTCAAACATTTCAAGTACATTGGTAGATTATTATAATCAACAAATTCAAAGTATTAAGAAATTTTACCTATTACATTCGATTTCCTTTCTTTTCTAACCTGACATTTTCTCATTTTTTGTCCCAGTTGTTATTGACAAGAGAGTATTTTTAGTAGAGCTGCAATGATTTTTCCCTGTCCAAAGCTTACAATATGATTAACATGAGCAGTACTGTTCTTTCAAACAATGCCCTCGACATAAAAAAAATCAAAAAATGTTATACTACTATAATTCCATCGTTCTGTTGTTTGAAATTCATTATTTGGGCAATAATTTGTGTAAAATATTTATAACTGGACAAATCTTACTAAATATAGTAATTTTGTAAAAATGATATATTGATTCAATCTTAAGAAGATGAAAATGACAAATAACAAAAGCATAGTATATCGTATATATTTGACAACATTATTTTAACGAAATTATATTTTTTAAATATCAAATAAATGTCATTTTTTTATGAGTAATATTTTACACATGTACACCTAAAGCTTTTTGTACGAAGTATCTTTTTCAAAGAACAGTAATATAATCCACGGCGATGTACTCGCTTTGAGCATAAAACTATGCATATTTTTATGCGTATGAAAAAATTAAAGTATAAATGAATTTTCGAACGATATTTTACAAATCTTAAATTTCTACCGAAGATGAGAATTTTTCGATCGAAGAATTGATTATACTCATTTACTATATCTAGCGAATAAAGACATCGATACAGGCGCGGCATAACGTCATGGTTACCTCGTAGCAGCAGCAGCGGCAACCGGGCACGTGCTAATGACAGACCGAAACAATTAATGTATCTTCGCCCCGCTGCAGGCAGCGAAGTCATGCAAACTGGAATGTCTCATTATACATAACTCAGGTAGTTAGTCGAGGCATTTAATAATAGCTACTGGCTATCTCTTCTCTTTACTTCTTCATCATTACGCCGCACTTGCAGCGGGGTTTTGCCAAACCTTACTCGATTTCTCATTTCGCGAGGCGCGCGCATTACTTTATATTATCGCGTCGCGTCCTTAAGTTGCAGAATTTAATACAACTTCCTCGGCGTGGAGCGGCCGACGCCGAGAGTTTTTCTCAAGTGTACGCGGCGAATTTATTAGAAAGTTCTGCGATAATAAACTTCATAAAGGCCGCAAATATATATACCGTGAGGCAGCTGAATAATAATTGGTTCTTGACGTTCGCGAAATGAGGGTTTGCTACGATGTAGTAGAACGACGGTTTTTATAATATCCTGCACCAAAAATAGTGCCTCATAATAAAATTATCAACAATCAACGAATAAAATTTAGATTTTTGGAAAGTTCTACAATGTTCAAATGTAAAAATATTTTCAGAAAATAATATGCTTATGATCATGTCTTTATCCACAGGCAGCCTTAAGAAGTAAAGAGTACTAGTTGCAAATATAGAGCTAATGGTCAGTACTAGAATCGACGGTATACTTTTTGTTCAACTCTTGAGAATAATTACAATACTAATGTTTATGCTGCTGATAATTAATATACTTTATTTACAACTATATGTACATTGAGTTGCATAAAATGATAAAAATTGATGTAAAAAAACTAAGCTAAACGGATTATTGTTGTTTATCGTATTTAGCGATGTGCTCCTTGACCTTCTGCCTGAGCTCTTCGAGCTGAGCCTTCACTTTCTCGACCAATTCTTGTCCTTTGACCTTGAGTTCCTCAATTTTGGCTTTGACGGCGGCTTTGTTCTCTTCGCTCAAAAGCTTCTCCTTGAGGGCAGCCAATTTCTCTCTGAGTTCGGCGGCCTTGACTTTGGCGGCTTCGAAGATCTTCTTGGCCTCCTCGCGGACCTTCTCGACGATCGGTGCGATTTTGTCCTTGTTGTTGGCCACAACTTCGTGGAATTTCTCGTGGATGCTGCTCAGGATCTGACTGATTTTGTCACCAACGGCCGAGTAGTGGACTACTTCGTTGCTGTACTGAACGGCGATCGATTCGACTTCTTCGACTTTGACGAGCTCCTCTTGGAGGGCCTCAACATGTTGGGGTTGGCTCCTGTTCTTGATGGCTTCCTTGATCTTCAGCTTGAGTTCAGCGGCACGGGCACGGATGAGGGAGAGGATGTCTCTGCCTTTGGCCTGGACTTCCTGGATGCGGGCGCGGATCGCTTCCTGGTTGACATTGCTCTGGAGCTTCTCCTTGAGAACTTCGTAGCGCTGCTTCAGAACGACCAATTTTTCCTTGGCGAATTCCACCAGTTTGATTCTCTGCTCGCGGATTTTGCCGGCAATTCCCGAAAGGGCTCCCTGGTTTGCGCTCAGACGTCCGTGCAGTTTTTCGTGAGCTTGATGGATCAGATTGCCGAATTTCTCCCTCAGACCTGCTTCCGGGACTTCTTGCTCGCTGGCCTGTGAATTTTCAATGTGAATTTAATTATTATTTGATATTTTTGCTTTGCGCAATTGAGTAAAGCCAAATACTTACTGCAACCAAAGTTGCGCCCAAAAGGCAGACAATCAATACTTTGGTGAACATGTTGTTTAGATGCTGTTAGGCTGCTAACTGTGCTCTCTCAAAATCTCCTCGACTCTTTTATACTGATTCTAACCCTACTCTCGATTATCGTTTTTTTTCAAGCTTTCACAATTGTCAAATAAAATCTGCTCGGCGCAAAATTGCCGACCTTGGATAACAATGCGTATGTTTGGGCTGGATGCATCGATCAGACAATCTGTCAAATTCAAAAGTAGGCTTCCAAAATATTGAGCAAAGCAATGTTTGCATCTAATTATGTGCTCGTGTCAGTGAGCAGATCTCGGCAGAAATTAACGCATGTTCAATATCCGGATAAAGAATCCGCTGCTCGTGAGAATTATGAAATACGCGTGGATAAACACAGCGACAGTAGTGTTGCGGAAGTTCGAAACTTTAAAAGTAAGCGAAGATCTTTTCAATGTTTTGATTTCGCACGTGCTGTATACTTTTTCATGTTAAGATATGATACGAGTACAAATTGATCCCTGCAAACAAAACGAAAAATCGCTGCCAGTACATCGGCAAAGAGTTTCCTCCTAAAAATTGGAATGTTTCTATTTCATGCATAAAATACTAATAAAGTAATAGACATTTTTTTCAAAATAATAAATTTAAATTCAAACATTTGTCAGAAGTTTTTTCTCAACTTCTCGCTCTAACGTTTCTTGTTTAAAAATGAGTGTATCAATAAAAAATATGGAGAATAGTTCCAATATTTCTCAATGTTTGAAATAATTTAAATCAAATAATATTAAGCACCTACCATACGGAAAAAGATCTCAGTGCACACAACAAAATTCTTAGTTGCTATAACAAAACAGCATTTTTATAGTGCCAACTAAAATTTTTAGTTTCATAATGTTATTTGATTAACGCTGCAATTAATTTGACACGACATAACATTACGCTCTTAGTTTAAAAAATATTCGTTGTTTTCTTATTCTTTTGGTGATAGATAATTGAAAAACAATTTGAGTAATATAATGTTGTGCCAAATTAGTTATGAAGCCAACTATAGCTCTTTGTTGCGGTAGTTCAACATTTTGGTCAGCATACCAACTAGGAATTTTGTTGTATGCACAACAAAAAGAAAAGTATAGGGTAAGCAACGATTTCGAATCTACAGACAACTTTGGCGAAGGCATTTTGAAAAAATTGAAACTCTTTTGAAAAAAATCAATTTAAAAATCTAAGGCTCCAATCTTTCTCCGTTTGGAAATCATTGGATTTGTTCTTGGAAGGTTGAACTTCCAGATTTCCGAAACATTTTCCGGGTCAAAGAAATTTAGTGTTGACTATCGGGTTCCATAAGTTGTTGTACAAGAAAACGAATTATTAAGTTCGTTAGTCACGCCGATTACAAGGACTAGCCCAACGTTGATGAAGACGATAAGCCACTATTACGTCGTACCACGCCAGTACATCGAATAGTTATTAAGAAGAAATTCTACTACGTAGATGAGTTTTTTAAAATGTACAACAGATTGATGGATATTAATTGCACCAACGAGCCAGCCTTCACAAATATTTACGTGGCCTGCATGTCTGGCTATTACGACGTTGTCGAAAAATTCCTCGAGCAAGGCAGAATCCAAATTGTTTCCTTTAAGATTCAGACATGAGCTTCTTTTATCTGCAACTGCACTTGGCTGTGGACTACATCAAAAAAGAAGTGTTTAATTGTTGCTCAGAAAAGGTACCGATCTAAATTGAACGACAAGAAGACGACAGAGGGATTAACATTTGCGAAAGAAACGACGATGAAGACTTAACAGAGCTGCTGTTCTTCAAGATCAATGACGAAGTCAATCAACTGGTGCAAATCGACGCACAGCACAAGTTGGGCCGGACACCACTGCAATTAGCTGTGGTGAAACTTTTGCTGAATAAAGTCGATGTATTTATATTGGTTCGTGCCGCTGATCTATCCAATTTTGTACTCCCCAATGTATTCACCAATTCTTTGTTGTGAAATAATAATCAAGGAGCAAATGAACCGACATTTATGTCGTATTACCGAAATTTATGATGGCTCGTTAATTAATTTAAATACTTGCATTTTATCAGACAAAACGAAAGAGAAGACGATATTTTTTAATCTAAAATTGAAGTTCAACAGCTCCTATTACGTAATAAACGTTGACTACAACGTTGAATATTCTGAAAACTACTTCAATGCCGAGTAAAAACCATGCGAATGTTTTAAAATTAGCTCAAATTGAAAAAAAAGCAGAAAAACTCGCGGTCCATACAGTAGCAAAGAACTTTTTCTTGAAAATTTGATAATTTCTATATTCAAGTTTGAATTCAACAGGATATAAGTGAAGTTGCGACAAATTAAAAGAAAATGATATTTCATTTTTTATAATGGGACTTTATATAGACAGTTCAGAATCGAGCAATCGTTATAAAGTATTTTCGTTCAATGATTGGGTACTCAAAAGCCCTGCAGCGCATAGGCTAAATTTTTATTACTCACAGAGCTTTTTATCGACTATTGATGTTGTTAAAAATTTCTGCGTTTACGAAAATTGGTTAAAAACGTCTACGGACCAAATGTAGGAATAATTCTTGTTTAAGACAAGAATTTTTTAACGGCATACGGATAGGAAGTTAAGTTGGTAATTGGGAACATTTTTTTATATTCTAGTAAATATAATTAAGAGAGTATACGATTTTTCACAATAACAACAAAATTAATAAAGGTTTGATAAAGTTAATTATTATTTACACAATTGAATAATACTTATATGGAAGATTTTCTAAAATTTTATAGCATACTCGTGCAATTGTAAGAGTCTTGATTGCGTCCAATTAGCTCCAGAAAAATCTCATGCTCCTAAGGATTGCTTCGATTGTGTGTGACGTTTTAGGTGAATTTTTTGTACAAATGATTTCTGACAAATCTCACATTCAAATAATTTGCTCTTATCGTGTACTGAATTTATATTTTCATGTAGCTCACTCTTGCGGCCAAATGATTTGTCACAATTATCACACTTAAAAGGTTTGCTCCGATCATGTACTGAAATTATGTGAGTTTTGAGGACACTTTTGTATCCAAATGATTGGCGACAAATGTTACACTTGAAGGGTTTGCTTCGATTGTGAACTGCATTTATATGAGTTGTGAGGTGCCCCTCACGTTGAAATGATTTATTACAAATGTCACATTGAAAGGGTTGCTTATGATGATGTACATTTGCATGAGATTTCAGAGTACTTTTCAGTCCAAATGATTTATAACAAATTTCACATTCAAAGAGTTTTTTTCGATCATGCACTATCATTTCGTGAGTTTTAAAGTGACTTTTTTGTCCAAATGATTTATGACAAGTTTCACACTCGAAAGGTTTGCTACGATCATGTACCACATATATGTGAATTTTGAGGTTTTCTTTCTGTCCAAATGATTTATGACAAATCTCACATTCGAAAGGTTTAATCTGATCATGAACTGCACTTATGTGTTTGTTGAGGGTACATTTTTGTCCAAATGATTTGTGACAAAAGTTACATTCAAAAGGTTTGCTGCCATTATGTACTGCATTGGCGTGCCTTTTGAGGTTTACTTTCTGTCCAAATGATTTATGACAAATCTCACACTCGAAAGGTTTGCTACGATCATGTACTATCGTTATATGTTTGTTGAGATCACCTTTGTATCCAAATGATTTGCGACAAATAAAGCACTCGAAAAGTTTGATCTGATTGTGTGTCTTAGTGGTGTGTCTTTTTAAATTCACTTTTCTTTTGAAAGTTTTTTGACATACTTTGAACTTATTAGATAATTTGGAGTGAGAAGTTTTTCTGAATATTTTAACCTCCTTATAATCGGTAATTTTTAATTGCAAATTTACTTGAAATAGACAGTGATTATAATAATCGAAATCTTTTTTAATCAAAATTATTAGCCTTTTTTCATTCATGTGATTAATCGAATTTTCGTTATCTACTTTCACAATAGGTAGATAACTTTGACTCTCAATTTTGTTGAAGTTTGTAGAAAGAAACGTTGGTTCAAGTTTAACATCTTTGCACTCAAAATCTACTAATATTTTTTCGTCTAATTTTTCGTGTAATTCCTTAGCTGCATTCGCGAGATTAGCCTATAATTAAAATTGTAATATACTTTTTGATGCTAAAAAGACAGAAAATAATTTAAATCATTAAACTCACTGATGATTCATAAAACGAAAATGCGTCAAAGTTTTTGGCTTCGCTAAAGTCAGCTGAATCGAAAATATGATCGTCGCCTACATCTGGCTTAGTATCATGCGGTTCTTTCTTAAACCTAAAAAACAATCGAGTTCGATAAAGCGAACGCTTTAAAAAATACTTTGTCGTGCAAAAAAATTGTATACCTTATTGTATTTTCTCGGCTTTCCATCACTCATTTGATTATATTTATTCACTGTTAATTTTCATGAAATACACTAAAAAAATGTTTGAGGTTAAACACTTTAAGAAGCCAGCTCTGTACCTCGAATTCACGAATTTGTAAACACAGAAACACACTACTGCAGGAGCTCCTTGCCAGCAACTGTGTACACCATGAGACTATACTTGTATGTTAGCGAGGTGACCCTGTGATTGTGATAGCTCATTCGACGATACTTTCCCTCTCTACCATCGAATAGCTCTACGCTCTAGATAGTCTAGATACATAATGTAATCTGCACAACATTTTACACAGCTTTACACAAAATATACGGTTTTAATGGCTCGAAACCCCAGTCTATTTTTGGCTATCATAAAATGCAACTTAAATAAATGAGAATCATTATAACATTTTTAAGCAATAAACCTTTTTCAACTCAGATGGTGCATGACGGTGTCACACATGCATGTGATATTTGTGGAAATGCTTTCAAACTAAAATATTATCCCTAGAGGCATGTTGAATCCTTGCATCGTGGTATCACCGGCGCAGATGAAAGAGATAAGATAGTATATTACTGCTCTAGGTCGCGAAAAACAGAAAAATCCTGATCAACACGTGCTCTGAGGCTTTCTTTTTTCGGGGGCTTCGGCCCGTATGTTATTTTTCATACCTAGGGGCCCGAAAATCTCTCTTTCCGCTTCGCACAGTGCCAGGATAGTATATTTGGGCTGCTGGTATGAAAAATAATTATATCCATACCCACATTGATGCGGTGCACAATAGTTGCACACATGTATGTGATGCATGCAGAAAGAAATTCTACAGTAAGGACTACGTTAAATTCACATATCTGTGCTGCATACAAGTATCATTTACCTATGCGGTATTTATGAAAAGACATTCCTCAACATATGTAGTCACAAATTAACATGAAAGCGAAGCATAATGATGTCATATTCACGTGACAAATGCTTAAAATCAACTATTCTAAAGATTAGTTTAAAAATCCCAATCAATAAGATGCCCAATGATATTGATCACGTATTACAACTTAACAAATAAATAAAATTTAATGTACTCGTTCAGAAGACTAATTGAATTCTTTCATTTACAATACTATCATAATTTCTTCCAATATTATTTCATCGTGTGAAGAAATCTTAAGAAAAAAATCTAATCCTTCCTTACATTTTTTTAAAACTATGAAACAAATTCTTGATTGAATAAAGTGTTGAACTTTTTAAGTTTATAGTAATTTTTTATCTTATTTCAGCTCAAGACAAAAATAACTCGACCAATCATGAATCATTTCAAGAGGCTTTACTATAGGGTCCATCACTTTTTAATAAATAAATATCTTGAGGCAACTTTATTTAAAATATAAGTAAGTGCATCTAGAATTTATGGTTTAGTCAAACAGCAAAAGAATACTTGAAGCTGTAAGATTTACGGTTGCATCAAGGCTATTGCAGGGGCTAAACGATACCAGAATCTTTCAATACATTGAAATCATACAAGCACTGCGGTATCATACATTTCATAATTTAAAAAATGCCGATGTTTATGCTGCTGATAATTAATATACTTTATTTACAACTATATGTACATTGAGTTGCATAAAACGATAGAAATTAATGTAAAAAAACTAAGCTAAACAGATTATTGTTGTTTATCGTATTTAGCGATGTGCTCCTTGACCTTCTGTCTGAGCTCTTCGAGCTGAGCCTTCACTTTCTCGACCAATTCTTGTCCTTTGACCTTGAGTTCCTCAATTTTGGCTTTGACGGCGGCTTTGTTCTCTTCGCTCAAAAGCTTCTCCTTGAGGGCAGCCAATTTCTCCCTGAGTTCGGCGGCCTTGACTTTGGCGGCTTCAAAGATCTTCTTGGCCTCCTCGCGGACCTTCTCGACGATCGGTGCGATTTTGTCCTTGTTGTTGGCCACAACTTCGTGGAATTTCTCGTGGATGCTGCTCAGGATCTGACTGATTTTGTCACTAACGGCCGAGTAGTGGACTACTTCGTTGCTGTACTGAACGGCGATCGATTCGACTTCTTCGACTTTGACGAGCTCCTCTTGGAGGGCCTCAACATGTTGGGGTTGGCTCCTGTTCTTGATGGCTTCCTTGATCTTCAGCTTGAGTTCAGCGGCACGGGCACGGATGAGGGAGAGGATGTCTCTGCCTTTGGCCTGGACTTCCTGGATGCGGGCGCGGATCGCTTCCTGGTTGACATTGCTCTGGAGCTTCTCCTTGAGAACTTCGTAGCGCTGCTTCAGAACGACCAATTTTTCCTTGGCGAATTCCACCAGTTTGATTCTCTGCTCGCGGATTTTGCCGGCGATTCCCGAAAGGGCTCCCTGGTTTGCGCTCAGACGTCCGTGCAGTTTTTCGTGAGCTTGATGGATCAGATTGCCGAATTTCTCCCTCAGACCTGCTTTCGGGACTTCTTGCTCGCTGGCCTGTGAATTTTCAATGTGAATTTAATTATTATTTGATATTTTTGCTTTGCGCAATTGAGTAAAGCCAAATACTTACTGCAACCAAAGTTGCGCCCAAAAGGCAGACAATCAATACTTTGGTGAACATGTTGCTTAGATGCTGTTAGGCTGCTAACTGTGCTTTCCCAAAAACTCCTCGACTCTTTTATACCGATTCTAACCCTACTCTCGATTATCGTTTTTTTCAAGCTTTCACAATTGTCAAATAAAATCTGCTCGGCGCAAAATTGCCGACCTTGGATAACAATGCGTATGTTTGGGCTGGATGCATCGATCAGACAATCTGTCAAATTCAAAAGTAGGCTTCCAAAATTTTGAGCAAAGCAATGTTTGCATCTAATTATGTGCTCGTGTCAGTGAGCAGATCTCGGCAGAAATTAACGGATGTTCAATATCCGGATAAAGAATCCGCTGCTCGTGAGAATTATGAAATACGCGTGGATAAACACAGCGACAGTAGTGTTGAGGAAATTCGGAACTTGAGTGTAAGCGAACATTTTTGTCAATGTTTTGATTTCGCACGTGCTGTATGCATTGAGTGCGTTCGGCAGAAGCTTCTTATGATTGTTTATTGTGGAATCTGATTTTTAAAAACCTTGAATATATTTATAATATGACTCGTGCTATAAAATATTCACATGTAGCAAAATACTTTCGAGGTATTAGTTTAGATAATCAAACCGAGGATGTCAATAGTTACTGTTAGGATATTTATTGGTGTTGAAATGTTTTTAATTCACACAAGGTAATATTTTTATTCTAATAATATTGAGCTGAAAAAAGTTCAGTCCTTTGTAAGCTAGATGTCAAATTTATAACACTGAGCAACATGTTTAAATTAATTTGCAGAAGGTTATTTTCGTTATTGTCTTCGACATGATTATTAGCTCCGGTGCAATTTCGTACGACCAAACTTAACCTTCTACCGTTTTTGCGAATAAATTATCCAGTCGCCAGCATAAAATTCATCAAATTTCCAATACTCATATCGCCATGATGCCAAAAAGATCGACGATAAAACCGCGCAACGAAAAATTCGCCTGCCTTCGGAGAACGCAATTATTGCGCGACACGGCGACGGTCAAGATAGAGCGCTGGTGGCACGTTTACAACTGCGGACAACATTACAGAGCCAAGAGCAAGATATCGAAACGTATCTTAAATTCCATTGCCCTCATATTCTGCCTTACCGATTTGGAAAATCGTCCTTCGAACGATCACAAGTTGCTCGTGTTAAAAACGTAAGCTATCGTTCCAAAAAGGTAAAGACGAGCTTTTAAGGTTATAGTTTCGCATACTCAACAGTGTCAAGACGAAACTCGAACGTCCTTCGGGGGTCTCGTCCTCGATTTTCGCCCTAATCGCTTCTTCCTGCAACGTATCGTCCTTATCGAGCCAGCTCAAGCTTTGGTATCAAGTCTTCGCAAGGAAATATCTACGAAGCAGTCGCAGATTGCCCACTGTCGAGAATCCACTCACCACGATTTCGATAAAATTGACAAATAATCAGAGTCTATTTTACGCTGGCCGATCGATGAATCATCGTAGCGCCGACTGTCTCATGCAAAACGTCGCCTACGTCGATATGGCTTCGCTATTGACGAAACTCAAGACCTACATTGGACATTATGAGCAAAAGTTTGTGTGACATGCTTGATCCAGAATAAGGGAGCGAGAATAACATTGAATTCAATGTGTTTCAGAACAATTTTGCATAAATCCGTTAAAGCGGCGAATAACCTAGTTGCATCGTCGACCTCACAACAGAAATACATCGACAAGAGCATTCAGTGCTCGAAAAGTACGGAATTTCTCAAAGCTTCTCACAATTCAAAATTAGATTTCCGAGCAACCGTAAGCTTTGATTGTTCGATAAAAAAGACGTCATCGAAGGCGGCCTTGGAACATCTGGTTAACGGCGAAAATAATTTAGCTCGCGAATCGTCGAACCCTACTGCTAGTACGAGAACGAATAAATTAAATCGTCCAGTTGTCCTATTCCACAGCGAATCATTCAAGGTGAGAGAATGAACGAAAGCACGATCGAGCTTTTTAACATGCATTTCATTGTCGTCGACGCAGCCGAGACTCTCGATGCCCAATCGCGACCGATCGCGTTTTTCGTTGAGGTCGTGTCCGGTGGGCCGTCGTCTGCCCGACCGAATTCAACGCGGCAAAGAGGATTCCTCCAAATGCTGCCAGAGCTTCGGGGAGAGCCGCTGCTACGGCGGTCTGCTCGCTCGCAGACACGGGGACAGCGCGTCGACGCCGAGGCTGATCGTCGCGGAGGGAGGAGTGTCGACGATGAAAAGAGCCCTCCTGCAGAATTACATTACCGAGATGAAAGAAACGATGCGCAGCAGAGAGGCGCAAAAGGCCTCGGAGCTCGATCAGCGCCGCATACTCGACAGCGTGAAGAAGCGAATAGACGAGGACATAGCCGCGGACGAGGACTCGGCGAGGTACCTGTCGACCAGCGAGAAGGACTCGTACTCGACGACGGCGAGGGAGACTCCGACCAGTGGCTGCGCATGCGACGCCGCCAAGCACGACGGCTCGAGGAAATATTGCAAGCACTGCTGCATGAAGAGAAATTACCAGCGGCTGGAAAAGCGTCTGAGACGTTTGCAGAGTCGTTTGAGCGTCCACGGCGATGGTAATTCTACGAATACGATGCAAGTACCTTTTGCACAAGACATAAATGTCGAGGCATTGATTTCGCAGACAAAAGCTCGAGGAAAAAGGACACGAGATGCAGCAGTTCGAACGACTCCGGCATCTTTCCCGACTACTACTCGCGCTCGCGGCGTCTACAGCAGCGGCGAACGACGCAACAACGCAAGCTTACCTCGACGACGATGTCGTCGAGCGAAGACCTGTACGCGAGCTCCAACAGCGGCAAGGACGAGGAACTGCTTTGCCGCCGAGTCGAGTCGGCCGTGCGCAAATTCACCGACGAGCTGATCGTCTGCGAGCGCAAAGCCAAAGATCGATCGAGTTCCGTTGGCCGACGAGTAGTGAGGCGTAGGGTAAGACGCGTTCGAAACTTCGCAGCTGACGTATTTCGTCGTGCATTGGAATTGTGACGCGCTTGCTCTCCTTTTTTTTACAGCGTCCAACGAGCAAGAGAAGCGGTCGCGATCAGCGACAGCGAGTCTTCGAGGATTTCAGGAGTCCCTGTTACTCGGCGAGCGATCGCGAGCGCATCGCCGCGATATCGACGCCCTCGCTCGTCTCGCTGACCGATTTTTACGAGAGCAACGCCAGTCTCGGCAGCAGCAGCACGCGTCGCTCCTGGGATCGATGAATTATTATTGCATAAAAATTGTTAATCGTTATACTCGTCGTACGAAGAATAACATCATCCGTGACAATCGATCGTTCGTTGTATATCGCTTCAATCACGGTTTAGCCAATCGCACGGGCTACTTCGAAAAATGTGTGGCCCACCGGCCACATGTTAACCGGGAAAATATAATTGCGCCTAAATTAATATAATACGCAACATAGGTACATATGAATTCTGGAATAAGGAGAAGGGGTGGTGTCGTCGCGTTGGGTCGGAGCAAAGACAGGTGCGCGGCCGAGCGAGCGCCGCCGCGTGCTCTGCGGGGTCGCATCATTAGAAGCAAACTGGACATTTCCTTGCCTCGTTCTTATATATTACACACGTGAAAGCTTTGCGTGAGTGTGTGTGTGTGTGTGTATTCACGGGCGAAGCGAGAGAGTGCGTAGGCGTGAGCGTGCGTGCGGTTTTCCTTTGACAATGGACACAAGGCTAGGCGCGCGCGCGCGCGAGTGTGCTATGTACATTATACGACGCCGTTGACCAGCTGAGCGGAAACTAACTTTATTACGCGTATGTACTGCTGCTGCTGCTGCTACTACTGCTGCTCTTTTGCCCCCCAAGAACGAGAGGAGCGAAAATTGATATGTATGCAAACATTTGTCGATGCGTACATACGTGTATTCATGGGAAAAGAGGCTGCGACCGCGAGCTTTACACGACTTGTACATTTTCCACGACGACGACGACGACGACGATAAAGCTCGGGCACCAACTTGTTTTTCTTTTCTTTTTTTTTTCACCATCGAGAAAAGGAATTATTATGAATTTGTAACGCTTTGAGAAGAAGTCGCCGCCACCCTCGAGTTTGATGCGAGTACCTTTTTTTTTATCTTCCTCGCGCGAATATTCATTTTCTTGCGAAACCTTTTACCATCGTATATATATTCGGACACGCGCCCGCGCGCGCGCCACTTGAAAAAGTGACCAACGCCTGACCAATACGAAAAAAAAGCAACGTTATCTCCTCCCTCTCTCACTTATGTGCTCACACACGGGCGACGACCCGTACATCCATACGTATCGAAGAAGAAAACTTCTTGCGCTCGTGATCAAAGTAAATATTTGCCTCCGTAAAGTCCGCGTGTGAGCGCATTTTCAAATCCGCACGATTCCAAATACAACTGACCACTCGCTCGCTCACTGCCCTCTTTCCTCGTTTTTTCCTTCTTCTCTCTTTCTCTCTCTCTGCTCCACACCCCCTGCAATACGGGCTCTCTCTATATGTATTATTATAAAAAATGCTTTTATACGTGATATTTGCGCGGGGTATTATCGAAGCGCGCATTATGTTACGCGCGCGCGTGTTTATGCGAGAAATTTTCCGAATTCGTTGGATTCGCCGTAAGAGAAAGAGAGAGAGAGAGAGAGAGCGATAAAAAAGAAGGCGCGGACAATAGAGGAGAATATAATATAAAAAAGTGCATCTTTTACTTGCACCCCCTCCTGCGTAGGAGCGCGCGTGCGATTGCATAGATTGAAAATCTTTCTAATGCGATGTGTATGTGCGATATACACAATATGGGTACAAAAGCAAACGCGCGCGACGCGCCCATGTAATTTTCGCAGTAACTTATTCAGCGATAACAATCGTCACATGTGTGTGTGTCTATATGTGTGCAATGCGCACAGCCCACGTTATAATCAACCGCAACACAAATTAATTCGGCGAAGCAGAGCACCGCATAGGAACAGTAGCAGCAAAAAAGCAAGAGACCGAGACAAGGCATAGGTATATGTAGTCGGGTGGGCAGTCAGCATGTGTATTTGTACGCACCAACGCCTTGCGCAGAGCAGCAGCAGCAGCAGCAGCAGCAGCAGCAGCAGTAGTATAGCAGCCTGTGTATATATAATATAATATACTCCAACGATCCCCCCCTATTGTGCTCCGCTATGAGTTGTATGTACATAATGTTCGAATATCGCAGTAGTCATCGTTATGCGTATATATCCACTTCATTGAGAGAAAGACTCGGGGGCCATTCTCTAAAAGATTAGCGTGTGAATTAGACTTTATATGCGCTACCTATGCTGTAGCATCGTGAATAAGATGATGACGATGATTCGCCGATAGGCGCGCGCAAGCCCCGACCTCGTCGTCCTCGTCGTTATGTCGCGCATGGCTCGGCTCCTTTGAATCATGCTGCTGCTTCATGGATGCCGAGTAATTACAGTCCCGTGAGCACCGAGCCCTTTTTTCTCTTTCTCGCTCTCCTTACGTATACACCGAGATAAAGAAAGAGAGCAGCTTCTTTCATCGCATTATATAGATGTACCGGGCGAATGTATAGGATCGGGATTATCTACGAAAGCTCACCGTGTATTCGTATCTGTGTGCCTTTCGATTCATTGAATTTCGGGCAAATTATGAGATTTTTTTCTCTCACTCTCTTTTCCCATTCGCTCCGCACTGCTCGATGAAGTTATAAATTATATACGCCTGGAATTTTTCTCTCTCTCCGCCCTCGTGCGCGTACACAGCCTCGCGATCACGCCAAAATTCTTGAGGTATTTTTCAATTATACGGCTGCGGCGTAGTACGGGTCGCGCGCGAGCTTCGTACGGTCCCTTTTGTGCGCGTCGTATCATATCCCGCCCCACCCACCCGCGTTCAGCGATGTTTGGTATTTTGCACTCTTGGCTTTGATGGATGCACTCTATGCCGCGCCGAGCTGTTACACATTTATACACACGTAGTAGCTGCCAAGGTAAATTGAGCGATCGCATTCCTTCGAGGTATATATGGCACGTCATCGCGTCGATGTTATATTACGGCCTTCGAGAGATCGATACAGCAATAACTGTCGACACCCCAAAGCTCTCAATCTCGGCTGGAAAATCTTAAATAAGATGTTTTTCCTTCGCTATTTATAATGAGCTACATAAGCAGCTATATAATGTGTTTGCGTACTGTATACTTGTGCGCTACGTGTGTAACACAATATGCATTTCGTGGCTTAGAATTATGTATATAGAACGGGTAAGTGTTTAGGTCACGCACGCGACGCGAGCTTCTCTCTCTCTCTCTTTACCTCTTATAGCCTCGTACACACGGACGCGCGTAGTTGACGTTTTTTCACTGATTGCTTCAAGGACCCCGTAATACACTGGCGCCTACTTGAGTGTATTATAGTTCCAGTACGTGTACAGCCCACGCGCACATAACGTATACCACGTTCTCCTCCCTACACGGCCTGGGAATCTTGAGAATTTTCCGCCTCGGATGGCACTCGAGCTTTTTTGGCTCGATGCTTTTTTTCTCTTTCTTCCTTTTTTTGTCGTTGCTTCGCAAGAGCTCGCGAAAATCTGTCGTGCGTCGTAGTCCGCCGCCTGCGCGATTGCTTCCTCGGACACCCGTAGATGCAAAATTAAGCGAAAATAAAACGCGACACAAAGCCAAGGCTAGCGAGAAACCCCATATATCTACGTGCATGGTAAGAAAATACTCGTATGACAAAACACGAAAGAATAAAAAAGGAAAAAGAAACACAGACACGCGTTTGCCGGTGAAGGGTCTTCCTGACTCACAGCACAGAGCTCATTCGTGAGAGACAATTACACCGTTTACCGGAGAAAGAGAGAGAGAGAGAGAGAGAGAAAGAGAACTCGACCAGAGAACCCTCCTTCAGCATCACCCTCGTCGATTCGCGTTGGCGGCGGGAGGGCGAGAGAAACGTTTAGTTCTTGATTCACGCGCGCTCACTTCTGTACTCTGTGCTTTGGCTCCGAGTGTATCTCTTTACTTTTTTTCCGCCTTCTCCTCGTACTACTTCTTCCGCGTCGAGAGTTATACAGCCGAATAAACTTTGCTCTTCGATAGGGCTAAATCCGTTTGCATGGCCCGAACGAAGCGTTAACGCGCGGTGGCCTGTGTTTTACAACACGGACTTTACAAGTGTCATCGATGCGCTAATGCGCTTCGATTTTTGTGGCGAATTTTCCCAAGAAAAACACGAGCTTTAAATGTAAAACTGAATTGCTATTGAAAGAGAGAAAGATTGAGAAAAGAGAAATTCTCGCGTGCAATCTTATATCTCTACACGATATTTCGTGAAAAAATTCGTTCACCTTGTGCGTGTAATTCATTTTTCGCTCGCTTTTTCACGCAAGCTCCGAAAAATGTTCGATATACATGTGACGCACACACATACATACATACATCGGATAAGGCAGAAAGCAAAAACGGTCAAAGAAAACGTATAGAGCAACTACTACTCGTCTTGGTGGCACTTGACTCACCAGGATATAAACGTGAGCGCGAAAAATGCTATTCTTGCCGACAAAGTGTAAAAGAAAATTGAAAAATTGCCCCGAGAGAAGGGAGGCGACGAGGGAGGACACAGCCGAAAAGTAAAAGATTTTCTAAGGCTGCATAAAATCGCTCGGCAAAATGTGGAAGAAGAATAAGCGCCTATATAGATATATTATATTCTCGCGAGAGTTTAGCTCGGAAAGTAGATATATCGCGCGTGGAGGCGACTCGTATAGGGTAAAAAGAGCTGTTGCTGCTGCTGCTGCTACTACGCGAGGCTGTCCCTAAGTGGATTCCCAAAGGCGTGTGTACATGTATGTAAGTCTGTGCCATGCATGCGCGTATATATATGCATGTGAGCACATGTGAGATGTGCCTTTGTAGTAGGTTCATCCCTGTACAGCACTAAGAAGGTATAAAGCATGCCTCGTATGCTCATAGATATATCTACTCTCGATCTGTAAAATTTAGCTTTATTTACTACGCTCGATGATGATTTTGAAATCGAATTTTTTTGTCATTCTTGTCGATCGAGCGACAGGGAGAGAAGAAATTTTCGCACTCTCTTACCTCGTACATGTGTAGTATATGCGTGCTGCGTACGTCGAAGCTTGACCCCGATCCAATCGGTCTTGATGGTCGCTGACCAACAATAGCAGCACGGCTCCAATCCTCCACATCGAAAAAGTTATATGAATGAAGAAGAAAAAAAAAGATGAAGAAGAAAAAACGTCATCCTTCTTATAGGCTGCATTGTCCTATGGCAAGTCAGTACACTCCGTCGTACTTCGCGCGCGGATATATCTATATTGTGCTTACACGTGGAAATCGAAGGCGTAATCTTGGCATAAGAGCTTTGTACTCGTCATCTTTCCCGGCAACGGATAAAAGCTCGTCGAGCGACGACGCTGCAGGGATACGACATCAAAGCCCCATTGGAAAAATCGCCTCGCGCACTTGTATACACGCGGTGTGCTGCTACGGGACCGAAAAAAGCTCGAAATTATTATTTGAGTATGAAAGGATCTAATCTTTCTTGCGTTATGCCGCGCGATTCCTTTTGTGATGGAATTAGATGTATTACGGGAATGCGCAGTGTACGCGGCGTATTAGGTATATGGTATAGGATTAAACGATTTGTGCTTCAAGGCAACGAGGACAAGAAGAGAGAGAGAGAGACAAGATCCCGTCACGCGGGTCGAGCTTAAACTTTCGAAGCTGCTAAGAAATAATAAAGGAAAATCGGAATTGTGGGTGACGTATGAGTGGTTACAAAAAAAGGAAGACACATTGTGAGTTTAGTTTTATTGATAATCATGTATTTCTGAAGTAAACGTTGTCTTTTATGACACTTGATACACATTTAATATCTATAATATGCTTAATATGACAATAGCAATACTCATTGTCTAACAGTTCGACGACGATTTAATCTTCATTCCTTCGCATTATCGTTATAATTACGTCTACTGAAATTAAGCAGCGCAGATTCAATAGTTATATATTACACATTTTTTTTTTTTTTTTACAAAATAATCAATTACAATAATCGCATTAACGATGCGACGGTATATTTACATAAAAATTTTTCGGTGTCGCAGATTATTCATTATTTTTTCATTTAGTTTGTTTATTATTCTCGTATCAATTCTGTGCGAACGTGTGTATGTCTCCATACGTTTGTTGTTTTTTTTTCACTTTCTTTGATCGAATTGTGCGTCTCTAAACTTTATGATTATTTGATTTGAAAAATGTCTGAAAAATTCGCAAACGCCCTTAGCGCACGCGAACGGCATATGCCTGGCGTGTAGTAGTATATAGCTATAGGGTGGCGCGCGGGTGGTACTTTTAATGTCTGTTTTATTTAGAAATCGTGGTTATACATAATAATATTATATATATACCAGTTTTGTTGCCTTCTTATTATATGCGTTTTGATGTCTTCTATTTGATACGTGTATACAAAATAAATATATATCGATTAAAAACGATTTTGGGATAAACTTATACGTATAATGCGGTATTTCATTACGTGACTAATTGTGAGCTTTTTCCCAAAAATAGTTTGGTATAATACAGATGCAGGCAAATTATGTGCGCAAGAAAATGCTTATGAAAAATTAACTTACATAAATATAAACAAAACGATGATATACAAATTAATTGCAATTAGCCCAAAATTCGGATTCACGTGTCGCATTTGATAAATAAACACACACTCGCAGAAGTAACGCAATAAAATTAATTAATCAAACTCGATGAGATGTGCATCGCTTTGCGTCTTGCGACATTTAATTTTAATCAGGTAATTGCTCTTGCAAGCTTGGCTATATCATTTATCTATACGTTTGATGCAATGAAACCGACCAAATGAGATTATTCTAGCTTTTACAAGACAATCGCATGTCAATTTAACCCGTGAAACAATAAAGTCATATAGTCCGTGTCACTCGGTCTTCGCCGGGTGTGTGTTTATATATCTGTCGTGAAAACGAGAAGCTCAATCAGTCTGACACGAAGCTCTCCGCGCTCCCTGCCTATATCGCAGCTAAGCCAGTTGAAATCTAATTCAATGAACTTCGCCCCGAGATAGAGAGATAGAGATAGAGAGCGCGCGAGAAAGAGAGGGTAACTTTCCCTTTTCAATTTTCCGATAAAAATTGCTATATACATGCTATGTAGTACTAAACAGGGCTCTGTTGCGTAACTTGGCCTAAATATGGTTAAAGCTTAATTGGTAACTAAATTACAGGTCTTACAAGTGTTTTATATGGAGTTGACTAGAACAATACTCGCGTGATGATTCTCGCCCTTGAACGGGGCCAAATCATCGGGGATAATGGATGAAAATAAAAAGTACAAATTAAACGAAAAAAAAGACTCATTATTAAAAACTAAAATTCTTATCTAAGAGGAATGTGTACGAGAAATAGTTTGGTTGGTTTTCCTTTTTTTTGGCAATTGACCAGAACAAAAATACCGTGTGACTAGAAAAATCATAAATGGCAACTTTTGGATACATATACATTTACAAATATCATATCTATACATTTATTTGTTTATAGTTTTTTTTTCTCTTAAATATCTTTGATATCGTTTAGCTGCATGAGTCACGCCGCACTCCAGTTTATCGCGCGCGAAAAAAATCAACGCGTCACTGTACGTGCGAAAGCGACTTTTCGGAGATCTATTATATATATGGGACTAGATCGAGTACACACACACAAACATTATGGCTAAATTTTATTTTTCTTTTTCTTATTTTTTCGTGACGAAAGAGACTATCGAGATCGAGAACGTAAAATTAAATACCCTGCGTTAACTTATTTCGTACTCTTTAAATTATAATATATACAACTATACCGTGCCGATTTTTTATTCTTTGCTATCTACAAACATTTACACAACCGAATTATACCGGACATTTAAAATACTGATTCGTATCATTACGCTTCGAACAATTTATACACGAAATTTACAAAAACTCGTCTGCGCTGCTTTGCAAGCTCTACCTATTACAATAACGCCGTTTAAACAGTTAATACTATATCGTTAATCATTTTTATTTCCTTTTTCTATGTTTTCTTTTTCATTTTTGGCAAACTTAAGCTGGACTCTTATTACGATCGGAGCTTCTGGTAAAATGCAATAGCTTTGACTAGATTGCGATTAGTTTTTTTTTCATTCTTCGAATTACTCTAGCAGCTCGAGAAAACGTCGTCGATTCGACGATCCGCGAGCCTATGCACGACGACGCTTACTCGATTCAATTATTACTACGAGAAGAGAGATACAAAAGAAAAACAAACCCCTCGGTGCGCGCGTGATTATACAAAATATATAATGATGAACAAACGAACAAACAAGTTAAATATAAATGAGAAAACCAGACTAGAATATACTTTCGGATACATAACGGTGCAGTTAAAAGTCTATACAATATATGGATAAATACTTAGCTGCTGAATAATTGAACAAACAAATAAAAATACGTTACGCTTGGACGCAGCTAAATACCAATCGGCGCGTCGACATTCACATGAGATCGAGGCCGAATCTCCAGTAAACGGCGCTCGACGACGGCAGACTCCTGATGGGCATCGGCCGAGCCAACGTCATGCTGCTGACCGTCTGTCGTCAGGCCATCTCGTGATCGAGAGCGGCCAATTTGCTCGTCGCGTCGACCTGCATGAGCTCCGTCGTGTTGTTGTTGTTCTGCTCGTTGGGATGCTGCTGGGCCATGTGCTTCTTCAGAGCCGACTGTTTGGCGAATTTGGCCTCGCACTTGCTGCAGGCGAGCTCGTCCTGGGTAGCCGTGGCCGATGCCGCTCCTCCTCCTCCGCCCGCGGCTGGTCTCGGCTTGTGCCATCTCCGGTGCGAGGCCAGATTGGCCGGGCAGGAGAATCGCTTGTCGCACTCGGGGCAGCGGTACTCGACGTGGGCGATGCGCGAGCAGCGATGCTGGGCCAGCTGGAAGGCGTCGTCGTGCAGCTGCCGGCACAGTTTGCACTGGTAGGGCCCGAGGCGGTTCTCGATCTTGGCGAGCTCGGCGCGCGCCTCCTCGGTGACCTCGACGATGTTGAAGGCCGGATCGATGTCGCCGGTGACGATGGCCTCGTCCGGGCCGAGGATCACCGTGCCCGAGACCGGACTGCTCGTGTCCTCGTCGAACTTGAGTCGGCGCACGTGTTTCTTCTTGCCTCGCAGTCCTCCACCAGCCGCCGCCGATTTTTCCGCTCTGCCGCCGATCGTCGGGGTGACGCTACTGCCGCTGCTACCACCGCTAGCGCCGATCTCCTTGCGCTTCAGAGACGGAGGATGGTGGTAGGGTTGATTGGACGGCGACGGCGTGCTCGGTGGCGTCATCGGCGCGTGCTGCTGCTGCTGAGGCTGCGTCTGTCCCGAATGATGACTCAACGGGGTCAAGTGGCAGCTCTGCAGGGGACTGCTGCTGGCCGAGAGCAGCAGCTGCTTGCGCGGCGTCGGATGGTAAACCGAGAGACCCACCGAGGAGCAGCTGCGCTGGCTGTCCTGATCGTCGTCGTAGAAGCCGGCCGCGGATCGATGCAGTCGGGCCTCCTCGCGGCTGCGACGGTCCTCCTCGTCGTCGACCTCGATCGGCTCGTCCGGCCCGACGACCGGCGCATTTTCCGTCGTCGAGCTGCTCTTGACGGACAGATCCAACGGGCTCGGAGTCTCGGCTCGTTTGTGTTGTTGATGCTGAAGCGGATGATGCGGCTGATGATGCTGCTGTTGTTGCTGCTGCTGCTGCTGCTGCGCATCCCAAGCCAAGAGTCGCTGCTCGCTCAGCCGCTGAAAGGCGTAAGCTTCCTCGAGTTGATGTTGTTGCTGCTGCTGATGCTGTTGCTGCTGTTGCTGCTGATGGTGATAGGCGCTCGCGGTGACGTAGGGATGCTGCTGGTGCAACTCGTCGAAGTAACTGGCGACGGCCGCAGCAGCTCCGAGATGGTAACCCAGGCCCGGGACGCCGGCCAGGTAGGTTCGCTGCGGCAGGGCACTGTGCAACATCTTGCAGCACCCACACTTTTTTTACACTCGTGCCAAACGACGACGACAACAACAACAACAACAGTGACGAAAAATGTCAAAATACACGATCTGTCTACTACTCGTCGGCTCCTCCGCTCGTGGAGCGCGCGAGAATCGAACTGACTGTTACGATGCACCTTCGTGTAGCTTCGAGTGGAGAGAAACTGCGGGAGCCACGACGAATAAGAGAGCGATAGCGAAAGTCAAAGCAGTGGCGAATGTGTGTGTGCGCTTGCGGCGGTGGCCAGACGCCGTGTGCCAATCGTGTCCGCAGCGACTGGCCGTTTTTGCGATCACAGAATAAGCAGCGGCGGCGGCGGTGGTGGCGGCGACTCCGCCTTTAGAGAAAGTGGGGGATGCGTCTCTGCACGAGAACCCCACTACCGTTGGATCGCGGCGCCCAACCGTGGGGGTGGAGTTGTGCGAGTTTCGCAGCTGCGTATACGATCGCATCTCGTTTATGTATGTACCGTATACAAGGCATAGTCCCGCTGACGGTGCGAAGGTTCGCGCGACCGGATATAACGCGTACGTATAGGACTACGCATAACGTAGGCTCGGAGCAGCTCGGAGAGAGGCGAAAGATGTCCGAGAGGAGGGAGAGATGCGAGAAATGGAGGCGCGAGAGGATGCTGTGCCGTGCCAATTGCGTCGCTCGAGGCTCGCGCGAGAACGCGACATCTTCCTCTCTTCGTACACCTACTCGCGAGCTATATGTAGGTCGACGTGCGATACGCGCAAGCAACAATACATCGTGAGCTCGGTGAGAAATTCTTTCGAGAAAATGTATAGATATATTGTTCGCTCGTGTATGTTCGTTTTATATTTGAATGTAAAACTTCGTCAATCGCGCACTCTCAGCGGTAAGATCGCGCATGTGTCGTTGGCAACATCTTGGCTCGTGCTGAGATACAGTTGGAAAAGTATACGCGCTCAGAGCAGGCGATAACTTCTCGATCCTATAGCATCGATTTTCACCCTAAGATTTTGTTACTTTTTCTGTATATATCTAAGTTTTCAAATATTAAATTGTTAGTATTGTTATTATTAAGAAACCGAGTTTAACATCATTCATCGATTCGACGGCATAAAACCTAGAGAAGAGTAACGGGCAAAGCCAGTATCCTACATAACCCGCCTCCCCGTTCCTTCACGGATTTACAATATAATTTTGGTAATGCATAAACGCGGACGAGATAGATCGATCGAGCCAGTACGGCCTGTAGCGAAATTAAGAGAGAGAGAAAGACCGTTGGGACAAATGCATCCTCGTGAAATTTTCGACGATTGTCGGAAAGTGACTGAAACTGTCTGCTTGCAAGCCGATGCAACGATGTGAAGGACAGCTCCGACGCGTCATTTGTATATCTGAGAAAGATTATATTTTTCGATTTAAAAGTAAATATTTTTGTGAAACAATAAAGTGATTGATACGTTTGATCATTGAGCGTCTTCGAATAAATTAAATAAAATTTCCAAAACTTTAGTTTTATTGCCAACAAAATATATAATTGAATCAAACATAAATCATTTCCCGATGAATATAATTATTAAGTAATTTAAACAAATCAAGTTGAAGAAATGAAATAATTTATGGTAATAGCAATCAATTTCCACAAATCATTTACAATTTTGAACGTAATGTCAACAGATGGAGCAGTTAGAACTCGCAAGTGGTGAAAAAGGCTGAAAATTACTATATAAGAAGAATAGAACGCTCGATGATTTGTATACCAATTTTTTGCTACGATAATCTTGGACAAGGTATGCACGCGTCAGACAGATTTCTGACTTGCCCAAAAGATCTTGGCATTGGCACTTGCAACGGAAGATCTCGGTAAAATCGTTGAATCGTTGCCACAATTGTAATGAAAAAATCATAAATTCTAAGAGATCTCTGACATTGATAAGTTTTTTTAATTGGACTCTCTATAGTGAGTATGCGAGGGGAAAATCACGAAATGGCCAGCAGCGGCTCCTTGCGAGGCCATGTTCGTCTAGCAAAGCGGTCTACTGTATTCATTACTTCGTACTGGCTCGCGTATAGATCTCTGCCAAGTGCAGAGTCTTTACTTTTATTTCGTCGCATTACAAGTCGACAAATGCGCAGAGCGAGTCGGCGTTCGCGGCTGCTCTATATTATGCACGCGGACTTGTCCCACCTCAAAATCATTGAATTATAAAGCAGAGTTTAATGGCATCGTGTCGCGCTCCCGCACCAGAGAGGTCTTTATACATACGTACTTACATACATCATTGATATTTGAGCTGTCATAGCGAAGGACCCGCGCGCGCTCGCACGAGTTTTTCGACTTTTGCGATACGTCGTCGTTCGTATCGAATGAATAAAATACTCGTGCCCATGCATTTATAAAACTCGAACGCTCGACCTTAATTATAATACAGTGCGCGCGTACGTACGAAACTTTGCGCCAAGGCGACGCCACGCGTTCGAGCGATATTTATTTATTTTTTTTATCATTTTTCTCTGCGATACCGCAGGCATACCTATGATCGTGCGCGTATATGTTAAAGTACGCGAAAAATGGATACATCCTTTCGTTGCTCGGGCAAAAAAATTTAAATTAAAAAAATACTCGCACACAGATAGGCCGCCTGAAATCTTTGATTCGCGATTAGATTAGACAAGCTTCGATACGCGAAGCGATAATACGTTATCTCGCGGCTCGGGCGAATTCGTACGCACTCGCGACTATTATACGTCCAATTGAAGTGTCCACATTGCTGCGTAAGATATAGATTGTTCAATATGTTACCTGTTGCAATTGTGCGTAAGGGTCAGTATAACGTTTATCTAAATCTAGGCCTTGCGATTGTTCAACGCAAAAAGATAAAGTAAACACGCTCGCTTGAGTTTTTAGGATAAAAAAAAAGATAAAAAAAGAGAAGAGAAAGAATAGACTTTTTTTATTCTCCATGAAGCTTTATCTGCCTACAGCTTTTTTTTTTTTTTTTTTTTGATCATCAAGCTATTTTGTAAAAGTGCGGCAAGACGTCGATCGGTGCCTCGTAGTCGTTGATCCATAACGGGCCGCTGTATTCCTTGTTGTCGTTGCCGTCTCGCCATCTGCCCTTGGGCAAATAGACGTCTCGAGACAGCGAACCCTCGTGAATCACCGGTGCCACGAGCACCTCCTCGCCGAGAAGATACTCTGCGGAAAAAAAATTTAGATTTTAATTAGATTGATTATGAGTGCAAGTAACTGCAATTAGGTTTAGATTTAGATTTTCGCGTTCATACCGTCGCTGACTTTATGGGCCTCTTGGTCCTCCGGGTCGACCCACCAGATCGGGGGATTTACCGGAGCTCCGGTCTGCACGGCCAATTTCATTCGATCGATAACTTTGGGGGCAATTTGTGTGTGTAACTGGGTAAATTTCTTCGATATCTTGATGGTCTGCGAAAAGTAAAGTGAAATGTCGTTTTGTATAAGGCAGTAATGTACTCGTTACGACTTTTTCTCTCTCATATACGCACCTCGTCGTCGTAATCCCAAGGCACGAACGAGAATTGCAGCGAGGGCATGAAGGTGTTGGCCTGCAGCCACCTGATGAAGATCTCCTTGGAGGGTTTGGCGGTGAGGGTGATGTCGCCGGGTACGTAGCCGTTGCCTCCGATCATGTCGGGCAGCACGAACACGTAGCCCTGCAGATTCATCTGCAGCAGGGTCGTCACCAGAGTCGGCAGGCCGTTGTTGAGGGTCCACCTCGAGTCCTTGTCGATCATTCGCACGAAGATGGGCAGGTCCTGGGTGCGCCAGCCCACTCGGACCTCGATCATCGAGTTAAAGTTGTCCCAGAGCGCCGTGACGTACTGATTGGTGTAGAGGCCCGGCTGCAGGTCCTCGTCGCCCTGGAGATCGGGCACCGGCTGGGCCGTGAACGTCTCCTCGCCGGCGTCGAACTTGAAGCTGTCCACGCCGAGGTCCGTGATCTTGCGCAATCGACCCACCCACCACTGGACGGCCTCGAGATTGGTGAAGTCTATGGCGAGCGAGTCGTTGCCCTGCCACCACTCGCTCTTCACCGAGCCCTCGAGATTTTTCACCGCGTAGTCGTGCTCCACGGCGTAGTCGTAGGCTGCGCAGTTCCGATTGATGAACGGATGCACCCAGAGGGTGACGCGGAAGCCCTGACTGTGCAGGTCGTCCGTCAGGCCGAGCACGTCCGGGAACTTGGTCGCGTTGAACTCGGCCGAGCCGTAGCAGGTCTCCCAGTTGTCGTCGATCTCGAGCTGGCTGTTGCCGAAGCCGTTGTCGCGTATCTCCTTGGCGAACTCGCGCACCACCGAGTCGTTGACGTAGACCTTGTACCTGGCCCAGGTCGACCAGATCGGCTCGGCCACCATCCGCTCGTCCGGTATGTCCATGGGTTTACCCAGATGCTCCAGCACCACGTACTCGTGGGCCATGCGCGCGTCGCTGAACACGCCGATCTCGTAGTCGAGCTCGATCTGCTCGCGCCTGTGATACGGCGCCCGATTCTTCGCCACCAGACACAGGTGCTTGGTGATGAGATTGTTCTGATCGACGAAGAGCGGATCCCGCGGACTGCCGTAGATGTAGAAGCCCCGACTGGATAGCCAGTAGCGCTCGATCACCGCCGCCTGGTTCTGGTGGGTGGGCACGTAGGGCTCCTCCTCGTAGTACTGGTGCTGGACGGGCCAGTGCTGGTAGCGCCACTGGGGCCCGCCGACCCACTGCGCGTCCTCGTCCAGTCGGATGCAGTCGGTCAGGCTGCCGTCGGGATTCTGCATCAGACGCTTGATCTTCACCGCGTCGGCCTGGGGCGCGGCCAAGATCTTCGTGTGCACGACGTCGCGCACCTTCACGCAGATCGTGTCCTGCTCGCAGTTCGAGATGAGCTGGTAGACGGCTCGAGAGTCACCGGCCAAAGTAGTGGCCGCGGGGTCCTTGGTGAACAGGACCATCTCGAGCGACGATGGATTTGCCGATGCCGATTTTTCTGCAATTTTCGAATGTACCAGTGGGAAAAAATCATAATTAAGCTATGCTTACCGTTTTTCTGAATTTTCAACGTGATCTTGTCGCTCTTCATGGAAACGGTGAGCGTGCCGGACTTGATCTTCTTGTAGACCTGATTAGGATTTTTGACCTCGCACGATTCCACATATCGATAAGCGTAAAAGCCAAGGAGCAACAAAAGCAGCAGCACCCGCTGCTGCACTCCCTTGTCTCTCATCTTTCAAGATGTCTTCGAGGCGCGTCCGAGGTCTTTATAATCGTTTGTCGTATTGTCGCCTCGACCGATCTGTCCACGAGACTGCAGTCGCGCGCGTGTACGTCCGACGATTTGACGAGCATATCGCGGCAATCGCGCGACTGTAATTTCGCATTATTATCGCGTCAAACGATGCGACGAGCTCGCGAGCTCATGTGTGTGTGTGTGCGTGCATCGCGCTCTACATTGTCGATGGATTTTTTTTGCAAAACTTTTTATCCATTTATGTTTTGTTACGAGCCGATAATCGATAGGAAGACGATGCACCGATTGCAAGTATATATATACATGCAGTGCGGAGATACGAATCGCAAAACTATATAATAATTCTCGGCGATAGCAGCACGCCCGGAAAATCGTAAAACAAATATGAGCTTTTCAAAGAGCCGCGCTCGTGTAAACAATAATGCATTAACGCGCGCGCGCGCGCGTACAACGAAAATTAATTAGAGAACCGGCCGAGCGCAACGCGAGGAGCCGTATTATAAATAAAGCACAATCAGTACGTACGCTCGCGAGGCGCGATTTTGTCATTTTATAACGCCAAGTTGTTCGTTCGCAACTCGCAACTCTCAGCGCGAATATCCTTACACAATGTTGATGTACGTACTGCTCGTGGAGAGGTGCATGCGTATGCTGAAAATTTCGCCAAACTCGGCAGTAGCCCACATTGATAAAATTCAAGTTATGCAGCGTGCGCGCGCGCTCATAATATATATATCGAGAGTGTAAGAGTTCTCTCTTCGGAAATTTTCGAAAATCGCTAAGCATGCCCGGCAGCAGCAAGTTTGCGCCCGGACCAGTAATAGCATTCGCAAAGCCATAACGCGCGCGCGCGCGCCGTCGATGCATAATGGAACGCATTGCTTTGGCACACAGAGCTCTCGAATAAGAGGTGCTCAGAGAGAGAGAGTCAAAGTCCATGTATATTTTAGTCGATTTTAATGTGCCGTCGCGCCCGCTCCGAAGTGTACCTAGCGTACGTACGTGCGTAAGCTCGCTCGCGCCTCTGTGTGTTCCCGTGTACGTGTGTGCGCACGCTCGCTCGCCTCTCTGTAATCCGCTTATAACATCGTGCATGTACGGTTGAGACCGATTAGCTGCCGCTATTCTATCGCTCTCTTGATGCTCTCCTCTCGCTCGCTCGTGGGCATTTTCCATGTCGGCGCCTGCCAGCTATGTACATTTATATAGGCATACTCTCTCTCGAGTGCGCGCACATACTCTACGCGCAAAGTCACCAAAAGTTATTTATTATTTAAATAAAAGCTTCGACGCGAGAGATAGAGAGAGAGAGAGAGCAAGTATTCCAAAGCGACTCTACTGATGCCGCCGCTGCTGCTGCTGTTGCATGTGCTGCTTTATAGCTATGATTGAAGTTCTTGAAAGCTTTTTTCCGAGCAACTACTTATCTGTACCGACTGTAAGCTCGCCCGAGCGATATATAAGCTCGCAAGACGTTTTTACCTTTCCGAATGCTCTCGACGCTCAATCGTTCGTATACGAGAAAACGAATGAATATCGATCGAGGCTGCGAATAAAAAACGAAAAATACGTAGAGAGAAAAACTATCGCAATGCGTTAACTTGACCCATTTGTAAAACAATTTTTCGAGGATAACGTATTCGCGCGCACTACACATGCGTGTATACACACATCGAGTGCTATGCGGGTCGACCTCACCTCTGTTGATATATTTTCCATCATAATGCCTCTGCGCGTGCAGCAGCGCTACGCGAGCTCCATGCCGGAAGGCCACGACGAATGCATTATTGGATCGCGTTACATCAAACAATAACAGAGACGTGCGCTCACAGAGAGAGAGGTTTGCACAAGCCATTCCTCTGCTGCTACCGCTGCGACAGCTTGGCGAGCTCTTATAATGTGTACGCAAATGCTGGAATAGAGATGAAATGTGCACGTCGATATGTTGTAGGTATGGAATTTATATTTCACCCTATTATCCACAGTGGACATACGTAAAATATGTACATAAGTATTCTTAAAAATAATAAAACAAATAATCTAGGTAACAATAGTATGTACAGTAGCTTGAGATATTATAACAATTGGAGAATTTTGCGTTTTAAAACAGTTTTTTGCCTGCTTTGCTACGCTCGTCGGTTTTCAATTTTTTAGTAGTCCTCGGAGTTTGACCTTGTGACGATTGACTCGCAAACATTTTTCTTTTGCGATTCTGAAAAAGTAATGAGGTATTTTTTTATTAAATTTTTTCATAGCTGCGAAAATTATATCACGAAAATAACGAGTTTTACCATTGGCTCAGGATTCGGGAGTTCCTCGTCGTTCTCTGCGTCTTCTTTAGACGCACTGGCTACGATCGGGCTAATATGCTTGAAAACGAAATTTCCTCTTCCAGTTTTAAGATTGAGCGGACCTTTGACTGGCAGATTTTGTGCAATGCGAGTGAGCGTTTCATCACCTCTAGATAAAAATGATCCTTTCCAATTTTCCTAAAAATGATGCATTTTTTTAAATCAATAAAATATCGCGAAACAAAAATCCTATGAATAAAAACAACCGAATACTTACGATGGATATACTTTTAGAGTTTGAAACGACCTTGATTGTGCTTGACGCAACGGATTTGATTGTTTTGTTATTTTTAGCCGAATTAGAATCTTGTAACTTAATACTGGTCGTTGACACCTTGCTGGCGTTAACAATTTTCAAACTTTTACCTAATATTTGACCCTTACTGAAATCGTCTTCAATAACACTATTCATGTTTTTCTGATAATAAATAAGTTAAGATAGTTTAATATAAGTCTTTTAAGTTAATTTAAAATCTGTATTTAATTTACCTCTTTTTCTTCTAAAAATTTTGTTTGTTCATATCTAATTTTTCTCATTTGAAGTTCAAGGTCAGGATCAACCTCATCATCGATCTCATCGTTATCTTCTTCGGGCCTTTGCGATAAGCCATCGAACATTTTATCTGTGCAGTACAAAGAAATATTTTTATTTCTAATTCCAATAGCATATGATATTTAATATGACAGATTTTTAAAGTTACGTAAAAACTTGTTTTTGATTGAAATTTTATGTATTTGTTTTTTTTCTCGATAACGTTACAAATCGGGATCAACAAATAAAATTTATTTTTGTTTCGGAATCTTTACGATAGAAAAATGTATACGCATCGAATGGAATTGAAGTTTAAAAACTCACCTATATTTTTCCATTTAAACTTTCGTTCACGGCCTTTGCCATCCGAGTGCAAATCGCCATCCTCAAAAAGAAGTTCTTGCAGCAATCGCACTTCTCTTTGATCTTCATCCAGAACTTGCTTCATGTGCATTTTTTCGAGTTGATCCTTTACTTGAGCTTCGTCGATGTCTTCGGCATCAGCTTCATTAACCTCCATTTCATCAAGCTCGTTCTCATCTTCATCAGCTGAACCCCAATCACTTTCGCTCAATTCTGCTTCCTCGTCGACATAGTTACGAGCAACTTTTTTTATGTCTTTTTTCGGCACAACAATTATTTCATTTTCATCTGAATCATAATCTATGTACTTTTCCTCCTCTTCTTCGTCGACGACATTGTTTTCCTCCTCTTCATCTGAAAATTCGTCAGAATCCGCTTCATCCTCGTCATCCGATAAGTTAAGTTTCTGAACTTTTTTCTTTTTTAATTTTTTTTTAGGACGTTTCTTAGATTTTGGTTCATTGCTTCCTTCTTCATCAGAAGACGAAAGTATCATAAAGCGAGACTTTGGCCCATCATCTTCGATAATCGGCTTCTCAATCTTCTTAGAATCTGACTTTTTAGACTTTATTTGATCACCATTTTGTACCATCTATATGAAATGTATAAATGTATCAATAAATAATTTTATTTTACTATAATATTATATTTTTCCCCTATTGAAAAACTGGAAAGTCTCAGAGCACATGTAATTTATCATCCAAAGCGAAGCCGAGGCTAATAATCACGTTCTCTGAGACTTTCTTTCTTCAATATGTAGGTGCAATAGTATATTTTGTACCTAGGGAGTGAAAAATATACTATTTTTCAAGGACTTACCTTTTCTGAACTTTTGTTTTCATCATTTTGTACGTTATTTACTGGATCACTACCCTTCAAACTTTCTTTATCAACAGGTGGCATTTTATTTGACTCATGGTTTGTACTTAGACTATTTGTAACATTAATCAAAGGCTCTGGCTTTCGAACTTGTTTCGCTTTTTGCAACCAAGCATCCATAGGATTTTTTACAGCTGGCTTTTGTATGTAACTGCGAGATTTAGCTTCTTGTTCTTTTTTTTTCTCGTGGTCATTTTCTTTTTTATCTTCTTTTTTTTCTTGCGCAATCTGTTTTATCGGACTCACACAAGGTTCATCATCAAGTGTTAAAATCATGTCCTGCGATGTTTCATCTGTACAAATCTTATCAAGCTGAGTACATTTCGGTTTCTCATCATCAGTTTGACTTGAAAACGCTCCAGAACATATATCGATAAGCTGACTTTCACTTACGGCAGTATTAAATTGAGTACATTCAGAGGGAATAGTTTTTCTGGTAAAACCGGAAATAATGTCGGCGACTTCATTGTCTGCTATAGACTCTGGAGGGTCTTCAAATAATTTTTTTTGTAGGTTTTGCTTCTTCTGTGAACAATCTGACAGTCTGGAACTATTTTAATTCATGGTTAAATTTAACGACAAGTAAAATATATATTATATATATAAATCTTAAAATAAAAGCTCCTACCTATCATCAACAGAAGGTGAGTCTTCAATTTTTCCCAAATTAAAATAATTCTTATTAACCGAGTTGGATTTTTTATCGGAATCGACTGACGTATTCAGCGCCGTAAGATGAGCAACCGGTGAAATCATGGTGTCTAATGCGCTGCCTAGCAAAGGCGTTTTGCAGTTTTGACGACGTGCGTCCGATCCAAGGCGTTCTCGAATAATAGCATCGAACTCTGATTTATTTGAACCATTGCTTTCCTCGGACACAATTGCATTTGCTTTAGAATTAGAACTCTCATCGTCATCGTCGTCATCGAGACGTATGATACGTTTGAGCTTTTTCGGTTGATGAACCTAAAAATAAAAATGTATTAAACTTATGTTAATAACTTATCAAAAACCAATAAACTTACTACTTCTTTTTCTTCTTCGTCTTCCTCTTCATCTTCATCTTCTTCCTCGTCATCGACCTCATCGTCTTCATTTTCTTCGTCTTCTTCATCGTCCAATTCAACAGCATCATCATTCTCAGCCCCCTCATCACTTTCTTCAGCTTCTTCATCGCCGAAATCACACCGTTTTCTTTTCTTATCGACCATTGGAACGTCATTTTCTTCCGGTTCACTTTCAGCACTTTCTTCTTCATCGTCCAAAATTTCTTCGTCATCCAAATAGTCATCATCGTAACTTTTTTTACCCTTGCATTCTTCTTCTTCTTCTTCTTCTTGATTCCTCATGCTTTCTTCTTTTTGCTTCCATTCTTCGCATCTCGATTCCGCTATTTTACGTTTTAAATTCTCTCGTAATTTTTTCAATTTTTCGCCAGGTTTAGGTTCCATTTGAGATGGATCATTAGCATCTATCGATTTTTTAAATGGTAGAATTTCTTCAACAATTGTTAAATCGGCACCCGAACCTTCAGTTGTCATTACTTTGACCTCGCATACTTCCTCAGGATTACGACGTCGAAGTTTCTGGTGACGATTGAAACGATCTAACAGTTTTTCTGTACCTTCTTTGAGCTTTCCTGAACTTGAAAAATCTATTGTCATTCCTGGGCATCCTTTTAACATAGGCTTGACTTTTATTGCTTCAGCAAGAATTTGTTCTTTTAAGCTAGGCTTCTTGGGTTTATCTTCTTCAAAATCAAGAGGTAAAAAGTTTTCATCTAATAATGCATTTTTGTCTATTACATCATCTGTTTTCTCTTCATTTATCATAGAAACTTCATCATCATCCAAATTTGCTACCTTAGATTTGTTGGGAGTACTACCAATCTCCATTGAGCTACCTGAACCCAGCTTTTTATCCTCGCTTGAATCTAATTCAGAGCCAGATAAATTCAATACAAGTGCTTCTTCACTATTTTCAAGCTGAGTTTCACTACTCTTGCTTGAAGTGTCAGAAAGTTTAGATTTACTTACTTCTTCATCATCAATTGAATCTTTCATGAGAAGTTTTTTTGGAACTTTAAAATCTCCGCGTTTTTGCAACAATTCACGTTTGTTTGGTGCATCTTGAATATTGTAATCTTGATTTAATTTTTGGGTAACCATGTTTACTAAGGCATTAGTTTGATATAAATTTCCATCTTTATCAGTAGAACAAGGTGTTTCAGCAAGCATAACAGTTTCTGAAGCAGTTAAATCACAAGATTTACTAAAATCAGTGAGCTTTTTACAATCAGTTGTATCAAATTCTGATTCAGAAACATTAAGAACAATATCTTCAGTACTATTTTCTAAAACTGTATTATTTTCAATAGAGGATTCATCCTTAGATTGATCATCATTTACTTTGTTTTCTAAATCCTGATCTATTTCCATTTCTTGCTCCTCAGTGGATGATTCTTTATTGGGCACATCTTCAGGTGATAATGTATTTTCGTTATCTTCATTATCTCCAACATCATTCAAAAATAACTTTCTGGGAACATTAAAATCACTATTTCTTTTCTGAAGAATTTCTCTTTTGTTATGAGCTTCTGAAATGTTATCTGGATTTAGTCTTTGAGTTAAAATGGCTACAAGTTGGTTTGATTCAAGATCGTCATCAATTTGTTTATTGTCCAATTGCTTTTCATTCTCATGTGAATCTTCTTTTACAGGCTGTGTATGCTGTACATCCTCTTCTTCAGAATCAGAAGATTTATAAAATTCCATAGCTTCTTTTTCTTTTTCATCAACTACTTTGCTGTATAAATAAAAGAGTACATTGATAAGTTTGCAGCAATATTTAAATTTATCTTATTGAATAAAAATAGAACTTACCTTATCTCATCAGCAAACATTTTCACTTTAGCAGCACATGAAATATTCTGAGGAATGGAAGTTTTTATTTTTTTTCTATTCAAAAACTCTTTTAATGTCCGTTGTTTAGGTCGATGGTAAGGCAGTGATAATTCAGATTCTCTTATCAACCTTTGAGTTTCACTATGAATTTGCTGCATCGCAGCCTCCTTTGAAGCTCGAGCTGACCCCTGTAAAATCACCCATTATATGATTATTTGTGATTAGTTATAAACAAGAATTGACCACACTTACTGTTCGCTTTTTAGTTTTTTTTTCTTTTTGAAGTATGTCTTTATCTTCTCTATTTGTTGAATCATAGTCATTGTTTTGAGGCCTGCTATCGATATCAGTGTCAGATTCAGAATCAACAATATTGCTTAATTTATTTTTGTTCTAAAACAATAAAAATAAGTTAAAAAATAAGAGCGTCAAGGAAAAAAAGATCTTTAGAAAAAAAAAGGTTTTTTACATTAACAAGCCTTGATTGTTTGTCATCATTGTCACTATCACTGCTAATACTAGCATCACTACTACTTTGAGTACCATCACTATTATTACCACTTTCTTTTTTTTTTCTTTTAACAGACTTTTCGTTTGTATTCACTTCTGTATCAGAGTCACTGTCCAGCAGCTGTCTCTTCTTCTGTTTAGATTTTTTGGCAAGTTTGGATAATTTTGTATTTTTAGATACAGATGTATCGGAGTCGCTTTGTGATTGATTATGTTTAGAACTATTAGGCACTAATATATCATCATCTGAATCTGAATCAATAAGACTGGAAAACTTTTTTGGCTGACTTGGCTTAACGGGTGAATTTTTGGCATCAGATGTAGACTTTGAGTCTTCATCATCTGAATCTGAATCAATAAACCTGGAAAACTCTTTTGGCTGACTTTGCTTAACGGGTGAATTTTTGGCATCAGATGTAGACTTTGAGTCTTCATCATCTGAATCTTTATTAATCAACTGACTACTTTTAGTAGACTGTGACTTAACATAAAATGAACTGGAATTAGAATTTTCTGAAGCATGTGCAATAGAACTTGTTGCTTGCGAGCTTTGACTTTCTTTCTGTTGAGAACTCTTTTGCGATGATGAAGTGAAACTAGATCTTGAAGTCTCATTGTCAGATTTATCTACTGCAATTGTACTTTCTTTTTTAGAATTAGACTCATCGTCTGACTTACTAGAGTTACTGCGCTGGCTACTTTTAATAGTAGATGATGAGCTGGTAGAAGATAATCTAGAATCCTCATCCTCTGGACTGGCTTTCAAAGTAGAAGTTGAACTTCGACTATCATCGTCCTCGATTTGCAATTTGATTGAGCCACTGTTTTGACTAACGCTAGTTTTACTAGAACTGTGACTTTCCTGAGAGCTCTTAGCATTGTCACTTTGCTCGACGTCGTCGTCGTCATAATTGGAATTCAAATTATTGCCACTGTCAGCCGTATTTGTTATGTCTGTTATGAGTGCTTTTGCGACCTCGTCTTTCACGTTTTCCGATTTGCTATTGTTTTCTTGGCTCATACTTAAAGCTAAAGAAGCCATTCTGCGATAGTTTATTAATTTTTCTCTCCACTTAATGATAAATTATACCGTTAAACAAATAAAATTAAATTTATCAACGAAAAAAAACAAAAGATCGAGGTTTGTTGTAGCTAAGAATTTGCTCGCATTTGCGTGCGTTGCTCTCTCCACGTATCGAAATGAAAACTGGCGCGAGAGAGCGTGTTTATTCGCGCCAAATTTTGCTGACTCTCCAATCGGCACGACACGACCGCCTCACGGTGACGCGCGAGCGACGTTTCGCACACCGATCGATGTCGAATTCGATCTGCATTCTCGGCAATGGGCAGTATCACTCGTCGGTAACGCCATGGGCTGCACTACTTTGAAAGCGCTCATCAAATTTTTGGAATCGCGTTCAATATTAATCAAATAAATAATTTTTTTCATTTATTGAAATTATTTAATACAAAAAAATTTTCTTTGGAAGTATTGCATGTTTTAATTTAAACTTTAATTCATGGATACTATGAAAACATTTACAAAATTTTCGCTACTATGATTAATAATTACTATTTTTTCTAAGGATGGTGTAAGCAATAGTTTTCAATGATATTCAATAATAGGTAGTACTACGAATGTTTTGCTACTGACAGATGTCGTCTTAGTTATCTACGCCACCGTCGATCGCTTCATGTTTTATTTCTTGCAGGCCATGCTTGATGCTACCTAAACACGGTTAGTGTTCAGAGGGATCTATTTATGCTAGAAACGAAATACCTGTCCGGTGCAGTTTTTTGAGTGTAAAATCAAGTTTGACATTTTATATTTTATCAAAAATGGCGAAAGGTAAAACTTAGATTTTATTGCCACATATTGGATCTAATTATCCATATCTATTTTTTAAATTAATTGTATCTGAATGATTGATAGAGGTTACAACAAACAATAACATGATACTCTTATTTTCGAAGTCACGATCAGTTGTTGAAATTTGCTTTGAAATGTGATTAGGGGTCATTAATTCATTTTATTATGAGTTACATTATCACTATTCACTGTGAATTTTAGAATAATGATAGATTTAATGATTTATTTAGTAACATCTCTCATTATTAAAATATTTTATTTTATAATAGTTTATCGCTAATATCAGTAGTACTTTTGAACATTTTTCAATTTTTCAGAAGACCCAAGACTTAAATTACATGATGGACATATTGATTCAGAAAAAAAGAGCCTTGAAGCTGGGCCAGATCCAACAGCCCCAATTACACGAAAAGGAGTCTTAACTTCTTTCTTAACTGGTAAACCAATGGATATTCCAGAAAATGATATTGTAACTATTGAACCTTTTACAAAAAAATACTTAGAAATATTTACAATTTTCACTGACAATTTGTTTTACTTTGTAGCTTGGGAAATGCAGATTTGTGTCTGAGTTTGAAAAATTAAACCGTATTGGAGAAGGCACTTACGGAATCGTTTACAGAGCAAGAGATACTAAAAGTGATAAAGTAGTGGCTTTGAAAAAAGTCAGAATGGAACATGAAAAGGATGGTTTACCTGTTAGTGGTTTAAGAGAAATAAGTGTCCTATTGTCGTGCAGACATGAAAATATTGTACAACTAAAAGAAGTTGTAGTTGGTAGAAGTTTAGAAAGTATATTCTTAGCAATGGAATATTGTGAGCAGGATTTGGCTAGTTTATTAGATAATATGCAAGCCCCATTCTCTGAAAGTCAAGTCAAATGTATCATGCTGCAAGTTCTTAAAGGGTTAAGATACTTGCATCACAATTTTATTGTACACAGAGATTTAAAAGTAAGTAATTTACTCATGACCGACAAAGGATGCGTTAAAATAGCAGATTTTGGACTTGCTAGATGGTTCGGTTTACCATTAAAACCCATGACACCTCGAGTTGTAACACTTTGGTACAGAGCTCCAGAATTACTCTTACAGGCTAAAACACAAACTACATCAGTAGATATGTGGGCTGCAGGATGCATACTTGGTAAATTGTTACAAATCTAATAAAATTAATTTTTATCATACCACTAATGATGTAAATAATTTATTTTAAATTTGTATTTGTTATTAGGTGAACTCTTAGGACATAGACCTTTACTTCCTGGAAGATCAGAAATTCAGCAATTAGAATTAATAGTTGATCTTCTTGGTACTCCAAGTGAGGCTATTTGGCCAGAATTTAATTCTCTACCAGCATTGGAGAATTTCACTCTAAAACAACAACCTTATAACAACCTTAAACAAAGGTTCCCATGGTTGAGTGCTGCAGGTCTTAGATTATTGAACTTCTTGTTCATGTATGATCCAAAGAAAAGAGCAACAGCAGAAGAATGCTTACAAAGCAGTTACTTTAAAGAAGCACCTTTGCGTGAGTTCCATATGACTTTAAAATTCTTTTTAAATCTATACAAAAACTAATATATCTTTTAATTATTCATACACAGCATGTGATCCAAAATTGATGCCAACGTTCCCGCAACACAGAAATATGAAGAAAGCAGCTGGAAAAGATCCACGCGATCCAGAACCATTAACTACTGATCAGACTAATAATTTACCTGCAATATCTGATCTTGTAAGTATTAAAAAAATATTTAAAGGATATTTAAAAACAATAATAATATTTAAAAATAAACGTCAACAGTCTTTATTTTAACATTGAGATTACATTCGACATAAATTTCATTTCAGCTTGGATCACTAGTCAAGAAACGACGTGTCGAGTAAAAAATATATTAAAAATATTGTGAAGATCGAGGCCTGTGAGAATTTTTTATTACTATGTAATACTTTTATCATTAATATAATATTGTCATTAAGCAACTCAACAGTTTTTTCACGTGTCATGATTTTTTTAAATTACTTGATTGAATCACAATAATGGACTTGTACAAAATAAGTATTTAAAAACATGTAAATCGACAAAAATATCGACGTTAAAAATTAATAAAAGATAAGTTTTTCAATTTAGTTGGCGAAGATTCTGTTTCCTTGAGCTCTGTAACGTCTCTCGAATTCGCCATTGGGATCGTATTTGGCCAAGAGACGGGCCCAGTCGTTGGCTTTCTTGGTCATCAGGAAGTTGATGACTTTAGCAGCGACTGCCTTCTGTTTCTCGTTGCATTTGGTGCAGCCAGTGGCCAAGGCATCGGGAAGTGTTCCTGTAACAATGAAAAAGAAAAAGCCACGAGCGTTAATATCATTATGCAAATTGTCTCTCGTTCGACGTACTTTTTAATTTTGTTTTGTCGAATTCTGTGGCGATTGTATAAGTTTTCCCGAACGCGACGTACATACTACGTAACGCCGCTCAAGATATGTCCACCTAAGCTCGTCGCGCGCAATTTTTCCATTTCCCCTCAGCTTTTAATGATTTCCCCATGAAACGCCGATCTCTACACGGTCCGCGCGACGAATCGGCCGCGTAAAGTCGAACGCGGCAAGGATAACCGCGAAACGATTTGTTTTTACATTACCCAAGCGCACGATAAGTAACGTCGCGTGAAAGTTTCTGCCGATATTTACGCAACGCACGCGTAATTGTAATGTATGCGTGTAATGTACGTGTGTGCGCCCGTGTCGTTCGTGTCTCTCTCTGTGTACGTGTGTAGGTTCCTCGTCGTTTATCCTTTGTCGTTTTGTTTACAAGAGTGAAAGTGCTCTGGATCGCGTTTAATTATTACTGTACCCGTTGCAAAAAAGAGCATTAAAAAAGATTTTTAGAGACACACAATAATCTGCAATTTATGAATTTATTCTAATAAGAAGTAGCGCAACGATTTACACCGTGTACCGGTGCTTATGTTTTTGTATTCGACTATACAAGATAGAATTATTGTTTATTTACGAAATGTATTCATCAAACAAGCTGAATATGCAGAATAAAACAACTTTTTTCCATCAAAACCAGTTTTGAATAGTCAAAGTTAACTAATTTAAATTCGTGGCACACAAAATCGTCTTTTGAAAACGTCATTGAATAATTTTCGGACGAAGGAGAACGATAATAGATGATAATCGTTTGCCAACAAATCGATGGTAAAAAAAGTAAGAATGAAAAAAAAACAATTCAAAGAAAAACAAAACTTACTCTTGAGCTCGCGACCATCGGGAGTGCAGTTGCCCTCGTCCAACATGCACTTCATGTACGACTGCAGCAATCTCGGGCTGTTGAGAATCTGATCGACATTGACGTTGTCGTACTTGTTGGTGTAAGCGTTGGCGGCCAGAGCGACACTCATGCAACAGAACAACATCACGCAAACGGCCTTCATGTTGACGGATCGAAGATGATATCGAGATAATTGAAAAATCGAAAGAAAGATCGGTTTGTCGAAACACTGGGGTTTATTGAAACGATACGACACGAGCGACGAGTCAACGTTGAATGCGATGTGTCGAGGAACGAGTCGACGATTTATATATGCGCGCGCGCGGGGCCCGCTGTGCCCTATGTTGTCTGGAAAAACCGGACCCCATCCACAAACTCGCGCGCGCACACACACACACAAACACACACTTGCGTAATTATTCTGTTAGGTTGCCACTATTATCATTATATTACGAATCCCGAGCATCTCTCGCGCCGTTGCTCCTTTCTTTTTTTTATCCTTCTCCTTCTTTCTCGGTTTTTGTGTTATTGTCACGCGCTGTCGACTATAAAGTCGGCTATTATTAATTATTAAAGACGTGCGAAGCTCGGAGAGATGAGCTCTCGCGCGAGATCATAGGCTTTCTTTGTGTGCTCGTGTTCGAGTCTGGGGGAAAAAAAAAGTTAAAGGGTATTGTTGGATCGTTTGTTACGCGTGGTACACCTTCTGCGGAGACGATATTTGCTTCAGCTGCGGGAGAGATATAGAATAATGACAAGACGCGAGAGAAATTTTAGCAGCTGACGGTGGTAACGAGAATAAATTAAAACGACATATCTAATACGGAGAACAAAGAAATTATCTAGGTGATATTTTACCGTCGACTTTTTAGGCAGCTGTGAATCACGATTGTTTCATCTTCGTTGAAAATCAAAAATCACCCCCTCGTCGATGACAATTGAAAATGATGGAATATTCGATTGATTCGTGCATGATATCAAGCCCTGCATAACAGATTCATTGAACCGTTAAAAATTATACATTTACATCAATAAAATCGATTCGTTTCAGATACAGTTTGGTAGGAATAAAAAATCAATTCATCACCATGATAATTGACACTAAAACTACGCGCGTGTCTTTCAAAATTAAAACCCACCGCACGGGACAAAGAGTAAATACCCATATATGTTTTTTTCACCTTTTACCTCGCATCGAGAATAGCTTTTACCGCAGATTCGCTACGTTTAAAGTCCACTTGAGTTTCTATAGAGCATTTAACACACGTGAGTTATATTATGTGCCTTGTGAAAATAGCGCAGGTATTGACCCTGGCTCGGGCAAACATTACCCAAAGTTGGTCTTCTCGGCTAATGATTTTTTTTTGAAAAGCTTTTGAGATTTATTTGCATGTGTAAAGCACGATTTCGTCTCTTCGTACAGTGTTTTTTCTTCCTTTTTTTTAGTGATGCCGTTGAGAAACTCCGCGACGTATGTGTGTATAAGTAAACATTCGTAAACATTCATAACGCACACGCGTTATGCAAACGAAATCGTTCAAACTCTTCAGCCGTTGTGTACGTACATTATATGCGCATAGGCACGTATACAGAGCACAACGTAATACAAGTCGATATTATTCGAGTTACGATGCGAGCATTGCTCCTGTTTAAAAAAAAAAATTATTACAATCGTTTTGTTCCTCTTGATACGCAATTTAGCGACACATTCAACATAGGATTGTGAAAAAAAATTAGCAAATAAGAAAAGCAGGTTTGAAAATATAGCGAGGCTCTCGACAAAAAACCTCTGCGAAAGAGCTCGAGCGTGACCCGGCTCACGATGATAATCCTCTCGTTGACTCCCGTACTATATTAAAATAAAAACACGCAAAACAGTTTTGTCCATGATCGCGCGTGCACGTGGACGGTTTATACACGCGCGCGCGGCAATGATCGAGCGCCCAGCTGCACATGGGAGATTGTTTTTTGTTTGTGGTGCGCGTGAGTTTATATTCAGAGGACAATAGACGTTGCCGTTTTTTTTTTTTTTTTTTTATAAAGAATTGGGTTGTACGCACGTGCTTGTATTTAATTATTATCCTCTCTCTTTCTCTCTCTCGTCTCCGGTGGCAGTGAACGCGCTGCAAGGAAAACGAAGCTCTACTTCGTCTTCGAAGAATCCAGTGCGCTTTGATTTTTCATTATGTTTTCTCGATCTCTTGCATTTTTTTTTCTTCTTTTTTGATTTACGTGACCTAAATTGCTGTCCGAGTTGCGTGACAATGAGTTTTAATTCCTTAGGTGAAGAATATCATTGAAAAAAATATGCGTATTTTGACTGAATATTAAGAATTACGTATTCCATTATATTTTCGAGGATACATCGACAAAACAAAAATCGAAAACCGCAGATTAAATTCATTGTGGAATATGCATCGTGATAAATCGTTATTTTAATAATTCCATGACGTACTTTTCCATGATTTGACAAAATTGGAATCATGGTTTGTGTTAAAAATAAACTAATAAATCTGTGGTTTTTGTTTACTAGTTTATACCGGTTTAATGCGTGTAATTTATATTCAATAAAATATTTTTCTCTGTTTTGATAGCATAACATTAGGATAATATTATTTGAAATTTATAAAAGGAACTTGAAGTTTCTTTTTATTGACAATTAAAAACTGATAATGGAACTGGAACTATCGAAGAATCGTTGCATAAAAAAGTTCGTGAATCATCTATTTTTCGCATGTCCCCTCTGTATCTATGTAACAAAGCATACGAGAAATCGTGATAGATTTAGAGAGCGCACAGTGATACCAGCGTTGTAACGTATGACATAGCCGTATTGATGATCTAGAACAAATTCATTTGACATTCAACGAAGCAGTTTCTTACTAAAAGATATTTTGTGTCTATCGGGACTCACGGTGCCAGCTGTCTCGAAATTAAGAGGCACCGTGGGCCCAATCGTCATGCAACAAGGTTCAGCTGCTCTAGTCATCATCAAGATCAATAGCCTTCTGGTTCTTACTGGATATTCGTACCATTTGCTTGTGTAGCTACGTAACAAAATTATATCTCTGCTCTTTAAAATATTTGTAATTTTTACGATTTATATAAAAATACCATTTGAAATATATGTCATTGCTAGCATCGATCAGCAGTTGGCTTGGGTAACAGATTACAAGCACCATGACTAATATTACACTAAAAGCCATTGCCATTTTAGCCGCACTACTTGCATCATATGAAATTTCAACGACTGCCTGCAGTATGAACAAAAAATATTACCATAGATCTTATTTAAGAAAAAGAAAACTATTTTAAATTAAAATTAAACTTGCCATAGATCCGGCTAAACTCAAGACAATCATAAAGCCTACCATGACGATAATCAACTTGGGGCTACATGCATCGTTCAATGTTTGAGAAAATCTAAAAAATAAAATTTAATTTGTTATTTTTGTTTCAAGATAAAACTTTAGGTCAATTTTATGTGATACTCAGAGCATGAAATTCATTACTCTAAGCATTTTTGATGTCGTTTAATCAATCCGATAATAGTTTGATGCACGTAAAGGTCTAATTTTCGTTTTGCACTTGGGCTTTTATCAGAAGTTTTTATTTCGCCAAGTCTGTGAAAAACGTCTCTGCAATGAAAAAACAACACAGAAAAAAATCTGTAATGAAGATTGAAATATAAAATCTTGAAACAAATCGTTAACGATAGACTCAACCCAATCCATATGATCTTGCCCATGATGTAAGTAATGCAAGACGTGTAGGCCAAATCCAATGCACTGATGACCAGCATAATCAAGATAACCATGTGAATAATAAAAATGAGAATATGGTAAAAGTATTTGTCCTGATCGATGAACAGCTCAACATGGGCACAGAGGGTCTTCTCGAGGGTCATGTTTTCCGGCAAGTAAGGATTAAGCAAGTCTGGTAAAAACACCGGGGCAAGTGCATAGCCCAGGAGAGATGGTAGCAAGATGCCAAAGTGTATCAATATCAGTCGAGATCCCTTCTCGCATACTACCTTCATGGTATTTTTTTCTTCTGGATCTTTGATGCTGAGCCAATCGATAGTCACGACCTCACACATCCTGTAAAGCTAAGTGCAGTCGTTTTATAAAAGATGACCAAGGAAGAAGTTTTTTTCGACGAATGCATATGGATCAAATGGATTATTACGACTTTTTCCGAGCCTATCGCTTGCAAATAAACAAAATACACGCCCAGCAAAGTGATGAGTTGAAAAGCAAGCTCTGCCAGCATTGGTGGGTATATTTCATTCACGAATAATTCTTTGTGAACTCTAGTGCACTGCGAAATGATTTTCATTTTACTTTTGATAAAATTAGGCTTTTTTATTCAATTACCGTTATTATAATTGAAAAAATAAAGCTCAAATGCATCATGGCTCTTCCGGATTTTTGAATCACTTTTGGCTGCACCGGGCACAAAAAAACAAACTTGAGAAATTTCTTGAGCCAATAAAATTGATTTTCCTCAAAGTCTAGCTGCCTAGAGAGCTCCGCAAGCTCAGCTTGTGTCGTCTGTATGGCCATGACGATAGAAATGAGGTACGAAAAATATTTTAATCAAAATTCAATCTTTTTCATAGCTTAAAAAAAATTCGTTTTTCTACTGCTTATTTTAGGATAACTGTGCTAGATGTTTTTTCACTCGAAATTCAATGTCACCGTGGCCAACCTATGTGCGACGAAAATTTTTTATTGATTCTTTTTACTACATGAAAATTTTAAGCTTGAGCTCATGTTTAATGACTCATTAGTTAGACTGGCCCTTCTTCGTTAAGTTAATTACCCCGAAAAGTCATAAGAGCATTAAAAATTTAAGAAATTAAATCCTCATAAATTTTCACGATCAATTGAAGTATAAAAAATTTAATGCAAAGCTAAAATTGAATATTTTTCCTAAGAAAAATAAAATTGAATAATCACATCAATAATCATTATTCCTCTAATAAATTGAATATTCATGTGTTGTATGAATATTTGTAAAACAACAGAAAACGGTATATATAATTTCTTTACAGAAATATAAAATTCGAACGTTGTAAATATGTAAATAAGTAAAATACGTTCAATCTTTTCTCTTTAGATATTTAAAAAGTTTGAAAGTAAATTTTGTAATAAAGTACAGAGTCCATGTAAATTTGACATGATAAATAATTCTTATGTGTTCTAAATCGTTAAATATATTCCTTGAAAGAAAAAAATTAAGCCGTTTATTGTCAACAAACGCAAAATTTTCCCACTTTTTATGGGACTCGTCCCGAAAATTATGACACTTACATGAGAAAGTTTGTCAAGGGCGCGCTTACCACGAGCAATGTAGACTCGATGGCCGTGATCCAGGAGCCACATCACAATCCTTCGGTTTAAAGGTCAATCGATTCATGGTGAAGGAGGGCTAATTTTTTATTTTCGAGACAATTTAATTTATCTATTATGATTTAGTTTTCAAATAACTAGTGAGCCAAAAAATTCACATGATTTTCTGAATCTGTTTTCAATTTCAACGAAGTCAAAAATTATATAATATTTTGTACGGTAATCCAATAAATACACTTATAAGTTAAGAATCACGAAATGAGGGTTTCCATTTCATTTCATTTAAAAATGTGGATTAAAATGAGAGATTTTGGCATAAAATTTCAATCGAGATGTCAATTTAAATTTCAATACAGTTCTCGGTTGAAATCTGTAAGTTAGGAAAAGTTAAAATTATGTGCAGGTTATGGAGCATGCCAATCATGCCAAGACGTGGGGGGTGGAAAATTTTGGAATTAGACTACGCGAAATACTGGAAAGCCTCAGAGCACGCGCAGTTACAAGCAAAGCTGATGCTAATGAAAATGTATTCTAGCACGCAATCTAGTATTATTATTCACTAGCGACCCCGTCGTGGCTTTGCCCACGATCAATTTTTTCAACAAATTCGACTGTTTAAAAGATCTTAAGCAGGCCACGTCAAGTGCGTAGTAGGAAATGTATAAGTTGAGTCCACACACTTGTAAAACTCGAATAGCGTGTAAAAAAAAAAACTGTTTTCGGTCTTTTTTATAACCATTAACCGAGACAGGGGCGAGCGAGAGCGCGAAGTGGTAAAATACGAAAAAAATTCTGAACTCAAAAATGAATTAGCAAATAACGATTTTAATATGATAGAAACCTGCGCAGTGGTATAATGAATACATGGTAAAATTTTCAAGCCGATTGGACAAATAGTTTTTGAGATCATAAAGGACAAACAGACACCAACTTCGCTTTATATATATAGATAGATAGATGAGTATAATAATCTGTGTGCACTTTGTTTTTTGTGCGAACTCGTTGTCTATCGGGTGTACTTTTGAAGTACTTAGAAAGTCGAAAAAATTCCTCGCAGAAATCATCACCAAGTAAGAATTTTAAATCGTTTCAAACGTTGTAAAAACAATGTATCGACAGATTAATCGGTATCTTAATTGTAAACAATATGATCATAAACGATTTTGACATATTCCCTCGACACACTGCTCATGTTTATAGTGAAAATAAATTAGTTTGAATGATGTCTTTCCGCAAGAAATAAGCCATAGCACCAAAACTAAATTGAAAGTTCCATCGTTTAATTTAGGCACCAAAATGGATAAAAGTGAGAAGAAAATCGAAGAAGTTGTCTCAAAAGATAATTTGACTGAACACGACATTGTTTTTTCTGACGTCAAAAAATACATTTGTGATATTTTTCAGGAGGCATTTACTCTCGAATCAAACTTGAAAACACACCGAGAGACCATTCACAATGAACAAAAAGATTATGAATGTGACATGTGCAAGAAGAAATTTGAGTTCCGAAGTCATTTAAGTAGACACCAAATATCGGTACACAAAAACCGTATTGATTTTCAATGCGACCAGTGCGAGAAAAAATATGTGAAAAAATCAAGTTTGTCTACGCACCAAAATATAGTACACAAAGATCGAAAAGATTTCACATGTGACAAGTGCGAGAGAACATTTGGAAATAAATTAACTTTACTTAAGCACAAAAAAATATTTCACGAAGTTTTTAAAGATTATTTATGTGAAAAGTGCGCAAAGAGATTCGGAAATAAACATAGTTTAATCTTGCACATAAAAACAGTCCACGAGCGTTTCAAAGATTTTGCATATGATAAGTACGAGGAGAAATTTGGAAAAAAATTCCGTTTGCTTTCTCACCTAAAGGCAGTACACGAAGGTCGTAAAGATTTCGCATGCGAAAATTGTGAGAAAAAATTTGGCGAACGGGGAAATTTGATCAGACATCAAAAAGTAGTCCACGAAGGTTGCAAAAATTTCGCATGTGAAAATTGCGAGAAGAAATTTGGAAAACGTTGGGATTTAATCAGGCACAAAAATGTAGTCCACCATGGTCGGAAAGATTACGCATGCGACAAATGTGGTAAGAAATTTGGACACAAATGGATTTTGCTATCACACAAAAAGACAGTACACGAGGGTCAGAAGGATTACACATGCGACAGGTGTGAACGAAAATTTGGACAGAAACAGCAATTGCTCACACACCAAAGAACAGTACACGAAGGTCGCAAAGATTATGCATGCAACAAATGCGATCAGAAATTTGGATACAAATGTTCTTTGGTCTTGCACATGAAAATAGTCCACGAAGGTCACAAAGATTTCCTGTGCCACAAGTGCGAAAAAAAATTTGGACTTAAAACAACTTTGCTCTTACACCAAAAGACAGTTCATGAAGGTCGCAAAGATTACGCATGCGACAAGTGTGAGCAGAAATTTGGAGAAAAATCGAAATTGATCAGACACCAAAAGACAGTACACGAAGGTCACAAAGATTATGTATGTGACAAGTGTGAGAAGAAATTTACACAAAAATCGAATTTGCTCTCCCACCAAAAGACAGTACACGATGGTCGGAAAGACTATGCATGTGACAAATGCGAGAAGAAATTTGGAATTCGAGGCAATTTGATAAAACACCAGAAAAGAATCCACGAAGCTCGCAGAGATTACGCATGCAACAAATGCAAGAACAAATTTGGACAAAAAGTGCAATTGTTGAGACACCAAAGGAAAATGCACTAGGATTGCGAATATTATGTACGCTACAATTGCAAGAAGAAATGATTATTGGCAATTGTAAATATATACAGATACTTATACAGACGTTTTCTAAAATTTCAATAAAAATTTGTCAATTTAATTGTGTCTTACCTGATGTCAATTATCATTACACCTTTGACTGGCATGATGATGTTTTAATTTTGGCTATTTGGTTCCTGCAGCATTTTGTGCAACGATTAGCTGAGATTTTTTTTCACGTTTCGTTTTATGCTGTGAATAGAACTAGTTTTCACTTATTTACTGGATTTTGGATTAACCTCGCGTTATGATGTGGGATCCTAAATTGATAAAACTTGCGCTAGTCAAATATTTTTTTATAAAATTGCTGATAAATATACTGATTATTTCTACTAAGAGAGACGTGATCAGTAGTAACTAGGGGAGTGCGGTTACTCGATCTAATTCTGGTCAGGTAGGGTCGGGTTAAGCCTGACCCGAACTCGACGGATCGGGTAAAAAGTTCCGGTAGTCCAATTGAGTACCCGCCTACGCCAATATGTTCTATGTGAAAAAAACAACGTGGAAACCATTGATTAATTTAATTATAACAAAAAAATATTTCCGGAATCTCTTTAAAATTGGTAAAAGCTTTCATAATTGTCTTTGGATTGCGTAAGCGGCAAATGAAAGTTTGGGGGAGGGGGGGGGGGGGATGTTTCAATCTGCCACTGTTGAAAATACAGTAAATTTGGGTTTGAAGATAATGAAATTGTTTATAAATTATGGATTATAGGATTCAATGGAAATTTTTTTTTTCGTCTGATGCTTCAAAATCAAAGATTTACAATAATATACAAATTTTCATAATTTTTAAAGATTATTTTTTAATCATTAATATTAATAATTTAAGATTAATATTATGTAGACACGCCAAATTGTTTATTCAATTTTTTATTTATAGTTTTTATTCATAAAAGTTACAATAAAAGTAATATTTGGATAATTAATTGATAAACTAACTTCGATATTGGTGCCTGCATGCAATTACGAGTATAATAATATATAAGTTTTATAATTAATTATAGTATGTTGTTGAATAATTTGTAGTTGAATAGCCAATTGTAATCCTTTTTTCTGAAATTTCCACCATTTTTGCTTTTAGCAATGCATGAATAAGTCAGGAAATGTAATCGATTTAGAGAGCGCAAAGTGACACCAACGTCGTAACATATGACATGGCCGTATTAATGATCTAAAAAGAATTTTACGGATTTTGAGAATTGAAATTCAGCAGAGCATTTACTTAAAACTAAGACTAAACGTTTTTAATTTTAAACCCATGGGCTTTTGCATAATAGAATTTTCTAATATCCCATAAAAAATACTTTATTTCATAAAAAAAATGAACTACATTCTAATAATAATATAAACCTTCAACTACAATTAGTCAATAGTTCGGTCAATTAAATTTTGTGAGGTTTCATATTGTTCGATAGACTTGTAGCAGCAGTCACTACCTCAAATTAAGCATAAGATCGACTTTTACTCGTTTTAAATACAAATAAAGTAAATTAATTTATTAAAAGTTATAAATAATTAACAATAAAGTATTCTTATGTATCTAACTGGACAAAGTACTCTCAAAGGGAATATCAGAATAGTTTATTATGTCTGTTCTTCAAATTAAAGTCTAAGGATTTAACTTTAAAAATTTAAGGCCTTTTTAGTCACATAAGTTCGGCTAGAAAACTTATTTATTACACTTTGCAATCGTTGTATTTTTTCTTGAGGTTTCAAAGACAAGCAAATAAGCATTTCCAACATAAAATTTTATCAACTTTTTGAATCTGATCAAAGATTTTTGAAGGGATCATACGAAATTTTTAAGATTTTCGAAAAAAATTTATTTCAATTCCCCATGTATGAATTACTTATAAATAAAAATCAATTCTCGCTATAAGAGCAGTGAGCACTCTTATCATCAAAGTAGAGTGCGCTTCTTACTTTTGTACCGTCATTTTCTCGCTAGAGTAGTAAGCGTTCTTAATCCCTGGGGCTCGAAGATCTGTGATAGGCTCGAAAACGAGATTTTAAACAAGGTATTGTAGAACAATTTGGTTTACATATTTGTAAGCTAGACTGAATTCTCAACAAATTTCTTTACGTCACGTTTCTCGACCATTTAGCTAAGATAGATGTATTGTTTCTACACTTCAAGCCACGTGTCTTTCAAGTTTCAATTATTAATAACTCGCGTTTTCTTTCTTTCGCAAATGTAAAGTGTATCTAAATTATACAACAATCTTACTGCTCGCCTACATTGAAGTGCTTCTAATACAACGAAGATAAGAAAAATCGTATGCTTGAAAAAAGGTCTCGAAACCAAAAGTTCAAGTTATAATGATTCATATTGGAGAAAAGAAATTAAGGACATAGAATTGCAGTTACAATAACCGAAAACCCTTAAAAAACTTTCAGAATTTTTTCGAAAACAATAACTTTAAAAGAAAATTTCACTGATAAAATGGTTCTTAGAGCTGGTTAAGAAATCTACTGGAATTTTTCAGTTTTTTTAACTTCTGAAATTCAATTTTCAAAAAATAAAAACCTTCTTTTCAATCTGAAAATTTCCAGCGTATTTTTTAATCAGTTTTGATCAGTAATTTTTTTCTAAAGCCTATCATTTTAAAATTGAAGATTCCAGAAGTTTTTTTAAGAGAGGAATTTCATTCGATAATCTCAGATCAGATTCAGAAACTTGGTAAAATTTCATTTTCGTAATACTTATTCGCACATTTTTTAGACTAAATTTTCACAGAAAATACAACAATTAAAAAGTGCGAAGTAAAAAATTTCAGCCAGACTCAATCTGTTTGAATGAGATTTTGTGTCCATTGAAACTCACAATGCTAGCTGTCTCCAAGTTAAGAGGCACCGTGGGTCCAATCGTCATGCAACAAGGTTCAGCTGCTTTGGTCATCATCAAAATCAATAGCCTCCGAGTTTTTACAGGATACTCGTACCATTTGCTGGAGTAGCTGTAGAAAAAATGTCAGCTGGTTTCTTTTGAATACTTGTAATTTTTACAAAATAAAAAAATACCATTTGAAATATATGTCATTGCTGGCATCGAGCAGTAGTTGACTTGGGTAACAGATTACAAGCACCATGATTAATATTATTGTAAAAGCTACGGCCATTTTAGCAGCACTCCCGGGATCATATGAAATTTCAACAACTGCCTATAGTAATATGAAAAAAAAAAACAAATGATACGCTGGTTTTTCTTTTAACTACAAAACTATTTTTAATTATAATTAAACTTGCCATAGATCCTGATAAACTCAAGACAATCATGAAGCCTCCCATGACAATAATTATGTGGTTATTGCAAGCATCGATCATCGAGTGAGAAAAACTTGAAAATGATATTTGATTTAGTTTTTTTTTTAACTTCAGCCTAGTTTTCGATAACATAATATACATTACTACAAGCATTTTTGATGTCGCTTAATTAATCCAATAACAGTTTGGTGTACGTAAATATTCATTTCTCGTTGCGTGCTAGCGTTTTGATAAGAAGTTTCTATTTCACAAAGTTTTTCAAACACGTACCTATAATAATGGAAAAAAAATTGAAAAAGGAATTTTTAAATTTTTAAATCAATCAATTATGATAGACTCAACCCAATCCATATGATCTTGCCCATGACGTAAGTGATGCAAGACGTGTAGATCAGATCCAATGCACTAATTACCAGCATAATCAAGATAACCATGTGAATAATAAAAATGAGAATATGATAAAAGTATTTGTCCTGATCGATGAACAGCTCAACATGAGCACAAAGGGTCCTCTCGAGGGTCATGTTTTCCGGCAAGTAAGGATTAAGCAAGTCTGGTAAAAACACCGGGGCAAGTGCAAAGCCCAGGAGAGATGGTAGCAAGAAACCAAAGTGAATCCTTACCATTCGAGATCCCTGCTCGCATACTACCTTCATGGTCTTTTTTTCTTCTGGATCTTTGATGCTGAGCCAATCGATCGTTACCGCTTCGCATATCCTGTAAATCTACATAAGGTAATTTTATTAAAGATGCTGAAAAAAAAACCTTTTTTATAAACATTTTTACGTGACTTTCAGTTGAAGGCAAGTCTCTGAAAAACTAGCGTGCAAAAAAACTATTTATATGAATCAAAGAACTTCAACCTAAATATATTAATCAGATACTGATATATCAAGTGTCAATCCAATACAACAAATTAATTCAAAATTGATTGGGACAGACCCATTACTGCATAGGTCGTGCTTCTTTTAATTTTATTTATGCTTCGTAGACATATTTACACTCCATAGATCGAATTGTATCTTTATACATGTATGTTAATTAATGTGGACATTTAAAGTGTATTCCATATTGTAAATAAGTACTAACGACCCTAATTTACAAATCTGAAGTTTCATTCTTGGTACTAATTGATGTTAAAAAATCATATTCCTGGAAGTGAAATTTCAGGGTCCTTTTAATTTTTTCTGATTTGATGAATAATCAATTTCTTTTCTGCTATTCAGCTATCATTTTTTTAATTTTCAATGATCTTTAACTGCACGGTATATTTCATTTAATTAAAACAAATTATATAAATCGTTTTTATTCTTACGATTTTTTCCATTCGTATTGCTGTCAAATAAACAAAATACACGCCCAGCAAAGTGATGAGTTGAAAAGCAAGCTCTGCCATCATTGGTGGGTATATTTCATTCGCGAATAATTCTTTGTGAACTCTAGTGCACTGCGAAATGATTTTCATTTTACTTTTGATAAAATTAGGCTTTTTTATTCAATTACCGTTATTATAATTGAAAAAATAAAGCTCAAATGCATCATGGCTCTTCCGGATTTTTGAATCACTTTTGGCTGCACCGGGCACAAAAAAACAAACTTGAGAAATTTCTTGAGCCAATAAAATTGATTTTCCTCAAAGTCTAGCTGCCTAGAGAGCTCCGCAAGCTCAGCTTGTGTCGTCTGTATGGCCATGATGATAGAAATGAGGTACGAAAAATATTTTAATGAAAATTCAAAATTTCTCCGCAGCTTCGAAAAAATGCATTTTCCATTTGTTTATTTCAAGATACCAGGCCTAGAAGGTGTTTTTTCACTCGAAATTCAATGTCGTCGTGGCCAACCTATAGGCATAAAAAATTTTTCATTGATTCTTTTTATTACATAAAAATTTGAAGCTTAAGCTCATGTTTAATGACTCATTAATTACACTTGGCTCTTTCATCGAGTTTATTACTCTGGAAAGCCATATGTAATCATTAAAAATTCTAGAACTAGAACCTTTTATCAATTTCCACGACAATCGATTGAACTATATGGATTTTAATGCAAAATGATAAAATTTGAAGTGAATGAATAATTCTTTTGCAAAAAATGTCAATGTCAACTCGGCTTGTTAAATAATTCAAACTTTATAAATTAATTTGTAATAACGGAAAATTTATGTTTTAAATTGAAATATATTGCGGAAAAAAAATAAAATTTAATTCTTTAGTCGTTACCTAATACAAAACTTGCCCACTTTTAATGGAATCCAAAGTATTATGACGCTAAGATAAAAACGTTTGTCAAGGGCGCGCTGACCACGAGCAATGAAGACTCGGTGGCCGTGATTCAGGAGCCACACCAAAACCCTCGAGCTTATAGGTCGGTTCGTTGATTATGCATTATTTTTCATAGCAGCCATGTCAGTCCATTTTATGAAACTTGATGAAATACGATATTATTACAGATATAATGAAATCTGCAATATTTTTGTTTTTTTTTTTTTTTATAAAAAAAATTAATAGTTTTCTTAAATTTGATCAAAATCATTGAAAAACACAAAATAAAATTGCAAAATTAATTATATGCCCCGTGTTTTTTACAATTTTTTTTCTAAATTTAAAAAAAAAAATTTTTTTTCAAATTATAATTTTTTTCTTTTCAATAGATTTTTTTTTAAATAATTTTTTTTATAATTTTTTCTTTGTACTTTGCCGGATAGGTGCTACCGCACCGCTTGATGCTTGAAAGTTTTTGATGAATTTTTTAGTTTTGGTCAATGCAATGAGAAATAATTCATGAATCAACAATAAATTTTTTTACCTAGTCAAATATGCATTTTGAATCTTTCATGAAGAAAAAAAAACAAAAATATTTTACATCATTTAGTTTAAACGAACAAAAATGAATTTTTTATAATAATGTTTCTAAGATACCACGATAAAGCTAACACTTTAAGGAGGACCTTTTTTAAGAAAAAAATGTTAAAATACATGAAAAAATGTATCATATTTATGACATAATATGCATCATTTTGCATTTTAAGTGGAAGTGTAAAGTCCAAGAGGGCTTACAAGGCAAACGCGAAGTTTATGAAACTAATGTTGTAAACTACTTACCACCTAAACATGTCAACCGTAATACTCCTTATATACAGTAGATGCCGCTTATAAGAATCACGATGGGACCAGACATTTTGATTCGTATAAACGGCTGATTCAATTAAAAGATGCAGTAAGAAATGGTAAATACGCGTTAGCTTCAGCTTGCTGTCCATGAGGTTTGCAAAAAACAATATTTTCTCTTCGAAGCAATCGAGAAAACCAACCATCGGTGACTTTAAAATCTGATTTTCCCAATTTTTCTGCGAAAGAAGCTGCTTTCATTTTCATAATAGGGCCATTGATGGGCACATTTTTGTTACGCACTTCAACGAACCATTTTTTAAGAATTTTCTCAACATCTTCGTCTTTTCCACACCTTTTTCTTTTACGATTTAAACTTCCGTTTTCAATGTTAGCCGCTTCTAGGTCATGACGATTTTTCAAAATCCTATTGAGTTGCGTCTGTGAAACTTCTAATTTTGCTGCTGCTTCACGTTGACTGCACTTTTCGAGCAAGTCGTACTGTTTTAGTAACTCTTTCTTCTGGAGCAACGTTAAATCTTTTCTAGGCATGGTGAATTTCGAATTTTATATTTGTTTACTTGATGACGGTTCAATATCGTTTGATTCGTATAAACGGGTTTTGATTCCATTATACTGAAATCGGAACTTTTAATTAACATGTAAAAGTATAGAGGGAAATCGGGACCAAGCGTTTTGATTCGTATAAACGGCGGATTCGATTAAGCGAGATTCATATAAGCGGCATTTACTGTATTTTCTTCCTTTAATCACATTCACTTCAATTTGCCTTGAATAATAGCTTAAAATATTTATTAAAGATAATTATCGTGTAATTTAAGTATGATAGTGTGTGCAAACATGCTACATTATAGAAAATCGTATTATTTCTAAAAACGGAGGCTAAAAATTTATATGATTTTACTTTTACATTGAATGAAGATATTCGTGTTATTGTTAATTGTTTTGACTTCAGTTATATTATATATATCGTATGTCAAATAAATATTGTTACTTCGATCTCCTAAATTCGTAGAAAGAACTTTTATTGAAGACTTGAAACTATTAACAGGCAAAACAATAGTAAAATATGTCTGATTATGGAAAGACAAAAAAGACAAAAGTTTTGCAGATTTTCTCATTCAATAATAAATTTGATTTTACAACACTTCCTAAAGCTCAATAATATAACACGACAACTTTCACGAACAAACAGATATTAATGCTGTCACATACGATAAGGCTGTTTTTATTATCTGAAAAATGTAATTAAGTTACCATTTTAGCCAAAAATACACTATTCTTTTTACTTACAATTCCAGCAGTCTCCAAATTTAAGGTAATCTGCGGGCCGATTCTCATGCGACTAGGAATCGCTGACCTAATCATCATAATTAACAATAACTTTCTCGCTTTGACAGGATATTCATACCACCAACTGCAGTAGCTATAGCGCGAGTATAAGTTCATATTTGTTTTTTTATTAAAATTTTTGTAGAAAAATTTTGAAGCCATTTGGAAAATGATAATTTTCAAACACACCTTCGGTGATCTTAAATTAGTAATTCTACTAATGATTTTAAATAATTAATCAAATAAAAAATTTTTTGTGGGTTTAAAAAATATCATTTGATATCAGATTTTGCATTCTGTAAACGCGTTTAAATACGCACCATTTGAAATAAATATCCTCGCTCGCATCGATTAATAATTGGCCAGGATGACTTATGATTAGAACGACCACAATAATCATCAGAAATGCAATCATCATACGTAAAGAACTTGTTGGGTCGTAGGATATTTCTACAACTGCCTTTACGAGAAAATTAAAAATTAAATCATTGATTTATATAATTTTAACAAGTATAAATTATATTTACCATTGATCCTGATATACTTATAATCATAGCAAATCCTATCATTACTATAAATAACTTTGTCGCTGCTATGTCATTAAGACAATCGCATAATCTGAAAATTAACATTATAAATTGAATTATTTATTATGCTGAGCAAAGCGAAGTCATTGTTGCATGAACTCCCGTGATTTTGCAAGGGTTTTTTGTAGACACGGTAATATGAGTACTGCTGAATCGATCTTTTTGAAAATTTAGGAAGTTGATAAGGGAAGCTAGACAAAGATCTGATGACATTCATAATCTCGATTGCTGAACCCTTTATGCACTTTTATGCATTTTAAATGCATTTTTTCAAAATTATGGGAATTTGCTCAAATTTAATGGGATTTTTTCGATTAATCTGTCGGGGACCTTAAATATGATTGTCGTTGCATTGTTTTTTTCGTTTATGCATTAAAATATAATTTTATGCAGTTTTAATGCATTTTTTTTATAATTTGTTAGAATTAGATCAAATCTAATAGGAATTTTTTTTATAATCCGTTTGAAAGCTTAACTATGATTCTTGTCGCAAAAAAATACACTTTTTTGCAGTTTCAATGAATTTTTTCCCACAATGGCGAGAATTCTGTCAAATTTGACAGGAATTCTTTGATGATCCCTTTGGTAGATGAAACATAATTTTGATAGTGAACATTGTACTGATGACAATTATATTATAAATCGTGTTTCAGTTAACGTTGTACTAATGATAATTATACAAGTGGCAACTCGAGTTGTAGAATGCTGAGCAATTTCAATAAACTGAACATTCGTGATGAATCATCACGAAATAATATCATCACTGTTGATACAAAATCATTAAATTTTTACAATAACTTTACAAAAACCCTTATGTAATCGTTTTCTGGCGCTTGTATGAAAGTTTATGTATTAGTCAATGGGTGCAGTTATGCGCTGAAAAAAATAACCATACTGCGTCATGAAAAATGTGTGGCTTGGCTCAAGAAAAACAAAAACTCTTAAGACAGGCTAAAATTTAGCCTGACACAGTGCAATAGTGACCGCATATCTATGCGGCAATGACTCTTCAATGAGCCATCCCAACTTCGTGTGTCCGCACTTCGAGGTTCTCGTGCACGAATCAAGCATAAAAGTCGAGAAGATGAAGCATTTTACTTCGAAAATTACGAATATGTTGTCTTCCATCGCTGTCGGAGCACCTTGGGCTCAGGTCGGCAGTCGTCTACGTCTTTTATGAGACTTTTACTTAAAAATGAACGGAAATTGTTCGTTTGCAATTGATACGATTTTTTCCGGCCTTGAGAAGTTCTTGCTTTTACATAGATTCATGTAAAATTTAATGTTCAATCAAAAAAGAACGTAAAAATTTGGGCGAAAAATCAACTTTAAGAATTTTTTTCAGACTGTTGCGGGGAATTTTTATCTTGAAAACCATTGAATTTATGAAAAATAGTTTATAAAACAAAAAACGTCTTAGAATTGATTGAGGAACAATCTCAAATTTTTTCAGAAATTTTGAAGCGCGATTTTCTGATTTCCGGAAAATTTGTTGAGAGAAATTTCCCAAAATCATCTCAAAAATTCTGAAAATATTTGAGAATGTTCCTTGATCAATTCTAAAAATTTTCTGTTTTTTTTCTTTTTTTTTACTTTTTATTTTTACATTTAACTCTTGAGCACTGATAAATAAAAACATCATCCACTGCAACCGAGCAGACGGCATCCAGGCAGCAGCAATGCGCGGCCTAGTAGAGATTTGTGCGAGTCCAAGATCGATTTACAGGTTAACGTAATCTTTGACTGTTGACACACACACCCACATATGCATTTTTTGCTGTATGATGATTAGAACACGGTGAGAACTTCGGAGTGCGAACACGAAGTTGTGATGGCCCATTGTAGAGTCATTGCCGCACAGATACGCGGTCACTTTTGTACTGTGTCAGGCTACATTTTAGCCTGTCTCAAGATTTTTTATATTTTATAAGCCATGCAACACCTTTTTCATGACGCAGTATGTTTATTTTTTTTCAGTGTGGTTTTGTGGCAGAACAAGGGATCATGGCACAAGCCGAAGGCGAATCTCAGTTCGTGCAAATTTTAAATAATTAAAAATGCAAATCCAAGTAACCCTAAGTAACCCAATCGAACCCGCTCGTGTAGTTATGAAATAATTATGCAAGCAAACCAAGTAGCCTTAGTAATCCAGCTTATGCCATATTTAAGAAATCAATGCCGCAAATAAAAGTAACCCCAAGTTACCGAATCAACTCCACACCACGAGCAGTTTGCAAATAGTAATATGCAAACTTTTATAACTCAAGTAACTCAGCTCATGCGGTTTCTAAATTAACTGGTAATTCTAAAGTAAACAGGTAATAAATAGTTATTTATTACAAAATTTTACCGCACGCCAGTGTCCAAAAACGCTTAATGCGCACTAAAAAGTGTGCGCAAACTGACTTTTTTCGCCTTTTATTACATAAAAATTTGCGCTCAGCATACTGCAACCAGAGTTGCCGCTAGTTATATTTTCTGGGCACAGTTATTGGATCTAAAAAAAATTTTTTAAATATTGGTAAGATAGGATCTTTTTAGCTTTAAAGTAATGTTCTTTTTTTTTTATTTTTTAGCTCTCAAGTAATGTTTATTTGAACTTAAATATTAGAATTTATTTAAAATCTCACTGAAGGCATTTATGGTGTCTTTTAACGAGCGTTTGAATACTGCTAACTATGTATTTTTCATTTTCTTCATCCGTATGAGTTTCTCTCGATAAAGGTTTGAGGTTTTCCTAAGCGAATCTAAAACGAAAAAGAATATACTACTTAAAAGAAAGTTCAGAAATAATTTTTTATTTTTTATCCAATATAATTGTAAATTCCTATAATGTACGACAAGCAATTTGTGAAAGCCAAGTCCATAGAGCAAATGATTATCCCGATAAGCGAAATCATGTACAATGCGTAAATGCACATTTCATAAAAATAATCGTCTTGATTAATGAACAACTCCACATGGATGCATAAGGCCCGCTCGTAAGTTTGATTACCCGGCATGAAGTGATTCAATAAGGATGGGAGAAATATCGGTGCCATGCCGAATAGCAGAAATAAAGGTACAAGTACCCCTACAATGAACAAAAAGGCTGTGCTTGTACTTTTAAATTTTATTTTTACTTACCAAAGTGCACAAGGATTAGGCGAGATCCTTGTTGTACGACATTTAAAATAATCCGTCTCTCATCCGTCTTGTTCTTTACATACTCTCTGTCGTACGTGATTATCATACTGACTTTATGTATCTTTATACAAATCAATCATATTACTCCAATCATTTGCATTTACGATTGGTTTTAATAATTTTAATAATTACCAAGTAATCGGATGATGCACATTGGACGTAAAATATTAAAACTCCTATCACAGTTATAAATTGAAATATTATCTCAGCTAATAAAGGGGCATTTAAGATTTCTTTTTGCATTTCCGTGTAAACTCGTAGAAGCTGAAAAAAATTTTTCAGTAACTCGCAATGAATAAAAATATTAGTTTTTCGATTACATTGGGCAAGTTACCGTAATCACAGCAGAAAATATGAAGCTCGAACTTATTACCGTTCTGCCAATTATTTTGATGGTTCTACTTTGAATGGGGCTTAAAAATGTGAGTCTCAAAAATATATTGAGCCAATAATTGAAATCCCCTTTGCGGAAAAGTTCATTGAGACGTTGATCCATACTACTGGATGCTGATTTGCGATGGTTGGAGAAAAACTGATTTTCTTTTAGAGTAAGCTTTTATCGAATTACACCTATTGGAGACATACTTTCAACTGTAATAATTGTTTAACATTAGGTGCTTTTTGCTTTAATCGAACGCAAAAAAGGACTTAAAAATTAATATTTCTTGCATGTGGCGCAGGTGCATGCATTGATAGAATAACTTATGTGTTCTATACGCGGAAACGGCGAATGAGTAAACCGCACACAGCATCGTGAAACCGTCACTCAAACCACCGTATCGCTGTTAACTAACCGTGATCGTGTGCGTAGCGAGCACACCATAACGTGCAAATCGCCCTTCACGATGCTCGAGTAAGCCTCGCCATCAATCAGAATGGGCCCTACTCGAATTATGATGAGACGATACTTGATATCGATGTTCCTAAACTCGAGAACGTGCGAGTATCTGCGAATGGATTGTCGAGTATAAGGAGCGCCCGTTCGCCGTTTCAGTATATATGTTACCGGCAAAACCCGCTTTTAGACAAAAGTGACTTTTGCCTAGGCAAAAACAGAAATGCCTAAGATTTTAAGACATACCTGCAAAAATATATGAACTTCCTAAATCGTAAACATTGCCCGCAATGCTTACAATTTTTTAGGCAAACCCCGCAATGCCTAAACAATTTTAGGAATTACTGTGAGCTAATAATTTTAAGTAAAAAATTAATGTTCAGTGAAAAAATACGCATTTATTTGAATACAGAAGTTTTGTAATGCATTCAGAACTACAAATTTCGTCAAATCGTCCTGGTATACCATTATCCACTTAAACCCATCGACAGTTGATGATTGACAGTCAATTAAGTCTACCTGGCATCTACTATTCATTTCTGAATGCAAAATTGGTTTGGATACCAGCCCCTTCCTTCTCTTTATTTTTTTCTGGTGACAGACTTCACACATTTTCAAGTATAACTCAATCAATTCTCTTGTAACGTTGGCATACTTGATCGATGTTTCTTCCGAAAGCCTATCGCGCCCACCATGTCTGGTCGCAATATGTGCGGCTTGAATGATATCAAAGACATCTTCAAGCGGTACATAGTATTTAATGCTACTACCTGGTTTGATCTTGGCGATAAGTCGGTATTTATAACATTTATAATGTTTTTCTTCGTTAGCCTCGGCGACAAACTGATTTTTCCAATTATCGATTTCAATCTCCATTTTTACTTTATTTTAAGTTAAGTAACTAGTGAGAGTATAAGCTTGTATCCATATTGGGTTATAAACAAAACTAACAAATAAGTCCAGCTTAGATGCTGACTAATCGTATACTAACGTGTTAATGTTTACAGTAATGCCTAAAATTGTTCAGGCATTGCGGGCTTTACCTAAGAAATGTAGGAATTTCCTATACTTTTGTAGGCATTACGGTTTTTGCCTAAATACTTAGGCAATTCTGTTTTTGCCTAAAAGCGGGTTTTGCCGGTAACATATACACTTGTCGAATTGAGTGAAATCGCGACATTCCTTTATCAATTATTAATTATTTTTGTTTAAAAAAACGAAATTAATCTCTGTTTTTTTCTTAATTGGCAGAACTCAAGCGTATTGATGATTAAAAATTAATAACCTATTGCACTGACAAATGAAAAAAAAAAATTTTCATAGAATAAAAAATGGGTATTTTACATAAGCACTCATGTTCAGTAATTGCGACTATTTTAATGTTAAACCTTGGCGACCAAAATTTTTGCGGTCAAATCAGAGTTTAAAAAATGGGTCTATACTCTCAACCTTTTTACAGTTCAGTCGTTATCAGAACGTAGCGAGCCTTACACCTAACAAATGATTTATTTGTACTACATCAAACTAGTTTTATCATTCCTTAATGTCTTCAGAATTTTGCATTCATCTTTGTGAAGCTCCAGATTGAGCTGAGGCCCCAATCGAAAACTTGAAGCAGTCAAATTTATTAAAATTTGACAAGGAATTCAAAGAAAAATTTTTAAATTTTTTTACCGTAACCATCGGATTCTAGGAACCCTTTTTTGTTAAAAATAGCATTGTTCGGCTCTATAAGCTATCGCCATCGATTAAAAAATCTGAAAAAATTTGAGGTTACGTATTTTGATGAAAAAAACAAGAAAAAAATTTTTCCAGATTTTTCAAGGCTCCGTATCGTCCTAAAACAATTATTTTCGTCAAATAAAGGGTTTTTGGCTTCAAAATTTACTTTCACTTTTATGAAAAAATTTGAAAAAATTTGAAAAAATTTAAGGTTACTATTTTTAATGAAATAAAGAAGTGGGAAAATTTTTGAAAAGGTTATTGCATCCTATCACCGTATCTGGACTTTTGAAATTTTTAATAATTTTTCCTGAAGACCTGAAGTACTCAAAAAATCTGGAAAGTTTCAAGGTTGTTTGGATTGTTGAAAAGTACCTTCATGAATTTTTTCAGATTTTTTAATTGCTTTAGGGCTTCAGAAAAAATATAGATAGAAAATGGACGTTTATAGGGGAGGAGGGGGGCTAGGAGGGGGGGGGTTTCAAAATTATAGTTTTGGCCCTTTTTTATCATGTACTATAACATACCAAAAGTGCGTCAATCAAGATCGGTGACATACGTGCGGACGAAAATTTAAAAAAGTATTATTTTGACCCATATATATTATATGTCAAATAAATGTTGTTACATCAATCTTCTAAAATCGTAAAAAGAACTTTTATTGAAGACTTGAAATTATTAACAGGCAAAACAATAGTAAAATGTGTCAGTTTATAGGGAGACAAAAAAGACAAAAGTTTTGCAAATTTTCTCATTCAATAATAAATTTGATTTTACAATACTTCCCAAAGCTCAAAAATATAACACGACAACTTTCACGAACAAACAGATATTAATGCTGTCACATACGATAAGGCTGTTTTTATTATCTGAAAAATGTAATAAAGTTACCATTTTAGTCAAAAATACATTATTCTTTTTACTTACAATTCCAGCAGTCTCCAAATTTAAGGTAATTTGCGGGCCGATTCTCATGCGACTAGGAATCGCTGACCTAATCATCATAGTTAACAATAACTTTCTCGCTTTGACAGGATATTCATACCACCAACTGCAGTAACTATAGAAAAATTTGAAGTCATTTGGAAAATGATAATTTTCAAACACACTTTCGGTGATCTTAAATTAGTAATTCTACTAATGATTTTAAATAATTAATCAAATAAAAAATCTTTTGTCGGTTTAAAAAATATCATTTGATATCAGATTTGGCATTCTGTTAACGCATTTAAATACGCACCACTTGAAATAAATGGCCTTGCTCGCATCGATTAATAACTGGCCAGGATGACTTATGATTAGAACGATCACAATAATCAGCACAAATGCAATCATCATACGTAAAGAACTTGTTGGGTCGTAGGATATTTCTACAACTGCCTTTACGAGAAAATTAAAAATTAAGTCATTGATTTATATAATTTTAACAAGTATAAATTATATTTACCATTGATCCTGATATACTTAAAACCATAGCAAATCCTATCATAACTATAAATAATTTTGTCGCAGCTATGTCATTAAGACAATCGGCTAATCTGAAAATTAACATTATAAATTTAATTATTTACTACATTTTCTAGGCACGGTTATTGGATCCAAAAAATTTTTTTAAATATGGTAAGATAGGATCTTTTTTAGCTCTAAATTAATGTTCTTTTTTTCCCACTGTAGCCTAAAATGCGCAACTTTGTCGCTAATTTTAGGTGTAGGACAAAATAGCATCATCAACTAGTGCAGGTATGGTTTTTAACAAAACTCGTTACAGCACTAGCCTTCGGCTCATGCTATAATCCCTCGTTTTGCTAAAAAACCATAGCTGCACCCGTTAAGGGGACCGACCTGTGTTAAAAGCTTAAATTCAGCTTCAGCTAAAAATAGCTATACGAATCGAAATAGTGGACATTTTTTTTTTGTGAAAGTAAAATAAGTTCATTCTACACCAGATTGACCAAAAACAACTTCTACCCAAGCTCTGAAATACCAATTACATCACTTTTTTCATAAGACGAAATATTGTGTTATAAATCACTTGCCGCATGATCTTGAAAAGAGTTTTTCATCAATATTGATCTATGGGGTCTCAAAATCTTCAGAAAAGTACTCTCGTCCACCTAAGCGGAGCAGAATTTTGAAAAATTGCATACAACTTTATATACACGTCAAAATGTGCCAATTTTTGAGAAAATTAGTTTTTCATCAACACTAGAAGCCATATTAAAGCTCTTGGAAGAAAAACAAACTTTTTTTTTCAAATTCTGCTCCGCTTAAGTGGATGAGGGTACTTTTCTGAAGATTTTGAGACCGCATAGATCAATATTGATGAAAAGCTCACGTCAGAATCGCGTGGCAAGTGAATCCTATTATAATATTTAGTATTATGAAAAAATAAGCGTAATTGGCATTTCAGAGCTTGGATAGAAGTTTTTTTTGGTCAATCAGGTGTCTAATAAACATATTTTACGATCACAAAAAAAAAATTTCCACTATTTCGATTTATATAGCTATTTTTTGAATTTAAACTTTTAACACAGGTCGGTCCCCTTAAGAAACATACTATTTTTCCATTTTTTTCATTTTTTAGCTCTCAAGTAATGTTCATTTCAACTTAAATTTTAGAATTTATTTAAAATCTAACTCTAGGCATTTATGGTGTCTTTTAACGAGCGTTTGAATACTGCGAACTATGTATTCTTCATTTTCTTCTTCCGTATGAGTTTCCCTCGATAAAGGTTTGAGGTTTTCCAAAGCGAATCTAAAACGAAAAAGAATATACTACTTAAAAGAAAGTTCAGAAAGAATTTTTCATTTTTACCCAATATAATCGTAAATTCCTATAATGTACGACAAGCAATTTGTGAAAGCCAAGTCCATAGAGCAAATGATTATCGAGACAAGCGACAGCATGTACAATGCAAAAATGCTCAGTACATAAAAATAGTCATCCTGATTAATGAACAACTCCACATGGATGCATAAGGCCCGCTCGTAAGTTTGATTACCCGGCATGAAGTGATTCAATAAGGATGGGAGAATTAACGGTGCCATGCCGAATAGCAGCAATGAAGGTATAAGTACCCCTGCAATGAACAAAAATGCTAAGCTTGTACTTTTAAATTTCATTTTTACTTACCAAAGTGCACAATGATTAGGCGAGATCCTTGTTGTACGACATTTAAAATAATCCGTCTCTCATCCGTCTTGTCCTTTACATACTCTTTGTCGTACGTGATTATCATACTGACTTTATGTATCTTTATACAAATCAATCATATTACTCCAATCATTTGCATTTACCATTGGTTTTAATAATTGTAATAATTACCAAGTAATCGGATGATGCACATTGGACGTAAAATATTAAAACTCCTATCACAGTTATAAATTGAAATATTATCTCAGCTAATAAAGGGGCATTTAAGATTTCTTTTTGCAGTTCCGTGTAAACTCGTAGAAGCTGAAAAAAATTTTTCAGTAGGTCGCATTCAATAAAAATATTAGTTTTTCGATTACATTGGGCAAGTTACCGTAATCACAGCAGAAAATATGAAGCTCGAACTTATTACGGTTCTGCCGATTATTTTGACGGTTCTACTTTGAATGGGGCTCAAAAATGTGACTCGCAGAAATAAATTGAGCCAATAATTGAAATCGCCTTTGAGGAAAAGTTCATTGAGACGTTGATCCATACTATTGGATGCCGATTTGTGATGATTGAAGAAAAACTGATTTTCCTGTACCGTAACTTTTCATCGAAATACACCCATTGGAGACATACTTTCAACTGTAATAATTGTTTTACATTAGGTGCGTTTTGCTTTAATCGAACGTACAAAGGACTTAAAAATTAATATTTCTTGCTCGTGGCGTACGTGTATGCATTGATAGACTTACTTATGTGTTCTATATATACTCGTCGAATTGAGTGAAATCGCGACATTCCTTTATCAATTATTAATTATTTTTGTTTAAAAAAACGAAATCAATCATTACTTTTTTTTACTCAATCGGCAGAACCTAATCGTATTGATGATTTAAAATTAGTAACCTATTGCACTGACAAATGAAAAAAAAAAATTTTCATAGAATAAAAAATGGGTATTTTACATAAGCATTCATGTTCAGTAATTGCGACTCTTTTAATGTTAAACCTTGACGACCAAAATTTTTGCGGTCAAATCAGAGTTTAAAAAATGGGTCTATACTCTCAACCTCTTAACAATTCAGTCGTTATCAGAACGTAGGGAGCCTTACACCTAACGAATGATTAATATGTACTATATTATACGAAAATGAATAAGCCTGAGTATAGATATGATAAAGTTTTTGTTTTTATTGAAAAATTTCGTGAAAAAATTTGTTTTCTCTTCTATCTAATTAAATGATAAATGATAACAATTAAATTTGTAAATATACATGTTGAATATTCCTAATCTTTTTGAAATCTAATCATTAATATAATGGTCTTGAAATTCAAAGATACTCTAATGGTACACAGAATACGTAGCAACAGACGTGGTAAATTGAAAAACTCGCATACCTTACAAGATTAAAATGATACATACTACATCGAATGACTTTTTTTATCATCTGAAATTTCTCGCGGTTGTCAGGGAGATCGACTTTCTCCATTGTAAATACATCGATGCGCGCATATCTCAAAATTATCGCTAGAGTTTGTCATGTCTTAAATCATATGTACACGGAAAAATGCCAACGACTACGTGCGCCTTTTAATATATCGATCTGATACGCGCCCATTCTTGGGGATAGTTCTGCTGCATGAATCTGATCAAATTTTCGGCTGCCTGCTTCTCGAACGGATTGCAACTGCTGCAGTTGTTGTGAAGAACGTCGGGAAGTCGTCCTAGAGAGAGAGGAGAAAGAAGAAAATCGAATTTTAATCATAACGCATAGATTGAGGCAGCAGCTAAAAAATAATATTGCCATTTATATCGAATCCAGCGAAGTGTAATTGAATGAACGTTTAATTGGCGCATTGGAAGCGTGCGAAGTTCATCAAAATCCGATTACAGCGAATACACGATTGTGCGATAAATCTTGCACGAAGCGCAGCGCGCGCGGAAACTCAAATTATTATATTAAATTAAAATCGGCGGATTTCGTGCACTTACTTATTATAAGCTTGCCAATGGGGTCGCAGGGGCCGTTGCGCGTTATGCAGCTGATTTGTCTCTCGACGAAGGCCCGATTCTGCAGCATGCTGTCGATTGCGCTTTGAGCGCTGGCCCTCGACGATAGGGCCACGAGAGCCACCAAAACGAGGAGAAAGCAATACGAGCACTTGGTCGACATCGTCGGTCTTTTCTTTGGTGTTGTGTTCTGACGACTGGAAGGCCAAGCACATGGATCTTGGCTTTAATATTCTCGGCTGCGCCGCGTTTTTTTTTGTTCGAGATAGGACTCCACATAGCTTATCTCGCGGCGCGCTATATAGGTTTTTCATTGTATCAAGCGCACCGCTAGGCACGAGCTATTTAATAGAATAATGATGAAATTATACAGTTGACGCGAATCTAATAATTGCAGAATTTCGTAGCGCGCTATAGTGGCGCATAATGAGTCACAATTATTGAGTAATAATGCTTATAATATACACGCTCGTCGTTTGTGGTATTTCAGCTCGGTTAAACGAGAGAGCTGAGCACATTTTCACGAATAAAAGTGAGAGAGGCTGGCCAAATTGTTAACTAGAGGGTACTGTACCGAGCCAGAGTCCTTGTCGTTTTTAATGCTTAGTTAGAGTTTTAAAGGTCGAAGAACTCAGGCCCGCGGCATGATTCAATATGTTCATCTTGATCGTCATTGACTACGTTTTTGGAAAGTTCAATTAATCGCCCAAAAATAAATTAGCTAGTTCTTTTTATTGTTTCGATAATGATTGAATTATTTTCATGAGTACAAATGAAATTTATAATCAATTAGTGAACAGTGTCTTTTAATTCAATTTCATCATTTTCTTTTCGAATAAATTATGCAAAGGGAAAACTTTATTTTTATGAATAAAAAACTACTAAAAATAAAAATTCCATTCTAATAAATAATCTAATACATTGCGATTATTCGTTCCCATTCTGCCGCGTGCTCTCGCTCCATGAAGCTTCGGAGCGTCTGCGAAGCTTGTCTCTCGAACGACGAGCAACTGTTGCAGTCGTTGTGAAGGACTTCTGGTAACCGTTCTGAAAATAAATTATTTTACAAAAATCATTAATCGAGACCTCATATTACGCCGATTTAGATTTAATAAAAAAAAAACAATAATAACGATTGGCAGGCGTGACTAATGGCGTATTCGCGAGTAAATTTCATTGCACTGCAACACCGTGGAATATGAGTCACCATTATTGAGTAATACTTAATGTTTGTAGTTTTAGCGTCGAGTGGATGCGTGCCTTACTCCGAGAGATGCACACGTTTTCGCGAATAAACGGAGGAAGATGACAAAGTTTTCAAAGGATGATTTTAGAGGCCACTGCGAGATTCTTCGTGCTTAACTCATGGTTAAGGATGTAGTACAGCCGAGAGACGTTACTTTTGGACGTTGATATCGGCTACGAATTCATTTGCACGACGTCGCGGTGTCAAAATTGGCACGTCACGATCATCATTGATAATTACAAGAGAATATTCTACCTCGCGCAATTATACAAATTTACCGTGTATCTATTAGTTGATTACATTCAATAATAAGCAATAATTTTATTACGGCAAAATTGTGTTTCTCTCTAAAGAGATGAAACAATGTGTCGATGCGCGGTAATGATCAGCGATGAATGCAAGGGCCATTAATTACCGGTTAGTCAAGTGAAAAAATGTTTGAACTTGTAGTCAAAATCGAAATTACTGGAAAATTGATTATTAGGTCGTCAACTTTTTAGTAATTGAGCCACTTACTTATGATTAATTTGCCGACGAAATCGCAATATCCCTCGTTCAGGATGCACTTGATCTTTTTGTCGACGAGAGCCTTGTTTTTCAACATATTCTCAACGATACGTTGAGAATTTGCGGCACCGATGACTGCCATCAAAGCTAAGGCTAACAGGAGAACGGCTTTCGTCGACATTTTTGCGATCGTTGCTGTGATTGAAAAAAAAAATTGGCACTGCTACACCATGAAATTCTCGATAGAATCTGTAGCAGCGATAACGGACTACAATGGCATTTATACAGCAGTTTTTTTTTATCTTAATCCGCCGATATATTCGCTCGATTGCAAATGTAAAGTTAGAAGCGGGAGAATAATCCAACACGATCACAGTTTTACGATTGCACGACGGTCGCGTAGCGAAATGTAGGTTGTGGAACGAAAATCGTGAATCAGACGAAGTTATACATAGGAAATTTTCGTAAATTCGATGTAAGAAATATCAAAAATGAATCTAAATGTACTCATTGAGACGCGAAAATTCGCACTTACCAGAAACAAATCTAAAGTAAACATTAGTTATCTAATTATAATAAAGAAATCGTAAAAAAATATTTTTTGCACGCTTGAATTGGCTTAGAGATTACCTAGTTTCAATGTGTACTTTCGTACAAAACACGTTGCTAAAAAAATACTAAGTAAACAAAAAGAAACTCGGTTAATTTCATCGACGCGATAAATTCTCATTAATATACATATTAGTTTACCCACATCAACATTGCGAAATTTCATAAAATATAGTCAATCGCTGCAAAATCAAAGCAAAGCCTTGAAGTTTTTTCAGAGGTTGCTTCTATATTTTCGCGCCTTTTCTCAGACATAGGCGTCTGCTCCGATATGGCCGTCAAGTTCTAAGATCGCGAACCAAAACAAAGTTGCGATTGTTGTCATTTAGTATTGATAGCAGGGTAGACAGATTTTTTAACCTCTTCATAGTGGTGACAAAATTAGTACAAATTTTCACGACTTCATGAAGAAGAAATTTCCCTTTCTTGTCTTTTTTAAAAGAAAAAAAGATTTCTCTTTTTTTCGACATGATCGTTAGGTTAAAATTGTTTCAATTATAAGTTTAGCAAAGAGAAACCAATTAAGAATCATGGAAGAAGAAAGTGAAAAGAACTCCTCTTTTTCCTTCAATTTGGATGAATTCGACTGCAGTAATGCATCAACAGACTCTGACCGTACTGAGTTACAAATTGATATATCAGAAGTGGAGGATTTTAACACAGGAGAAAAAAGAAGAAAAAAGATTAATGAAAATGAAACTTCTTTTTTGAATGAAATGGAAGAAGAAATTGAACGACAACTAGATGCAAAAGCAGCCAAGACAAATTTAACAGCAACAAATGTTAAAAACATACTCAAACATGTCATATCAAATGAACATGTCATGGCAATGGTACATAAAAGACTTAATAAAGAAGATGGTGTTGTCTTTGAGCCTTACTTAACTAGGGCTAAAGTTAAGTAAGTACTAAAATTGTACTATTGTAGAATGAGTAAACAATTTTTGAATGAACATTTTATTATTTCATTGTATATATTTTAGACAATTAACAAAAGAACAACCTGATCTTCCTTGGGTTATGACACCAGCAAAAAATACAAAATCTGATGTACAAGTATTCATTGAAGATGAGCTAACTCATTCAGATGAATCATCAGATGAAGAATACAACCCTGACCAAGATCAAGTACATAGTGATGATGAAAAAGATGTGGAAAATTCTGTTGGAAGTGATATAGATTCCCAACCACCTACGCCTGTTACCCCTGTTGATGTATCAAATTTATCAGAAGTAGTAGAAACACCCGAAATTCAATATGATAAGGAAGGTATTTTTAAAATACCAAAGTATGTAACCCCATATTATATATATATCTATATATACTTCCAATTTTTTTTTTTATTAATTTGAAAATAAATTATTTGTTGTAGTACCCCTTATGATCCTACAGAAGATGAAAGTGTGGGACATCGAACTCGTTCTAAACTTTGTCTTAGTGAAACTCCGTTAGAAATTCTTGAACAAGAACTTAAATGTCCTGATGCGACAGAAGATTTGTATTACACAGACTGGGATCCAGAAGATGAATACATTGATTTTTTAAAAACTTTATATTATCTACCAATAGTCACTAACAACGAAGATGATGGAGATGATCCTGTAGCAGATCCTGAATATAATGCATTCGAAGACGAAAACTTAGAAATGAGTATATATCATTCTTTTTATTATACTCATTAATCAAATTCAGATTTAACTATTAAATAATTTTTGTAGCTGACGCTGAAGAGCTGAGAGAAGATAAGGCTGTTAAAATACCAAAAAAAGAATTGAACTCTCTTATTGAAGAGCTAAGTGATTTACTTGATAGTTCTGAAATGCAAAATGAAGAGAATCAAACTCAAGAACAAAAAGGATCTCATAAAAAAAAGATGCCAGATGTTCCATTCAATACTATGGAATTTGATGTTCCCATGTCTCCACTCACATATTCACCATCAAATATTTTCACAAATATTTCACCTACTCACACTTTACTAAATAGTAGTTTACATTTAGCTGAAAAATCAGTTGAATCTTCAATAAATTTTTCTATAGTGGATAATAACAACACATCTACATATTTATTAGAATCAAATGAAACTTCTGTGAGTATACTTATTTTATTATTAGTAATTTTATTACTAAACTGATTGAATCACATGAAAATTGTAATTCAAAAGTTTACAACAACAAATTTTCTACTCTCACAATGTGTCTCCTTAACTTGTTATGGTACTAATTATTAAATTAAAAAAGCAAAATTACTGATGATTCAATTAAATTTTTATTTTTCAGTCCAATCCTATGGTTAGCCTTATACCTGTATTAGCCGCACCTGTATTGCCTGAACTTGTAAATCCTATGCAACGAAAATTAATATCCATTCAAATGTCTCAGCACGTTCAATTATTAGCTCAACAATTTGTTTTAAACTACAAACATTTAAAATGGCATCAAAAATCGTTGATATCAAGGGAAAATTTACAAAGCTTAAAGTAATAGTTCATAAGTATTAACTTATCTTACAATTAAAAATGAATTGATACATTAATATTTGAACGAAAATTTCAGAACACTAGCTGGAAATAAAAATTCATTATTACTAGCCGATAATTTGGATGATGCTTTAAAGTTGGTTTCCGATTGGGAAAAAAAACTGGAAGATGAAAATTTTGCTTCGGAATATTCACATTTTTTACAGCAGGAATCAAAAATTGAATATGATTATTTTACAACAAGGAGAAAATATAGACCGAGATTTCATCCTGAACTCATACGTTTAATGGCTAATAGTAAAGCATTAATGCATCCCAAACTCTTGCCAGAAATATTTCCAATAACAATAATTCCTAGATGTGCTAGAGTATATTCTACATCAGAAGAATGGTAAAAATATATGATAAATTATCTTTGAGTATAAAATATATAATTTCACTTGGGAAATTTTACATACATTTGTTTCAGCCTTATAGCACTGGGATTAGAACAATTTATACCATACGTAAAATCATTGTCAAAGAAATTTAGTGACAAAAGACATATTTTTGCTGACGCTGTAATTTTAATACAAAAATATTTATTCCCAATTGTTAATTGCATATCTCTTCTATCTTTTATAAAACGACGTAAATGCAGCACGGTACCTGATAATCCTATAAAGGTAAAAAACAGTTTTTTCGTATTTTATTCAAATATTTAATGGAATATGCATTGGACTAGTTCTAATTTGAAATGCAGGATTATTTTATTCATGGAAAAACTCCTGAAGTGGTTCACAAAGTATTTGAAGAATACAAATTACTATCGCCGCTCGAAACCCCACCAGAACTGCTCGAGCCACCCTGGTGTGATTTCATCGAAAAAGTGAGTGAAAACAAACTTCGTTATCTTTAATTATCTTACAAACGATTTTTTTTTAATTTCTAGTTAAAAGAGGGTGAATTGGAAAAATTCATTTTCAATAAGTCTTCTCGCAAATCTTCAAAAAGTCCGCCGAAGAAAAAAAACAAAAAAAGAATGCAGAAAAACAAACATTCATATCTGACATCGGTCGACAACTTTGAAATTAATCCAAATCACGAGCTTCGCAATCCTGTAGTAAACGTGTTTAATATGCCGACTCTCAATACGCCGTTCAAAGTAGCTAATAACACGAGTACTCCTCTCAATGATGAAATCAACAATACTCCAGTCACAGCGGAAAATGTTGATTCAGGGGTCACGAACGATACTGAAAACGAACCAGTCAACGATGAGTCTGTTGCAGAAAGTATGAGAACCGATGAGGAGCCAGCTCCACAACTCCGAATACCTACGCCACGATTAGCAAAGATTCGAAGTGTGCAGAATATGAAACGCTTGGCTCAGAGCGTATCTTCGAGAAATTCCAGTACAAGAAATAACACTGAGTCTGAGAGCAAGGACGACGAGGATTCTTCGTCTTTTTCCAATAAAGGAGTAGGTTTTGCACATTTTTAAGTTGATTGAATGAAAGTGCTTAAACGATTAACGCATTTTTTCAGGACAACGAAGACGAAATCGCAGAACTAATGTTAGCTAGTACAACTATTAAAAAGAGCACTGCCAATCGTAAAAAAAATAAGCAAGCCAGAGAATTGGAAAATTTCAAAAAATTTGTAGAAGCTGAAAACAACATCAATGAAGATGAACGATCGACAAGTAATTTTTCAAAGGAATTTAGTTTAACTCAATTATGTTAACTTTATAACTCAAATTATAATTATAATTTTTAGAGCTTGCGACGTCGTTTATTCAAAAGTGTCATTTAGTACTGGAGCCGAAAGATCCAGAGCTTTTTAAAGCGATCATGAATTTGTTTCAAGAATTTGAAACGAAGGCAGAGAAAATAAAGCCACAGTCGCCAACAAACAACGCTAGTAGCAGTGACGATACAGCAGCACAGACTGAATTAACTTGTGACGATCTGTCAATAAATTTGTACAAAGATATCTGTGAAAAACTGGTCGATTATCCAGAATTATGCTCGGATTTTTTGCTATTTCTGTCACCGCAACAAGCCGCGCAGATCGACAAATCCGTCGAGTACATCATGATGCAAAAAATGAGAAATTTTATAAGTATAGCGCAGATGTATTTCGTGAAGCAGCCTTCGAGAATATCAAAGCTCATGCAAGCCATAAATCAATTGGCTGTGGACCCGAATATCAACCTAGAAATGGCTCAATCTATCATGGGCACAGCTTTAAAGGGCCACGACTTGATCATGGATTTGTTTCTGCAGTGTCTACCTACGGGTAAGCCTCCCGAAAGTTTGTTTGCCGATGATATGTTCGAGCAATTGGTTTGCCCAGTAGGACCTCCGGACAAAAACAAGCCTTACGATCCAGACGCTCCCGAACTCTATGAGACACTCGAACTACCGGCTTCCACGGTTCAGGAGGATCCTTATGGTGGCGATGGTTGCAAATGCGAGTGCCATAACTTAGACGACGAGACTAAGACCAAGACGATGAATGATCACTGCGCCATTTGTGGCATAAGGGTAAAAATTAATCACTTTTTTCTATGAAATTTCAATTTAATTAAAAAACTTATTTTTTTAAAGAAAAATCGTTAATTGTAATATGTTTGCAGTTTTTAAATGGTCGAATGTATATGCAGACTTCGGGAGGTCTGAGACCGGCGAAAATAACTTTTCCTGGTGCTGACGCGGAGAGACTCGAAAACATTAGTCGCGTATCGATAAACGCCATTGATTGTAGTACATTACCGGTAGTCCCACCAGCTCGTAAACGTCGGAAAACGACAAAACAAACTGATCCCATTCCGGATGATCAGTTGACCGTAGCCGGGAAAGCTTCGTCGAAAAATTCACCACAAAAAAACGAAGAGGCTGGACCCTCTGTTTCGGGTAATAAACAAACGAGAAGAGCAGCAACTTCTGTCAAGTCTATGCCAAAAATATCGCTGGATAACACTCCCGCGAAAGATCCTGAAACTGAATCGCCGAAAAGCAGGCGAGAGAGGCGCCGATCTAAAAGACAAGCGGCAAAAGAAGACAAGGCCGAGGTTGAATCCGTTGAAAATCAACCTGAACCAACTGTCGAAACAATTGTGGTGACAGATGACACAAATATTTCGAGTAAATATAAATTTTAACAATTCATAAATTACTAGAAAAATGCACTTTCACATTATAATACTTTTGTATGAAAAATTAGCAGGAGCCAAGTTGAATGAATCTAGTCAAGACAGTGTAGAAGACGATGAAACCGTATTAAAATCTGCAGAAATAGAATTAGATAAAAGTAATGATAAAGTAGATGGTTCAAGTGATTCCGACAGTAGCGATGATGACTCCGATCTCACGAATAATCCATGGACAATGGAAGATGATAAAATACTTCTTGAAAGCATACAAAAAGACTACTCCCAAAAAACATTTGAAGCTGTAAGTTCAACTTTAAACAAAACTGTGGAACAGGTAATACTTCTAATTCGCTGTAGAGCTTATTTTGCACATGAGTGGTATTTTATGTTTAATAAAAAAAAATGTTTTCAGGTGAAAAAACGCTGCGATTATTTATTATCATTGTTAGAAAAAATGGCTAGTTGATGCTGGTTATTAGTTTGTACAAAGTTTATTTTAAATCAACTGATGTAAATAGTGATCAATGAAAAGATTTGGTTCATGTACAGTATTTCGACAACTTCATTGCTAATAACATTCGTTAATGTTTTTTTATTGTATTAAAATTTAGAAACATTATTTTTTTTATTTAATTATATTATGTATTTACAAGGCATTTATGCACTTTAATTGACGCAGTGCATAGTAATGCAGACTTACGATAAGCTAAACTGTAAAAAAATTATTGACAACGTTAAATTCTTACAATATAATTAACAATTATCTTACTATACACGTGAATGACTCTAAATTAATTAAATACCTGTATACTGAAAACACAAATGTAAAATATACATTGGCCATAAAAATAATTCTATCATTGTATAAATAAATTTATGCAAGTCAAATTATTAAGAATTAAGCATTCTGTTTTACATAATCGTTTAATTGATTTGACCTTTTTTGAATTTTTATCATGTTATATTTGTTTCCTGGAAAAATAAATTTTCAACATTCTAAATCTCAATACTTTAATAATTAGACTCGCCTAACTGTTTTAAAAACAAACAGAATTACATCAAGAGTATCATTTTCTTTACTTTTTACTTTAAAAAGAAAATGTTCGGAAAAATGTGTGAATAATCAAATTAAAAAGAATTTCTTCTATACGTTTATTTTGATGATAAACATAACCGAAGATTCTGATATCAAAGTATGTAGAATTTACTTAGTATTGCATAAAATTCATTTTTCTGAAAGATGTCATAAATTTTATCAAGCCTGTACTGCTATGTAGAAGAGAGAATTTCTGTCTTATTTGCATCATTATTTACAATCATAGCATGCATGAATTCCGCAGAGAAATGTGTCAATAATTATATTATTCTAATGAACACCTTATGAAAATATTATCAAATTTCATATATATATAATTAAAGATCTTACAAACCATAAAAAACGATCTATAAAATTTATTTAAAACACTTCCATGTCAAATTCTTCCCCTACGTCAAGAAAATCATCGCCATATTCTTGCAACTGCCTTGAATTTACAGGGTGAGAGTTTAGTTGTTCAGCATGATCAGGATCATCTGTAACAGGACTGGGAGGAGGGTTCGAAACAGTTCTTTCTGCATCCATGTCACTCCTGTCCCTGCTTTCACCTCGCCTCAAACGTGCTTCTTCTGCTATTCTTTTTGTACACAACTCTGCACGTGTTAGTAGAGCTGGTAAATCTTTATTTGACCCATCTATTAATATAATTTGTTTGTTATATTGACTATCTATTAAGACGTAGATAGTAAAGTCATTAAAGTATAGAGAAAACAATCTACTTACTTTCTAAAAATTGCATTAATTCTTGAGTTTCTTGTTTCCTGCGCGTAGCTGCAGACATTTTTTTCTGACCCGCAGTCTCTTTTCTATCTTGATAAAATATATCACGTATTTTGGGTTGTGGAATGTGATCATCATTTTTAACAAGGAAAAGATAAATCCCTCCTGCTGTCCTTCTTCTTGAACCATTCATTATTAACATGCCACCTTCTTCTTCAATCTTTTTTGTTTTTTCAAAAAATCCAATTGCCATTTCTTTTCCCAAAATTTCAACTACTCTCTCTGAATGAAAAAAAAAATTTTTCATTATAATGAATTTTTACAAAATTGTTTAATTTAAAGCCATTATATACTTACTTATTAGAGTATCTTTACTTTCTGAAAGTTTCTCTGCAATATCAGATGCTACTTCATCGTCTGTTGATTCTATCGTGACAATCAAATTTGGTAGTATCCTTGAAGAACCTTTAGGATCTTCTTCATCTTCTTCATGCCAATCCCTTTTACCTAGCCTCAATTTTACATTTTTCCTATCGTTACGCGTCCGCTTATTTGTCAATCTTGGAGCTGGTTCTTCATCTGAGGACTTCTCCTCGACGTCGAGACGACGCCCTAGCGTATAATCGTAACTCTCCACCTGTCTATCTGCAAACATATTCCTGGTAACGCCGCAAGTTACCAGGTCCTCCGCGAGAGATTCTTCCTGTACTTGATGGCACCAGACCTTAAATTTATCATTACTCATCGATCTGGGTCCTGGTCGCTTTTTGAAAGTTGCTTTGGGTCGTTTTGCCTTTTTATATCCTGTATCCGAATCTGAATCCGATTCAGAAGATGCGTAGACGTCCGATTCATCGCTGTAAGTAATATCAAATTGTTCGGCTTGAGGATTTGGTTGTTGATGTAATTGTGGCCTTTGTAGAACATTATACGTCCCAAATGGTTCGATAGGCTGAAAAAAATCGCAAGTAGATAAATGGATCAGTAACTGCGTATCTGTCAAGACTGGCTTTAAATGGGCTGGCCCTTCGAAGTTCGCGATAAAAACCAGAATTTCAATGGGAATTTTTAATTTCGATGTAATAATGGAACGATATTTCAAATACTAATGATGCAATCAAGAAATTCATGAATTTAAGAAAATGTCATCGAATGCGTAAAAACAAATTAGTGCAATAGTACGAGGTTATGATCGTAAAATGGTGCAGTTAAATTATTATGTACTTACCTCGTCGTCATCGACAAGTTCACCGTCTTCCAGCTCTAAATTTTCCGTCTCCATGATTGATTCAAATAAATTAATTGCTCAAAAAATTACGGGTTGTCTGCCAATGATCACGACGAATAACGTATCTATGTTAATTTGCCGTAAAAACGCTTTTACTGACTCCTACTGCACCCATATCGACTCTGTAGTACTACTTGGTCCCACTACTGCTGCTGCAGCAGCCGCTTCGATCTGCATTACCCAACCATCTATCGGCTGACAATGTCATGGAACGAATCATGTCAGGTATAAAATAATTGCGCGTAGGTGTAAAATATTCCAAAAATCGATAGGAAAACAATTGCGCATCATCTTGTTATAAATTAATTGTAACATATAAATAAGTAACTGGATGCAATGAAAAATTATCAGATCTTAATTTTCAGTACAACTAATCAAACGTCAGTTGACGCGTAGCATTGAAATATGGCTTAACATTATCCAAATTACAACTAAACGATTTCATTTTAAAAAATTGAGGCGCCTTCAGAGTTATTTTATCTAAAAACCCACTAATTGCGCATGAATTGTAATGCACTGCCCAATGACACAATTGTTATTGCAGGAGGGCATGTCAGGGGGTGTGTACATTAGGGTGGAACGAAAATTCAAGTATCATAATTATATCATAACTGGTCTATGATAAAATCACAGATTTAATACTTGAATTTTCAGTAAAACTTCAAACCCCTTTGCGCCTAGCTCGTAGCTTTCCCCCTTTTTCGTATGGTAGTAACGTTAGAAAAAGATCGGTGTCAAATGTGTTTTTTCGTTCCGCCCTAATGTATGAAACTTTTTTTGCAAGTACGTTCTGAAAGAAAAAAGGGTAACTTTTCTAATGAATACTTACATTAAAGCAAAAAAATGCGAATCAACTAGTTATCAGCCATCTTAACTTACTGAGCCATCAATGATTCTGAACTTAGGACTCGATTACATTTTTATTTTCGAGCACTGAAAGTATAAAAAATGAATATGCTTGTTTCGAAATGTATGACGAACCTTTCTGTTATTCTTAAAAATTAAATTGCACCGTTTGAATAAATATTAACAAAGATTACAGGTTATTTGACAATTTTATCGGGTAGCCCAGTTATTGGGACCAGGGTATAAGAGTTATGAATCGTATAAAAAAGTGATTCAATAGTTAATAAGTGGAGCTATAAATTTTTTTCTGAAAGAATAATATAAATAGAAATGGAAAAAAATTTCATTCCTTCTAAATTTTATTATTATGTTTATTTTTATTTATTAAAATAATAGCTCACAGTGGCCCACAACTAGGGGGTGACCTATAACTGGCTATACTTTACTCTATACACATTAAACAATTAGATACTTTTCATAAAGTATAAAAGTAACAAACATGTAGATGCAAACACAGATATTTACAAAAATTACAGAATTTGAAGGGTACATGTCAAAGCGCAGCAAATTTCAATCATAGCTAACACACAAAATGGTAATATTCAAACTGAGTAAAAGCTTATTTACAAAAATTTCACAAAACTATCTTATAAATTACGCAGTGGAGCTGAAAAAAGTGCTATGATAGTACTTGGTCCTATAATAGTACTATTATAGTGCTAATATAGTACTATAACAGTACATTATGAAACAGTGTCATAATTGGCTACTTATGCCACGTGTACAATATAATGTTTTATAGCACTGTGCTAAGTTCACATTTATGCCCCCTATTCCGAGTTATAAGTCGCACCAATCAAACTCGCTGCGCTCGACCTAACGTAGTGGTGAAATGGAGGGAAAAAACAAAAGGACATAATAAAAGCAAGGACAGTAAAAGGAATAGCGAAGCAGAAGATATTATCAAAAGAATGAGAATGAGGTGGCACTTTTAATTTTGCTAGTAAGCTTATACGTCGCCACCACGAGGTTTGACCCGAAGCCGCCAAGCAAATACGCCACAAATCCTCGTTCTTCAGCTCCCCGATGATTATTTCACTGCAGAGGATTGGCAATCGGTAGTGTGTGAGCTCCAAGAAAGAATCTAGGGCCCATCGACGGAAAAATCTTCTCGATACTTTATGGCACAGATGCAAAGCACAAACATTATGATGACTTTCGGCCGGGAGCTCGAACAATATTTCCGAGCGCGCAAAGTCAAAGTAGTCCTTGTATGTGAGTCGTTTCAGCGCCTCTTCGGGTCGTAACTGGATAAGGTCGAAGAGCGACAGACTTCCCAATGACTTTCCGGCTTTACTCGCGATCTCCTCTTCCTCGTTATTATCTTCATTGTTATCATCATAATTACCCACATATTGATCGTAAAGCCGCACACCTGGACTCAACCTTATCTCTTTTGCTTTATTCTTGAATTCCTTGTCACTATGCAAACATTTTTCAATGGCTACCGACTGCTTGAAAAATCCGTAATAACCAAACAATTGCATTATCTCCAGGGCATCACTGAGCTCCAATTCGTATCCTCTTTTCTCAAGACTATCGACAATGGCTAGCAAACCACACACTAGTCTCAATTTAAAATCAACACAATCATAATAATCCAGGTTCCATCTCCAAGCAAAGTCGTTGGCCGTAGGAAAAATGAAGCTAGATAGATCGGCACCTCGATCCAACAGAATCTCGACCGCATCCGGCTTGAGATTCAGCACAGAATGTAGCAGCGGCGTCCGGCCATAATAGTCCTTTGCATCGATCTGCACCCTCTGATTTAGCTCGTCGTTTATCTCGAAGAATATCTTTACCATGTGAAAATTTTTCTTTTTGAGGCAAATACGCAAAGGTGTCCATCCGTCGACGTTGGCCAAGTTTGGATCGGCGCCATATCTCAGCAGCAATTCGACCACCTTTTCGTTGTGGCGGCGCAGAGCATTGTGCAGAGGAGGCGATCGAATCCCATTGGCCAAATTTGGATTGGCGCCTCTTCTCAAGAGTAATTCGATCGCCTTCTCGCTACCATGGTCCAGAGCCAAGTGAAGCGGTGAGTTACCCTCGTTGTTCCGAGCATCTATGTGCACCGCTTGATGTCTATTATCGCAGATCTCGAAGAACAGCTCCGCAAAGTCATTATTGTAATGCCCATTACAAATAAAGTGCAGACATGTCCATCCTTCGTTATTTGCAAAATTTGGGTCGGCGCCTCTCATCAATAGCATTGTGGCCGCTTGTTTGTGGTCGCCAGCTGCAGCAAAATGTAACGGCGAATTACCTGTTACGTGTTCGAAACAATTGGGATCCTGGCCGAGCTCAAGAAACTTCTCGACGACGTCGTTACAGCCGAATTTGCAGGCCACATGAAAATGTGTGTAGGCGCCTTCGTTGATGTAAGTAACGTCGAACCTGTTATATATTTCAAAAAGATTCCGGATCATGCCAGATTCTTGATAGTCAAATAATCTAGCTGCATGATGCAGTGGTGTGGTACAATACAACAGTAGCTCGTCATCGTCGTCATCAATTTCGGGCTCATCTTTGTAGCCGGTGCGAGCCACGAATTCAATGAACGCTTCTCCGACAGTCTTATTCGAAACGAATTCCTTCGTGTATTTTACGGAATATGTGAGAAGATACTCAATTTCTTGAGAAAAAAAAATGTCTCGGAGATTTGGAAATTGGCCCTTCCAATCGCTGATTACGGGGTAAAGTTGATCGAGTAAAGCATATCGCCCTTTGTCCGAATAAATCCAATTTAATTTTTTACGTAAACTTTTCAAACTTTCACATTGTTTTTTAAGTAAATCATCCAAGTTTTTGAAATCATAGTCGTCGATTTCGTCGTCTGAGCCACTTTCACAGGAATAGAAACTTTCAGCGTATTCGTCGTTAGAAGACATGTCTATCGTTTTGCGCACTCACACACAATCACAGTCATGTATCATTTAAGATTTTTTCTATTTCCTTTTTTAATACAAAAACTCAACCGCTGCAGTCTAAGCGATCTTTCTCGGCTGCTTGCACTTCGGCGTCGTAACGTGTACTAGCTATTCACATGTACTACGCGATCTATATATACATATATAATAGGAAGTCAAACACGTGGGCAAGCTGTTAAAAATACAAGCGACTATGCAGCTGCAGTGTTGGAGTAAAATTCGGTAACGATTAGAAAGTGTATAAGTCCAGCTTAGTGGAATTTTATTTTAGACTATATTATTTAAAATGAATGAAATCAATTTCAAAATTTATATATATATAAAAATTGTTCTAATTTTCGTAAACATTATTTATTATCAAACAATCAAGCCATGTAATAAGATAATTACTTGAAAGTTAAATCTCGCTACGTAAATTGTCGCACTCGAAGTATATATTGGAAAAAGAGATTCTACAAATTGCTGCTGAAAATGTTGTTGTATTTATAATTTATGAAACGAAGAAATTTACCAGATTATTGGAGAGACAATAACATAGTAGATACATTATTAACGATATTATTACATTTATAGTTTTATGATTAGTAGGAAATCTATTCAGTTTTGGAGTCAATTTCATAAATCATAATGATTTACCATTTATTATTGGACACAATGGACTGTAATAAAAATTAAAATGTATAAACAGATAATGGGAGAGGACCAAAAGAAAGGACAAATATTTAAAAATAATCAATGAGTTCTGATAACAACTTATGAAATGCTAAAAGTGTACATCTATTTACCCCATTTAATTTGAAAAATTTGACTTTCAAATTTCATTAATTTTTATCTCATAAACTATTGAGTTAAGAGAAAAAATTTATTCAAAGTGACTTTGATAAACACAGTTCTTCAGACCTCGTAGGATGCTCGAAAAAATTTTGTTTTACAGTTAAAACAATGGTTAAAGTAAAACTTCTGAAACTGAAGTCTTTGAGATGTCAGAAAAATTTATCGTTCGGATTTATTTATTCGGAACTAGTAACGAAATGGACAGTGTTAATTTTTTTTTTGTCTATATTGCTTACAATAACATCATTCATTTTAGGAATGAATGTTGTAAATGGCATATTGAGCGAATTGGAAAAATTCCCTGGTCTTTCTGTTGTCAGACAGCCGATATTCAGAATTTTTTTTCTCAAAAATAATGTCCTTATTGTTTAATAAAAAAACTTAAATTTACTATGAACTCAATCAAATCTGTGTATGACTTTCTTAATGAATTTTGTTAAAAACATGAAACCTTACATTAAAAATTTTATACAAATTTTATACAAATTTTATATTATGATACAAGATATGCTCTAATATTTATTAAGAAAATGTTTGCATCTGAAAGAAAGCAGGGGAAAAATTATTTTCAATAGGTTTTCTGGAGATGACCTTGTACCAGTGCATACTTTCATGCTGTATATTTCTATGTCAAAATTCAAATCAAATTGACAAATAATGGTAGAATTTACACATGAAATACAATATTTTATTAAGGGAATTTAAAGAATATAACTTAACATTTGAAAAAGTATTGCTTTTCATTTTTGACTACAGTACGTTGTACTTTAGAATTTGAAATGATTTAGCAAAATATGACAAATAATAAAAACATTATTAAACTTTGACTATCAGATATTTAAAAAGTTTTGCGAGACAAAAAGTTAAATAAATTTTTTTTTGCGTTTAATAAATAATTCTTCACTAATAGATGAAAATTTTTATAAAATTATTTTAAGATCAGATTAAATGGAACAAAATGTTATTTAGATTTATAAACAAGCTTTATTAAATTAATTACATAATAAAACCTGAAGATCTTCTTGTATAGATGATACAACAACAATCATATTACTTTTCTTTAACTTACTGGAATTATAACTATTGAAATTGATTCTCTACTGCTTTGGTTTTGGGTAACTATAGTTGAAGAATAATAGCTCACCTTGGAGAATCTGCAATGAAAATTATAATAAATTTTATGATCTAATGTTTTTTCTTAATGAGTTAAACTTACGGTGGCAACAGTAAATACAAAAGCACCAACACCGACAGCTAATTGTGTGTTGTATCTCTTTTGTTGTTTGGCAAAATTCTCAGCCCATGAACCTTCAGGTTTGCATGCATCATTGAACGTGATTCGGTTATCAACATGAGTATGTCCATGACCATGACCGCCTCCATGAGAACGGGTTTGGTTGGTTGTAGCTAAAAAAATAACGATCATAAGAAAACTATGAGAGGTTTTAAAATACAAATTTATACTCTAATTTAATAATATATAATCAATCATAAACTTTGGTGTTGAACAACTTTTTGTAACAAACCAAAACTGTCATTGAACCGGAACTCTGAGCATGACATTTAAAACTTTTTGTAAAACGAGTATATTGATAGCAACGACCTTAGAAATCAATGTAATAAGTACTTGAGAATCAATGTTTTGATTGACCGAAATAGGTTTGAGCGACAACCTTTACATATCACAAGAGCACGGAGTAAGACACACAAAATAACCAAGCGATCAATTACATAACTGTCAATGAATGAATAAAACTTAAAGTATTCGTAAATGTAATCATGATGGTGTACCTTTCTGGATGGCACGACGTGCAACGGGGCGCAAAATTTGGTTGAACATTTTCGTAGATTGATAAATTCGTTCAATAAGTTAGTGCAGATTTTCGAGAGTATGCAATGAGCCCTCGCAGATAGTGGCGAAGAACACACACACACACGCACAGCAGACGAGCTTGACCCAACGCGCAGTGGACAGCGCGCAGAAGCTTCGATAATTCAAAAGCAAGTAGATAGACAGCAGACGAATAAAATTTCATGTCTTAGCGGCAACGACATCTTGCGTCGTTTCTCCGAATTATGACATGTTTGAAATTCTAAATGGTCCAAATCGATGTAATAAAAAATTGTAAGCATAAAATCATTTTGTGTTTTATCAAACTTTACTATTTTGTAACTAAAATGAAAATTTGCTGAATAACAAGCATTATTACAAGTTTTCAAGTTCGTAAGTCTAACGAAAAGGGGCTCGTTGTAAAATCGCTGATTAATAATTTACTGCAGCTGTCGATCAACATATAGCATCTGACAATGCAGAATTTTGAATGTACTTTTATTAATACTGCCCACATGAACTTGCAGCAGGCCACATGCCGCAGATCGCGCACCGCCTTGGAAACTGCAGCCGAGCTGCTACACTACTAGGCAGTAGCAATTTTGACGCCGCGTCTGCGTGTGCTTGCGCTCGGAGATTTTAGCAGCAGCAGTAGCAGCGGTTTAAAAATAGTTTAGGGTAGTAACATTACAAGCGTAGGCTAGAAGAAACGAGAGAGTAATAGGAAGTCGAGTCGAATACATATTTATACGTAGTCACGCGTGTGTCGATATATTTCTCGTCAGTTGCGCCCATTGCGAGCGATCGAGCTTTTCTTAATCCTAAGAGATGCTGTGCGGCCGATCTCGCGTGTGATGATTTGCAGATTTTTTTTCTTCGAACGACAACACATGTGTGCGCGTGTGTAGAATTTTCCCCGGAGCCGAGGATTCATTCATAGTACTACTACCCGCTGCTGCTGCCTACGCTGCCTCTTCTTCCGCTGATATCGCTGCATCGATGCCAATAAAAATATCGAGCATCAGGCAGTGCAGCAAAGACGAATCGTGCCGTTGCTCGTTTCGCACGTATAAAAGCATATAGGAGCACATTTCATACCAAATAGACGCGCGCGCGGGGCCATTGGCGCGTGCGGTGGGATATGCTTTGCCTTGGATTTTCGAATACTTTTGCTTTCGAAAGCCCATCAACGTCCGCGCCGCCGCCACCGCCGCTGCCGCTGCTGTCGCCGTCGTCGTCGTCGTCGTCATCGACAACAATACCCTTTTATACTGCTACTAGACGACTCGAACCATAATATAAGTTTATATTCGACACATTGTAATTAATAAGGCAGAGATATAACCTGTCGCTTGGACACAGTGCGCGAGTGTGCGCGCGCGTATACATAATAACGGGCATACTGTGAAAAATTTTCGGCACGTCGTGCGCGAACGGTTTGCAGTTTTCGTCAGTGAAATCGAGTCGAGGAGAAAACGGAATAAACATGGCTTCGAGAATGGGATTTTATGCACCGAATTTGTACAACAATGACGGCAACGACTTTCAGCACAGGGAGCGCGTCGCCAATCATTATCAGACCAGGTACGGAGCATATGCACGACTCTCGCATGGAGAGTTATGACCGAGAAATTACGACAGACATATACGCACACGCACACACGTCCGTGTGTCATGTGTGTGCGTATGTATATTCACGCGTGTTCGTGTGCGTATACGAGTGGTAATACTCTGTGTGCACCTGTCTCATCCAAGTTCTAGCTTCACCTTGACATTCCTACACCCCCTACTCGGAAATTCTATGCACACGCGTGATTCGAAGATCATTATAATGCTCTCGTATTAGCGCACGATCCGCGCGAACGAACGCTACGATGCTAGAAATTTTCGAATTAATTTCCATTTCATTGTACTCGAAATTTTTCAGTGATCGACGAAACAATGGATGATTATTTACGATTTAAGCTCATTATCAAAATACGTTTTCATTCACTTCCTTCTTTTATTATTTTGCAGTGCCGTGAACAAGTCAAGACTGAGATACTGTATATTTTTCCACTATATACTGTTCTTCGTTATGCTAGCCAAATTGTCAGCTGATATTTTAGACCGTTTTAATATATTTATCTTAGAAATAGAAGAGCTCGCAGTGCCACAGGTAGCTTATTGTTATTCGCTCGACAATAATACTTTTCTCAATCATTTGATTTTCTCGCTAATTTTGTAATCGTCTGTTTTCATGCTCTGCGATCGATCGGGGATGATGAAAATAACGAACACAGCCGTTACTGTGGGAATACATATGGTTAACGAGCCTGTTGACGTCATTCCTGGGATTTAGCGCCATGAGAAAGAACAAAATCAAGACCCTGAAGCAATACATGATCGGCATCACCGTGCTGGGTCTCGGATCGATACTTTATGGTTTTATATACTACTTCCACGACGTTTACGAGTACTTGAGCACAGGTCAAAAGGAAAACATCCACGTGTGGCAGGTAAAAAAACGATTATTAACAAATAAACCGATTTCGATATCAAATCCACAGATGATGGTAATACAATGCATTCGATTTATTACAGGATCTACCCTACGGTATGCTGTGGTACGGTTTCATTTTGGCAGCGTCTCAAGTTCATGGTTTCACGCTGTACTTCTCGTACAATCTGTTATTGGCATGGCAGAGCAGACGAGCGAATTAGCATCGCTCCTTGATCGATTGGATTTTTGAAGATTTGAAAAAAGTTTTTTTTATAACGAAAATGTACATAGAAAATTGAGAAATCAAAGATACTGAAAAAAAAAAACATAATTGCGACGCTCGCGCGTTGTTTTATAACGCCTCGGGGTATAGAAGATATTTTTGTTATTGAACGAGCTACTTTAAAACGAAAAGGTTTATTGATTTTTTGAGATAAACAGCCATAATTATACTATTTATATATCGTTAAAATTATATTTTATAATAAAAGCAAAAGCAGATAAAAGCAAACAAGGAAAGAGCGTCATTGAGCGAATTGTATGTTGCACATTGTGCGCGCAGAACCGTACAAACACCTTGTATTCATATGTAACAGCTCGCACCGTTGTGCATCGTACAATCCATATCGATAAAAGTCATTGAAAATCAAAGCCGCATCGGAGAGCTCTCAATGTTTTCTTTGTTTATTTCTCTCGCTTCTCTCTCTCGTGCTCTCGTTGCGAATTAGCATACGGCACGCGTGCAGGCAGACACTTACATAAGCAAATGAGTCTCTGCGCGTCGACGGTACAACGGCGCGGGACTCGTAAACCTCGCAGCGAAAAAAACCAGCGCGCGCCATTATCTCGCCTAATTACTCGGCAATGATACCTTTTACAGCTCGTAATTATCGTATATAAGGATCCGCTGGACCGATGTCGCGCTCGCCCTGCGCTGCTCCGCGCGCGTCGATGTAAATCATCGCGGTCGCTAATCATCGCGCGTGCACTTATATAGGATATATGCATAATAAATATGCACGTATATATGTCGTAAAAAGCCGTGCGCGCGATCGAGTGCACAGCTTTGAACACTCCCGCTCGGGCGCGCGATCCCAACGACGCCTGGCGTCACTTCCACGCGATGTCAAGGTTCATCGTCGATACGTTCGCGCGCGCAAAATAATATATACATATATCTGCTTTCGTGCTAGCTGTAGCCATACGTAGAATCGGTACGTGTGTATGCATTTTTGCAGGCGCCTGCGGCCTGCGTGAACTGTGTGCGGTGGTGACTGGTGACGGCAGCGGTGAGCGGCGGCGACGCGGGCAGCCAACTACGCGAAACGGAGCAGCTCTTGCACACGCACGATAGGACGTGTGTTCATACTTTTCATACACACACATATACGCAGCAGGTATATAAATGCGTGTATTCGATGCTGCTGCTGCTGCCGCCGCCGTCGTCGCAAGCTAGCCAGCAAAATATATATAAACGCAGCTTCAAGGCGCTCGTGAGTCAGTGCGTAGCATGATATACTTGACAATTCGCAATAATATACATCTCGCTGCATCGACGATCGCCACTGCTGCTGCATGCGCATCGTCGTATATATATATCGTACGGTACATATGAGTCGCGCGGCGATAACAATGAAAATACGATGCACCGAGAACGTCGCTGCATAGAGGTGCAGGCATATTATAAACATACGCGCGTCACAGGCTACACGGCTCGACTTTCGAACGTTCGTGAAAGCTCGCGGGTGTTGTTCGCGTTGTTGTGTTGACGTCGCGCACGTTGAGTAAGTGCACTCATGCAGCGAGTCGCGTTTGTTGCTGTGCAGTGCTCTGTGTCGTGTATTATCGCAGTTGAATAATAATAACAAAAAATAAGAGACACTGCCTATTCGCGCTGCGCGCACATACCTATACACCTATTACACCATAAGAGAAAAAGAACAATAATCAACGCGCAGTTATATCGGATAAACAACTAGTCAGCTGCGCGCGCGGTGCATCACAGATCACGACGCAAAAACTTTGGACTTGCAGCTCTTGCTCTCTCTCTCTCTCAGTGCATTGTAATGCCAGTTTCGTGGAAAATTAAAACAAGTGCAAATAGTGAATAATTAACGAAGCTCGCGCTTACCAGCCTGACGCGCTTGCATATTTTTATCTATATACGCAACGCGATATTTCGATTTTCCATTAAAATATATACGTTGACGAGCTAGGGCAGTCCGGTGCGGTAGGCAGAGCTCGACGAGGGACAGAGCTTGAGCCATAGCTTATGTACTACGTGTTTTACCCTGCACTGGCTTGCACGCGCAGTTATAACAGCCGGCCTATACATTATTCATTGCGAATTGTCAAAAGGAATAAAGTCAAGCTCCTAATATAGTTATAAATGTTTCAACGTTTTGCATTTAATGCGTGATATTTATTGAAAGCTGCGAATAACTGCCGTAGCCGCAAAGTATATTATTATTACGAGTTACCGAGCTCTCGTTTGTAAAACATAGACGAGTGCAATACGAGTATACTAACATAATTTTACCGAGAGCCATGGAATTTGAGACACGGTTTTCTGAAAAATCGGAAGTAGCAGCAGCGCATCGTTGTCATCGTCTTTTACGTCGTCATCACTGCCATAAGAAGCAGCAGCAGCAGCAACCGATGAAAAACGTACCGGTGATGAGGGGGTGGTACAACGACGCGTGAGAGAAAAACAGGACATATTATATATATAAAAGTATCTACAACGGTGCTGTTCAGCGAGCAACAGCAGCAACTAACAGAGAAATAGGAAAGTGTGGCGTATAGATATATATATTATACGCGAAGAATACGGCCTGAAGAGTAGCGCGGCTTTATACGCTTATAGCTATATATAGCAGTTCACTCGCCGTTCATTATATGAGCGAGCCTCTGAGACGAGTTGTTCGCTTTGCGGCGCAGTCGCTGTTGGACGTGCGTTGCGTTGCCAGCATTATTATATAGCGCCATACATACATACACACGCACACACACACACACACACACACACATTTGCGAGAGTGCGCGAATACGTATACACGGCAGTGCGAAAAATATTAGCTTTCGCCGTTGTTGTTGTTTTTGTTGTTGGACCGTATAGTACGCATGCTGTGCGGAGAGTGGCGTCGACGCAATTCGAGACGAACATCCTTCATCCCGGAGAAGAGTTTGCGTTCGCGCCTTCGAGGCAGTGGCACAAGAGGAATCGAGAGTTGTTCTCTTTTCCAACGAAATCTTCGTTTTCAAACCGAGTGACACACACGGTGTACTCGCTGAGCCGACGTATACATCAGCGGAGCCCGCGAGAGTCACTGTGTGATACATCGGAATATTGAAAATATCAAGCCAGCGTTTATATTTGCTCTTACGGCTCTTTCGACGAGTATCACTGTGCGAGAGAGGCTCACACGCACATATATATACACACATGGGAGAGAGCCGAGATAGTTGAGAAGATATTATAAGAGAGACGGAATAAGAGCTTGGTGAAAAGACGGAGAAGAGCGAGCGTAGGTGCGTCCCATATATAAAAGCGCGAACAAGAGGAGCAAAAAGAAAAACTCGCAGCTCTTCGGAGTCAGTTTGTGCGTGTGTGTGTTCCTCCAGTGTACTTTGTGGTAGTGCCTGGTTTTATTGTGCACGAGTATAAACGATCGTGTGTTTGTGTCCGTGTGCGTGTGTGTGTAGCGCGCGCAGAGATAGATATAATACGCGCGTATGTGTCTGCTCTGTTCTGCTCTTTGCACTTACATTATACGCGCGTGTGTGGGTGAGTTAGAATCTTATAAGAGCGCGAAGACGAACGAGAAAAATATATAAAGCAGAAGAAAGGAAAAAAAACCGAACGACACGCACACAGAGCGAGAGAGAAACGCAGAAACTCGGCGATATACACACGGACGGATAGCAGAGAAAGACACACAGTCGCAAGTGCATGTGAACCTCTGCTGTGCCTATACAACGACGACAACGACGACCCATAGGAGGAGGAATATTATACAGGAAAGAGCAGCGATATTACACTAAGACGCTGGCTTTGGCTCCTGCCGCGGAGTGGCTTAGTCGCCGCGGCCAAATTGACTCTAACACGGATTCCGCAATGGTTATTCGGTACGTGATGCATTATGAGTTTGTCCTCCTCTCACTCTCGATGTTACGCATGTATGGCATCGTCGTCATTGCCACTCATAGCGTCGTGTAATTACATCACGTTTTTTCGCGATACGCATATCCTTGCACTTTATTATTTTCTTCTTTTTTCTTCTCTCTTCTCTCTCTCTCTCTTTCCATCGCCGTGCATAAAAATTGTAGAAGATTACACAAGGTAAATACATACGCAAGATTATACGGAGATATTCTGTTACTATACTTAGTGCCGTGCGCGTCTACCCCTTTCTTTCTTAAGTATGCTCCTTTTTTCGTTTCTTTTTCATTCTGCTTTTTTTCGACATATAATAATATCGAGTTACCACTCGGCTGTTTTCTGCACACATACATACGCATACGCGCACACTTACTCGCGCTCGCAGACAACCCTGCAGGTACAAACAGGGATTCTCTTGTTAGAACTGCAATGCACGCGGATTAACGGTATTCTGTTACAAACTTTTTTCGGCCGATAGCCTAGCTTCGCGCGATTTGTTTACCTGTGCCACTCACAGAGAACAGATCGAGAAGTTGAGGAAAAAAACAAACGTTAAAACGTTGTCTTTTCGTGTCCAAATTCGTCAACACGTTGTCTGCGCATGATTTTTTTTTGGCAAAACAACGAAAGAATTTTTTGCGGAACATTAATTCGCTGATCGATCGATAAAATTAAATTAAAAAAGATACGAAATTTCAATCACTGATACTTCGTGATGTAATTTTCGATCTGCTTCTCAACTATATCATAAATCATTGTTATCATTCTATAGAAGTCAATGGATGCTAGAATATAGTGTGTAATTGGAATGCCAATTTAACTCTTATAATATATACAATGCTTCATTTGAATACTGTTATACATTTGCTGGATAATTCCATCATGCTGCAAAAGCTCTGTAGAATTCATCATAAATGAAAAAAAATTTTACATGACAATTACTTTTGAATAATAATGACCATTGACAGTCAAAGTAGAATAAAATGTCAAGGTCTGATAAATTTAAAATTGCTCTTATTTAGGGCATGGAACATTAGAGAATTAGAAGTAATGTCAGTAAATAGAGCATCAAAAATAATCATTGAATTTGGGAATATTATTCAATGGCATTGCTAATGAAATTCAATATTTCATTGCAATTTATGTCTATTGTAACTGTAAATTCCTTACTTAAATTGTAATTTTTGTGATGTTCACTGTAGCATGACAGAATACTACTGCTTACAATGACAAAGAAAGCTTACCTTTGTTTTTAACAAGAATAAATTTAATATTCAAATGAATCTAAAACTTTTTTTCTTTTACAGTAAAATATTTTCATTGCATATTTAATTACATTTTTGCAAAATGATATTTTTTTAAATCTATAAAATTATCTTTATTTTACATTTCACACACTTTAATTATCATTATTCTCATAAATTATTGCAATACAGTTATAAAACTTCAGATTTACTGATTGATCGATCAATCGTTACTGTTTAAAAAAATTAAACTTTTGTAATACTCGAGGAGCCTTGAAAACTGAACAATGTCTCTTATGCATTACACTTGTGTTCTTTCTTAGCCATGTTTATATCTACAAAATATTGCAAAACAAGCTAAACAAAGTAAAGTATGTAATGAGTTAACACTTTTTTTCACAATTTTAGGTCAGACGGCAGCAGCGAAACTAGCCCACTTGCTGTAGAAGAGGGCGAGGCTGTTGGCCAAGCCATCAGTCCTCACAACAATCACAATCACAATCACCAACATGCACATCCTCATGGAGCACAGAGACATAATCATGAAAGGCTCAGTCAGGGTGTCAAATATGGGGAACTAGTCATACTTGGGTAAGATTTTTTAAACTAATCGATCCCAATTATTTTACCCTCTTCAGGATCATTTTAAGATTTTATCTTACTATTATATTATAATTCATTGCCATGTGTACATATGAAGATAGTTCATTATCTTTCTGAATGAAAAGAGAATAATTTTATCAGTGAAAACTTGTAGATATACAATATCTTGAATAACGTGAACCATTTCTTTGCTTACTAGAAATGTTTATTCATTTATAGGATAAAAAGTAAAGATATACTTTCAGAGAACTTGAAATAGATTTCTAAAATAGGTCCCTTGTTTGTGTGACTAACATAAGTAGATTACAGTGGCCTATATTCTTATACTTATTTATTTTTTCATCAGTCCTTAAAAATTATGTAATCCATGCAAAACTATTACAGTAAGTTTAATTAGTGTTTGCACAGTCAATTTGATGAAAATTAACAAACTCAGCTTCCAATGTTGAGTGGTCAATGGCTTCACCAAAGAAAATTCAAACAAGCACACAAGATTAAGTGTTTCTGACTACTTAGTAATTGGATCAGTAATCCAATTGGCTTGTATACACACCTATATACACTCCGTACACTAAAAAAAAATCATTAGCCTGAATGGTGTGAAATATGTTTGCAGAACGTACATATACGTGTATACGAATAGGTAGAAACGAGTTAGGTTTCACGCGATCATTTTACAAGAAAGTAAAAAAAACAAATAGAGCAAAGAAAATATTTTTCTTTAAACCTAAGAAAAAAAATTAACCGTCTCATTCCGCTTGACTCAATTCCTTGAATTTTTCTTTTAATCTTCTCTCAGATACAACGGTTACCTACCACCTGGCGATCGGGGCCGAAGAAGAAGCAAATTCGTCCTTTACAAACGACCAACTGCCAATGGCGTCAAACGGAGCAAACATTATGTGGTCAAGACACCGGCTTGTTCTCAGGCGATACTGAATACGAAGCAACACTCGATTTCTTATACACTGTCTAGGACTCAAGCCGTAATCGTCGAATACACCGAAGATGAGGACACGGATATGTTTCAGGTAAGTGGCAAAATTGAAAATAAATCGCGTGTGTCATTTCTACAGCTCAATTATAATCTCATAATTAATTTTTTTTTATTGAACAGATCGGCAGATCGTCGGAAACGCCGATTGATTTTGTCGTTATGGACACATTTCCGGGTGCCAGCTCGGAGAATCCCACAGCCCCCGAAAGTCGAGTAGCACAGAGCACCATAAGCAGGTTCGCCTGCAGAATACTCGCGGATCGCTCCGATCCTAAAATAGCGAGAATCTACGCGGCTGGTTTTGACGGCTCGAGAAATATTTTTCTTGGGGTAAGATTTCATTGTATAAATACGCCGCTTAAGTATCGAATCGATACTTCGTTGCTCGGCATTGCGCAACAGATGCACTTTGAAAATTCTCGCGGCTTTTCAGTTTCCTCTTTCTTTCTCTCTTTTTTTCTCGTTGTTTACGTAACGGTCTGCGTGTAGGTGTTGCTTTTTAGATAAGACGCTGTGCGCCTTATCACGGCATGTCAACAATCTGTTGCTCGATGATGTGCGGGACTTTTTGTGATATCCGGAATGAGACGGTATTTTTTCAGATAGTAAACAGAAAAAAAAGAACCAGCAAATCTGCGTCGTGTGTAATACTCGAAATTTTTATCATGTTGCAGCTTATTTCGTTTTATTTATTTATTTTCAATTCTCTCAGGGGCGATTAATGAGCATAAAGTCATAGTCTTTATACTCGCATTTTACTTTTGCTCAATCAAGCATTAAGAATTAACAATGATGTTACGCAATATAATTATTTGCGACTACTTAACTCGCTAAGTCTGTGTTAATTTAATCACTGATTCCCAAATTCTTTGCTTCAAGTGCTGCGTTTTTTCTTAATTATTCGTTCAGCTCGGAATGATGTAACATTTCTCTCTCGAGATATGTGCAAAACACGTTTCTTTACTATAAAAATTGTCGGACTCGCATGTTTCTCAAAAAGCAAATTTTTCAAAACTTAGGAAAAAGCGACGAAATGGCAAGAGAACCGAGAAATCGATGGCCTTACCACGAACGGCGTTTTAATCATGCATCCTCGTGGGCAGTTTTGCGGCGGTGACGCTATTTGCGGCTACTGGCGAGAAGTCAGCGTTGGCGGCGGTGTTTTTTCCCTTCGCGAAAGCAGAAGCGCTCAGCAGAAGGGAAACGTCGTCGAGGACGAAGACAATGTACTTCAGGACGGCACGTTGATCGACCTTTGTGGGGCTACTCTGCTGTGGCGATCGGCAGAAGGATTGGCCAAATCGCCGGTATGTTTAATTATGCATGCAAATGATGATGAGGAGGCAAAAAATAAAAAAAAAATAAAAATTAATCCTCTCGTCGATACGCAAGTTCAAAGAAAACGAAAATATCGACAGAGTACCGTGGGAACTTGTTAAAGTGAAAACTGCTGACGAGATAGCAAATTATTAATGAAAAAGCGCCGATCAGCTGTTCGTTCATTTTTAATCAATCTAAAAGTCTTATATTGGAAAATCGATCAGAAAACGATTCCGAGTAAAGTTTAAAAAACTCATTAAATTCAATGGATGTAATATTTATAATCGACGATTTTTACACATTCCAAATATTTTTTTTACTGAGCAATTTTTTTTTACTCTTAACGTAGACAAAGCATGATTTGGAAGAACTCGTTGACGCAATCAACGCGGGAAGGCCTCAATGTCCGGTGGGCTTGAACACTTTGGTGATACCACGCCGAACAGCGTCTGAATCAGCTCAGCAGCAGCCGTACGTGTATCTGAAGTGTGGTCACGTGCAAGGGCATCACGATTGGGGACAGGAAAAGGACAAAGCGACTCGTAGATGTCCAATGTGTCTCGTTGCTGGCCCCATCGTCAAGCTTTGCATGGGTATCGAGCCCGCCTTTTACGTAGACAGTGGACCACCAACGTACGCATTTAGTCCGTGTGGGCATATGGCTACGGAAAAAACAGTAAAGTACGTTGAGACGTCACGTGTTATTTTACCTTTTCGCATGCGTCGCCCTTTGGCACTGCGCTAGACAAACAGCTTGAACCAATTTCCACACCAGACCTTTTAACCGGAAAAACTTTTCTTTTTATAGATACTGGGAAAAGGTGGCAATACCGCATGGTACTAACGGCTATATCGCAATCTGTCCATTTTGTGCAACGCCCTTGGAAGGATCGCCTGGATATGTTAAACTCATATTCCAAGACCATGTAGACTAGACAAAAAAATAATTCATGCGTGCCGTGAGCTCGTATCAAGCTCTGTACAGAAGTCATTATTTTTTACCTTGACTAAGCCTTTTTTTAGTGGAGGTAACAATAGAGCCTTATTGTGCGTAAGTTACGACGAGGAAATTGAAAATAAAAGAAAGAAAGATGCGAAGGGAGATAGTATAATAATTATGTATTTCGAATTATAACTTTTAAGTAGAGTGCCACTGTTAATCAATGATGCGCTTAGTTTTTTCAACTGATATGTATATTATACGTGCGAATTATTTTCTACTGTAAGGCTACTATCCAGTACACCTGCCATAAAATAATAAAACAAAAAATTTCCATCTGTTTTCTCGCTTTGTTCGAGTCAAAAGATATTTCTATATGAAATTATATACAAGATTGCAACTGATATTAAATTAAATACAGTTAATAAAAAAATGAAATGTTTTTGTTTATGACAAGTACGCTGTTACATCAAGCGTAATTTTTAACGAGAATCACTGAGCTTTCATAGAAGTATACTTTGTTACAAAGAGAAAATTGAAAAAATAATTATATATTAACAATATATTTTAGATTTATACTCAAAGAACTTTTTGTTTCATTTTTTTAAATTAATGAATGATGAGTCATGGTCGATAAAATATTCTATCAATGCATTTTTGCCGTTGACTAAGTAGAAGCCTTGATCGTAGATTTATTTGAAAGAAATATCAATTTACAATGTGTACAAAGAAGCTGTGTTCTTACAATAAATAACCTGATGGGCTTTGAATAAACTTGGCCGTAAAATCGTCAAATGAACTTCCAGGATGATATAATTTTTTTCTAATTTTCATTCCGAAAATATAATTTTTATCATGATCGTCTTATAGGTTTACTTATACTAGTGAAATAATGTATAGTAAACAAAAATTAATAAATTAATTAAACGCAAATTTTACTTATGTCAATATTTATTTAAATATTGCTACTTTTTTTTGTCTAAAAAGATAAAAATTTTCATTTTTACAGCTACATCAAAATCATTTTTTTTTTTTATGAGTCTCAATGCATGACTTGGCATTTATTTGATTATTGTATTAAAATAATTGATGAAATAAATGTTATTTACAATTTAAATGAACTTAATGAAATTGTAAAAAGAATGTAATAGAATAGTGAAGCTGGAAGTTAACATCTATCATCAGGAATTGTTTTTATAAACACATAGAGACTGACGATAACAATAATGAATTAAGTAGAAATTTCTAATTTTTTTTTGTACAGCAGTAGCGTTATTTTATAAAAGGCGAAAAAATGATTTAGTATTATGATGAACTGATCATTTTTCGTCTTTGGTCTTTCCCATCTCTGAACGTTCTATAAATTCAATTTGTATAATTTCTAATTTGCAATGAATGTTATTATGCTAGTGACATCATCATATCAATAGCATAATTCTAAAGTATCACAAGGAATCCACTTTGAACTTTCCAATGCATCCCACAAGTTGTAATCTTGTTCTATTATATCTCTATTCAACTTGTCAATATCAACAGGAATCGAATGCTCTGAAAAGTTAAAAAAATTATATTGAAAAATGAGTACAAATAAAAATAAAAGATGAACAGATGGGTATGTATGAATTAAAAAATAATAACTGAGAAAAAATAAAGCAGGTATTATTCAAAAGATATTGTTTGAAACAATATTCAATAATGATCACAATGCCCTTTATGTTTGTATTTTAAAAGATAAATGAAATGTAAAATCTCAATTCAGTAACAAACTAGCTTCTGAATAATCATTGTTGGAAAACTAATTGTACATTTTACTAAAAATTATATTAATACATACCAATCAGTTCCAATTCATCTTCTTCAGGCTTTTTGTCTGATGTATAATTACTGTATCCATCAGAGGTTGGATCACTTTCATAATAACCTTGTTGCCAGGCACTGTAACTGTTCCAATAAGAAGATGTATCATAGTAATTGTAACTATCAGAAGACATGCCTGATGTGTAATCTCCAGATGAAGACATTGCTGAGCTGTAAAATTAATGTAATTGTAAAAAAATGTCAACTGTAAAAATAATATATTAAGGGAATTGTATAATTTTCAAAATATCTTCAAAGTGAAATGAATATAACTTAATATGGAAATAATTGTGTTTTGTGAATGAAAAAGATGTCAAGTATAAAGATAATTTGCTTGTAGTTTTACTCTCATATTCTTAGATAATATTTGGTTTTATTTACTCATTTAAACTTGTTACTTTATGAACTCAAATAAATCAACAGGTCATTATATTAATAATTTTACAATTACAAAATTTAAATCTCAATAAATGCATTAAAAGAATAAAATTACAAATGTGTAACAAATTATAAACCTATGAAAATGTTTGCATTACTTACTCAGACACTCTATTCCATGGCCGAGGGACAGCACTACATATTTTCAATAATCTGGTCCCAAGACCTTTGTAACCATTCATTGTAACCATAGCATCTTTTTGCTCATCTTCATTAGCAAACCTTACAAAACCATAACCTTTGCTAAAGCCTGAACTGTCTAAAATTACTTTGGCTGTTCGTATAGAGTTGTATTTTGCTGCAAATGTTCTATACAAAGAATAATCGTCAACCTCTGTTGACAAGTCACCAACCCAAATACTGTATTCTCTTTCGCCAATTGGTTTTCCTGTTGTGCTTGCATGATTTAATCTGAACCGTACTTGCTGCAATTATATAAAATTTTGATTAGATCGTTTATAATTCATATGAGGAAAAAATAAAGTTAAAGAAGAAGTGAATCTTTACAAAATTAAATAAAAATTTTAGTTGCATCACATACAAACTTGAATAGTGCTAGGACTATTCAAACTTACTGGAGCTCCTGGGATAGGCTTTCCATTTAGTTTATGCATAGCATCTAAAGCCATTTCATCAGTTGGAAAATGAACAAAAGCGTAACCAGCTGGCTCTCCAGAATAGCGATTTCTCATAACTTTAACAGTTTGAGGCGTTTCACCCATTTTGTGAAATGCACTCATGATAAAACTTTCTGTCATGTATGGTTCTAGCTGAAATAATATATTTAAATTTTTTTCTAACCTATTAAGATCCATATTGTTTTTAATCTTCATGCACACTACAAAATTGATATTAATTCGGAATCTAGTGACTTTAAAAATGAATTACAAATCGCCGGTTAAGATCGACGCTTGTGTCATTATCAATAATTCTATTACCACACACTTCTATTGAAATAAAAATGTTTAAATTCTACAGAGATAAGTGAAAATAATAAAGATGATTTGAACGATTACCAATAAAAATTAGTTAAATGTAAATGAAAGTTTAAAAACAATGACTCTTTGAGGTTATGATTCCAAAACCGTTTAAAAGTACATATGTCCTAGTAGACCAACAAATATAAATAAATTTAAATAATTACTTACACCACCCATCCACAACTGACACTGAACCATAGGACTCGTCATATTGTCTGATTTCTGATTCTTTTTTATTTTTAAACTTAAAAATCGTCTACGAAACTGATAGACCTGTCACACGCACAGCACGACTCACAACACAACAATATGTAATTGTACAACATATTACATATAGCAACGAAGAGAACGTTGGACTAGGCAGACGACCGGTGGCGCCTTCACTCACGCGCCCGGCCTATATAGAGCACTACTTCGTAATGAGAAGAACACATGCACTCATGATGCACTGAGCACTCACGAGAAACTCAAGCCTCTCACAAAATCACAACAATAGTTGACAGCTTTCATCAGTTAGTTAACAGTCGTCTATTATTTGTTTTAAATGAATTTTATTTTTAAATAAAAATTCATTAGCCCAACTTTCATAAAAAATTAATTCAACATCGAATGAGAAGTTTTTGGTGCAATATTTTATAGTATTATTACGTTTTGTGTTTACTCTTTCTATTTTTGGTGGAAAAAGGAAATTTATGATTTACTTATTGAATCAATAGTAATATATTCTCAGACGTTGATGCCGTGATAAGAGTCTATGAAGGAATATTTATCAAATCACCAAGACTATCTGGACGAAATTGTTGAAACTTGAGTATGTAATTCAAGTAATAATGATTGAAATTTTTTAAGAATTTGCCAGTACATGTCTAAGTCTATTTCCGATTACGTGGCTTATGTTTTTACAAACTGTTGAAATCTAACAAACATCGAGTATTCACGTGCCTTTCAGAAATTATTTGAACAACCTCCAAATGAATTTCTGAGAAAATAAAGCGATATATTGAATTGCTTTCAAATTCGGTACATTTATGTTCGTTTTGAGAATAAAATATTCATTTCGAGTTCACAGTAATTGTTTTTCTCTAGCTCTAACGCCGAAATATGTAAAAATATACCATAATTGGCATTTTAAAGTTCTTATAATCTGTTATATATGTATTTACAATATTTCCATCTTGAAAGTTTGCGATGAACTAAGTATGTGCGAGTCTTTACCAATATCAGTGACATAAGCAAGTGGCAAAATTTTGAAAAACACCAAAATGAGCAAACTGAAGTAAAATTAGAGAAATGATTGGCAAATTCAAAGAAATTATATAACATGCTTTATCCTTTTTTTTATTTTTTATTACAAAAATAGATAAGCTGTACATCGCACACAAACTCAGAATTATTCAACTGCGGAGTATCATTTAAGAAAATTTACAATTATCGCAATGGCTCACCAAAAAGTAAATATATAATTTTTCCGACGAACTGCACTCTATATTTTTACAACATTTTTGCAAAAATGTCCTCGCAAGCTTTGCCTTTTATTAATTTTACATGGATAATTTTATTTTTATTTTTTTTCCGTGTGCAGGGATCTGAAAAATTACCGTTTCATAGATTACCTGACAATGTGCAGCCGATACATTACGATATTCACCTCGTTTGTGATATGCAAAATTTTAGTTACGTAGGCACGCAGCGTGTCGACGTCAAGGTAAATTTAAAAAAACTATATAAAAATCTATTTGCATTGTTTTATAAATGATTTTTGTAGGTGTTAGAACCAACAAGAACTGTGATTGTGAATTCTGTGGGTCTTGAAATCAAGACTGTATCATACAAAAATAATGATACATTGCTTGTAGCTCAAAAAATTGATGATTTTGAAGCAGAGGAAAAAATTGTCATAAATTTTGAAAAAGACTTGGAAGCAACTTTGAAGGGCACTCTTATTTTTGAATTCAAAGGAGTCATAAGTGAAAAATTAAATGGTTTCTACCGTTCTAAATATATTAGGTATCATCAGAACCCATTTTAAAAATATTATACAAAATTTAACATTTTAATAAAAATTTTCTAAATCCATTTACTTTCTGTAATATTTATAGTGAGGGAAAAACAAAGTATGCAGCTATCACACAATTTGCACCTACCGATGCTAGACGGTGTTTTCCATGTTGGGATGAACCCAAACTTAAAGCTACATTTGATGTAAGCTTAACAATTGACAAACATTTAAATGCATCATCAAATATGGTTGGTAATAAAATTTAAATCTCTATTGTTATCAAGTTTTTAATTTTAAAAATTATTTTTCAGGAGATTAGAACTGAAATTTCATCAAATTCCTTGAAAACTATTAGTTTTCATACAACACCAGTTATGTCTACTTACTTAGTAGCAATAATGATCTCTGATTATGATTTCATTGAATCAAGTGTGGGAAATACATCAGTGAGAGTTCATGCCTCTAAAGAAAAAATTTCTCAGGGTGAATTTGCTCTACAAGTTGGAACAAAATCATTGCAATTTTTTGAAAATTATTTTAATATACCATTTCCTTTAAAGAAAATTGACTTAATAGCGTTAGCCGACTTCAGTTTCAGTGCTATGGAAAACTGGGGAATGATCACTTTTAGAGAAGCAGTACTTTTAGTAGATTCTCAAAATAGTTCAACTAGTAAAAAACAAAAAGCTGCTCTGACAATTGCTCATGAAATGGCTCATCAGTGGTTTGGTAATCTTGTCACTATGGAGTGGTGGACTCATTTATGGTTAAATGAAGGATATGCATCTTTTATGGAAAATCTATGCATTGATAATTTATATCCAGAATATGATGTTTGGGCACAATTTTTAAATACTAAATTTATCAAAGCTTTAGATTTAGATGCTTTAGATAACACCCATCCAATTGAAGTTCCTGTTCAAAATCCATCAGAAATAACAGAAATTTTTGATCAAATATCATACAATAAAGGAGCTAGTATTATAAGAATGATTCACAACTATATAGGAACTGAAGATTTTCGAAAAGGCATGACATTATATCTCAACCGATACATATACTCTAATGTAGAAACTGATGATTTATGGCGTGCTTTAGAAGAAACTAGTAAAAAACCTATAAATAGAATAATGTCGACTTGGACACGATTGAAAGGTTTTCCTCTTGTATCAGTTACAGAAAAATTATCAAACGATTCCAACACAAGAATTTTTTCTTTAACTCAAGAAAGATTTTTGATAAATGGATCTATAGATAAAACAAATAATACATGGATGATTCCAATTACTTTCTGCAGTGCAGAAAACCCTGAAAAAGTTTTTAAAACAATAATTTTTGATGAAAAACACACAGATATTGCCATAGAAGATGTACCTGAAAAAATTTGGGTGAAAATAAATTGTGGTACTATAGGATTTTTCAGAACTTTATACAGTAATGATTTGATGAAGTTATTTATACCTGCGATTCGCAGCAACACTATACCTGCATTTGATCGTCTTGGTTTATTGGATGATTTTTTTGCCACTGTTGTGGCTGGAAGAGCATCTACTGTCGAGTATTTAAAAATGTTAAAAGAATTTAAAGATGAAACTGACTACAATGTTTGGTTGTGTATACTAAATCATTTGAAAAAAATTGGGCACATTTTATCGAAAGTAGAATCTCTACATCAAAAATTTAAATCATTTGGTAGAGAACTTTTATCTAATGTTTATTCTAAATTAAGGTGGAATTCAAGTTACAATGAAAATCAATTAGATACTCTCCTGAGGTAATCAATATTATTTCTTCTTGTATAATATAATGAGAAAATTTAATTTTATTACAAACTTTTTTTAAATTTATTCCAGAATATCAATTTTATCTCAACTAGTTAGTTTTGAAGATAAAGATATTATTAACGAAGCTAAACGACGTTTTGACATGCATATCAATAAACAAAATATATTGCCAGCGGACTTTCGTGAATTTGTATATAAAGCAGTGTTATCAGATGGTGGTACAGATACTTTTGAAAAAATATTAACTTTATTCAAGGAAACTGATAACTCTGAAGAGAAAAATAGAATTTTAGCTTCACTTGGTGCTGTTAAAGATATGAATCTTCTTCAGAGAACTCTTGAATTTTCTATGAGTAAACAAGTACGAGCACAAGACACTGTCAAAGCCATACATTCTGTAACCATGAGTTATTCAGGACAACTTCTTGCTTGGCAATATTTCAAAAACAATGTAAATTCATTTATTGATTGTTGTCAAAGTGGAACTCTTTTGACAATTATCGTAGATGTTGTAACTTCTGGTATAGTTTCAGAAGAAGCAATGCAAGAAGTAAAAGAGTTTTTTGAAAAAACTAATGTTCCTGGTACTAAAAGAACTGTAGAACAAAGTTTAGAAACAATAAGATTAAATTTAGATTGGCTGAGTCGTGATACTAAAGCAATAGAAGATTTTTTAAATGTTCAATAAGAAATTTGTGATATTTATTTGCTTGATATATATCTGTTAATGTAGTGCTTTTTATATACATTATTGTTAAAAATATTTATTATTTGTGTTATCAAAGGAATCCAAATAATGCTCTGTTTGGGCCAAGTTTTTCTTCCTCTTCTAAAGCTTTCATTATTTCATTGTTTAATTGTACTCCTACTTTTTTTGCAATCTGAAATGAAATGGTCAACAATTTAATTTTCTTACATCAGAAGTTTCAATTTAAAAATCAATGCTATATTTATTAATCCTAATTAGAGAACCAGGATATGTCATATAGTTTAAGATTGGTCTCCAAATATTTGACATTAGTCTAGTAAAATGGTGTAGGCCTCAAATACTTTTTTATGTTTAAAGTTTTTTTTTGTATTTTTTGATTTTTAGGATACTTGTACGGATAATTTTAAATGCAACATTAATACTCACTTGTATAGCTTTGCGCCAAGTTTCAACCATTAGACTTCCGTATCCAGTTTTCAAACCACCTGATGTTCTTCCATTAGGCATAACTGCTACAACAACAGTTGCACTGCTACAAACTTCTTCTTCTGGAGTTGGATCAACTACATAATTGTCTCCAATCTGAGAAAGCATAGAATATATTTTTCAAAATAACTTTGAACAGAAAATATAAAATCGATTTTTGTTCCTTTGTTACCTTGCACAATGAAATAAGAAGAGGAGCATTTTTAACATCTAATTTAACAGAATTAAATATATCGTCTGATACAAAAATATCTGCTTCGACTCCATCAACTGCTGCATCTTTAACTTGTGGAATTTCTGTACTGTACAGTGCTGCTTTGACTGCTGCTGCAACAGCATCAAATAAATTGCCACCACATGCAAGAATCTGTAAGAAATTTAATGAATTCGTCAAGAATATGCAATAAATTGATTCATATTTATCAAATCATATATAACAAAACTTACTAAGACGTCAACATATAATTTCCAACATTTTTTAGATGGTAATATACAAAGTTCTGTCAAGTCAAATACATCTTTGTATGCTAATGCCAAAGCATCACTGATTTCCTTAGCCAATTCATCACCACCCTTTCCTTCAAAAATTGGGTTAGCATTTGCTGAACTTAATAAAAAAAATATGCAAGGGTTAATATGTACAACAATATTAAATTATTAAGACAAAAGGGACATACCAATCAACAAAAAATTCTAATTTTCCTTCAGATGGTGTATTTTCATCAGGTGTATCTTCTTCAACTTTGACACCAACAAGAATTTCTGTATCATCAATTTTTAATTTGGCTGATCCATTAACTTGATCCATAATTTTTGTTTGTAATTCAATAGGGCGACAGTCGAGTCGAGATCTGCCATCATTTCTAAAATTGACCTGTCCACAAAAGTAACATTGCTATAAAAACAAAATTTTAAAATTCAATGGTGAAAAGGTTTTTTCTTACGTCAATGCCATGTAAAATGAATGTTTTTTCTGGCAAACTCAGTGATACTAATTCAGACATTTTTGATATATTTGTCCACTGACGTGACCTTTTTATATCACTGATCAAATTCTCAAAATTATTTTATTGAAAGAGATTAGCAAAATGTATCAATTTTCAACAGTAGTATTTAAAATTTACAAGTTGATATTTTTATGCAACCAGATATTTATTCACTTTTCAAATTTGAACAACAAACTCACGAAATCAAAATAAAACTTCAACAGAAAACACATGTGCGAGACAGCAGAAACAAATTGAAATTGCATAGCATGCCGACTTTAAACACTAGACGGACTATCCTAGGGACACTATGAACACAGAATCAGCATGTTAGCAGGCTCACAAATTCGAAGAATACTCTGTAACACACACACACAGGTGTGCGCCTGTCAGTGTTGTGTAAATAAGTCGTCGGTCACAGGCCGTACAATAGGTGAACCAATACATCCGTTTGCTTGATTGTTTTTATCGTGAGTGTTATTTGTTACGCATGAGTTATCAGTAACTTATTCTTCGATGAGTTGATAAGAAACTTTTTCTATAAAAAGGTGGGGTTTTTAAATTTTAGATATTCTGTACACTTACTGCAATGGAAGCTATATTTAGCACCAAGCATGTCATGCGAAAAATTTTGCAAATTTTTTCGCACGATACTTGTTGAATCTCAATACGATTTCTTGACCTTCTATGCAAAGAAATTCTAATATCTTACACTATATTCTCAATAGTTTTAAAATGTATTTAGAATGCTCAATAAAATTTTTTTACCTTTTAACTATTATTTTACTCATTTTTATTTTTGTAAATATCTGCAGGTTATAAACAAGGATCATCTAGACTTGAAAAAGCAAGAAATCAAATATAATTTTATTACTACAATGGATGTTGACCAGGAAGAAAATATTTCTGTACAACAATCAGAAGGAAATCTGTCCTATCAAAATGTCACACAGAAAAATAATTCAAAATCAGTTCCAATCGAATTTACCAATCAATTATGGAAAATGTTGAAAATTAGAGAATGGAGATTTTCTGTAATTCTTTTTATACTCACATCAATTGTCACTATAATATCTACATATTATAAAATAGAGCTAAGTACAATTTTTGATGTCAATATCAACCCAGATATTGAACTAAATGTTATTAAAACATTTGTAAATACATATGAACAATTCATCAAAGCTGTTCTGAGTGGTCTTGGTATCACTGCTCTTACATGGTTCATATTATACCAAGATAGCTATGAACCTGGTATTAATCCTCCATTACCAATGGATCTGAATTATTTATTTGGAGGATTTATTGGTATCTTTGTATGCATTTTCATGTGTATGTAAATTTTACTATCTAGAAACACAGCTGCTCAGTATTTTAATATAATTAGTTTATATTTCAAGTATTTATAAAAAAGTTTATTATTTTTTAGATTTTCAAACTATTGAAGCAAATTTGTATTTGTTGAAAATAAAAAAAGTTAATTTTTCCAGAATGAAATAACATATTTTTTGTAAATTTATTAACCCTTAATTGGAATAACATTGAAAATTTAGACTATTACACTATATTTACATTATTATTGCTGCAAATGTTTATATAGGGGACTTTTCAAAACCAAAAGTAGCATATTCATTTGGTTTAGTATCTTTGAAGTTGGGAAAGTCTGGATCACCAGGTGCCATAGCTGGTCTGTTTGATGTAACTTTCCATCCTCCTTTACGAGTCCAATCCTAATTGAAAAAAAAATAGACAATTATTAATTAGTTTTTGAATAAATAAACTAAGTTGTTTGAGTAATATTTATGATTTTCAACTGCAACTTACTCCTGCGTTGTATTTGAAATAGTAATGAACTGAATAGGTGAATAAAAGACCCATTGAGCATTTAGCTATCAGATGTCTTATTACTTGTGCTTTCATAGATCCCTGAAAAGATAATTAAACAATGTTAAAGTTTATCTACAAATCAAAGAGATTTAAACAGAATTTGGCTGTTTAATTTAAAATTTTGATGTTCAAAAGTTAGTTAAAATTTAAACGTACCACTACAGGACCTATAGCAGCCTCAAATTTATCCAATGGGTATCTGTAGAATCTTCTGATGGGGTTGTATCTGTTTTTATAAAAATTTTCTGGAACAATTGGTTCTCCATGAAGTTGTTGATCTTTAACCCATTTCGCTCTCCATGCACGTTCAGCATCTGTCATGCCAATCAACCTTTCTCTCTCTCGCGCCATCCTCCCTTGGATGCCCATGACCTTGACACCCCCAGAATTGGAGCATCCATGCTCGTTGACAATTGGTTCTTCTGCACCCACTAAAATAAAAAAGGACTATAATGCAACTGTCAATGCTCTTTAGCTATACACATGAACATGGTTATTTTAGAACACTGAGAGGAATAAGTATAGAAGAGTTCTAAATATTAGTTAAAGCTAACTGAAAATTCAGTGTTGACTACTGTAAATTAAAAAATCATATTCTGTCACAAACATTTGACAAATAATAGAATCAAATAATGTCAATAGATTGCAACATATATACATAAAAAAGCTAAAGGCACTTTAGAAGCAACATAAGAAGCAGAATATAATAGTTCACCGACTTTTTGTCTGCTTCAAGTGGTAAATAAATCAAAGGTGTACAAAAGTAACATACGGCGTGGGATCAAACGTTTTTCAAAATAATAATAGTATACTAACTTTTGATTGTTCCTGATTCCGCACCCTGACGGAGAGCAGGTTATAAGAAATGGATTCTGAGTTACGTCACATGATTCTAGCCATTGAGAATATATCATCGCCGGTGTGCGCACACTCCGAAATTGAAAATATAGTCTGTCAGACAAAGTCAAAGAATTGAACTTCTGCAGAATGCAGAAAGCAATTATATTTATTTATATTTTAAAACAGCGCGATTTACACAGTTATTTTTAACACGATGAAGCTACAAATGATGACATTGTTCATGAATTGATAACTCAAAAAGAGCGCGCAAAAATATTTGAATATAATTAGTGTAAAAAGGAATTATTATTAATTTAATTCATTTTCGAGATTCATTGAATTCATGTCTATAAATATACAATAAAGTGAGTTTTTAATCTCAAAAACATGTATTTTAAAAAGATGTGTAAAATCAAGATAACGTTCTTTTTATTTTTTAATCAAAACACCGTATTATGTGGGCAGAATTTTTTAAATATTAAAAATTTACTACAAAATATTAAAGTATTAAATTGATGTGTACTTGTACCATTTTCTATGTTTTTATCAGAACTTATAAATTATTTTTGAGGTGAAAATAAAAAAATCATTATCAGTTATGATTATGGAAGGGGGATGGTAAAAATCAATTTCTTATGCAGAATAAACTAGTCATAGATAGATCATATATTTATTTAGTTGTTTCAATTGCAATATATTTTTTTCATCGTCAATCATTTATAAGTGTTATAATTACAAGTATTTTTGTTTTTATCTAACTGCTAAAAGGGTTATTATAATTATATAATAATTATTATTATTGTTGTAATTATTATTATTATTATTATTATTATTATTATTATTATTATTATTATTATAGATATTTCACAGTATTGACTCTATTTTCTATATCAGATGACTAAAGTTTTTTTTTTATCTACAAATATAATATTTTTTATTTATATTTATTATTTATATATATTTATACTTTTCATTTTTTCAAATAATTCTTCTAACGTTTTCCCTCTTGCACGTTTTATCTCCCAATTTGCATACATCATTTATGATAAAATAAAATACACGTATGATTCAAAAAAATGTAAATACAAAGGTTTTTGGACTAAACTATTTTCATATAAAAAAATATTAAATGGCTCAATTGGTACGATGATGATGAACAAACATTATCTTGTTAATAAAAATATTCATTTGTATTGGCATATTTCATAATGATAGTTTGATAAAAAATACACAATGATAAAAATGCCTTTTACGGAATTATGACGATGCTTTTACACTTATGCAATACAGGAGTACACAAATTATAATATAACAACGATGAAACGTTTAACGAATAGTTTTTTTCAAGGCATCCTTTTTGCAAACTTAACAAGTTATATTCAACACATTTTAATCTATTATCATATCAACGGAAATATATCTGCTCTCTTTTTTACGAATCTCTCAGGTCTTTGGAATTTTCAAAATATCCATTGCATTTCGGGAATATTATGTTAAAAATTATGAGTTTTATTTCTCATATAAATGTCGAAGGTGAGAATCTAGAGAGAGAATTTCATTCGTTAAATGCTTTTATATTTGTTAGTGTGTGAGCGTGTAAGTGTATGCAGAAGATACGAAAAAGAATGGTTTTTAGTACTTTGAAAAATCTGCGCGTCCTCTTCTCACAAAAAAAAAAATAAAATTCTTGCGTTTGACACATGATTTTTTCTCTATCGTGTAGTTACTCTCGTGCGACTCACAGCCAAATGGTATTTCTTTCTTTTTTTTTCTTTTTTTTGTTACAAAGTATACAAATGCGAAGGGGTTCACATGATTTTTGGAAATAACATTAACAATAAAATCAATCGCATTCAATGAAATAGCATATTCTAATAAACATTTTGTTTTCTCAACTATTAAGCCCCGAACCTGCAGGCACAGTTATAGAATTCAATTCATATCGCGTGAGTGATAATTTTTTTTAACTATTATTTTGTAGGGTATTCATTATTATATTTGGTGATACGCTATTGTGCACAGAGTATAAATCGCCAAAGCAAACAAAAATAAAAAGTAAGTACGCAGATACAGTAAGTCATTGAGACGAGGTACTTCAATGAGTTTCGATAATTACAATTGTGCATTTGTAAAATAAAAAAAACATTTCAATCGGTGATGTTTTGTATTCAAATTAAAACGGAACATTCTTTGCATTCAAACAAACATTTTTTTAAACAAATAAATACTTTTTAGCCATTATTCACCTATCTACACGCTTTTTTGTGTTTCGTATTTATATACAACAATTCTCTCTTTCAATCAATATTTATACACATAGCAACATATTTAAAGTGCTCTTGTAATAAAAAAACTGCATCAATCATATCGTCAAATTTCTTAAAAATGTATTATAAACGAAGCTTTGTTTTTTCATAATAATCTCTCTAAGACAGCATTCGTTCCGTAAATTTTTCTTTTGCTTATAATAACTAGGTTTTTTTGAATATCACTCTTACGAAAAAATGTATTTGCATTTTTTTTGTTTCTTTTGATTCCAGCCTACGTATCGATATTATCTTGTTTGTTTTTTTTTAGAATAACCCACGAACCTTAATCAATACGCAGATATCTTGTACTTAATTAAAATTTACCTAACGTATAGTCAACACTTTTACTTTTTTTTGTCTCTTTAAATTGTATTTAGTATAAACTATGCAATGCACCGGTACTACCTTGGCAAAATACACAATAAAATATATAATATAGTACAATGGTCATTTATATTGTAAGCAACCATAACACATAATAAAATTATAAAATTCTCATACACGAACCGTCAATGTCGCGTATATTTATATCATTGTAATATTTTACTAATCAGCAGACAAAAGAGTGGTTTTGAATTGTCTTTTTCTTGCCTAATTCCAATTTCTTTTAAATGAATTTATTAATTTCATAGCAAAATTAAATTTCATGTGCCAGCTTTAATTTTTTAATGTTATTTGGAATATTTTAAATACTTTTTATGTGGATTTTTTTCATAATTATAGTTAATTCAAATTCTGTATATTGCTTTGATGTTTCTTCTTTTTTCAATTCAATAATATTTATGTTATGTACGTGTGCTTTATACGTTTACTTTGAGCTGGTCTTTTTCTTTGGCCAAGGTATATAATTAATATATTATACAATTAATTGCACCCATGTATGTATAAACATCACTTGAATGTTAATCATACATACATACGTACTTTTGTGATCTCTATAGTTTAGAACTGTGGAAACGTCAAAACTTTAAAAAAATGCGGATTGCAATTTTATATCTATCGACTATTGAAGATCACACCAAGTCTTCGCGTTACTCTTGTTTCACTCGAAATATAATAGACATTTTTAAAAAATACTTATGCGATAGGAAAATGAAATAATTGAAGAATTGCCTTCTTCATTCGTTAAGACTTTCTTTTTCTTTCTATTTTTTGTATGTGTATAACATTTCGCTTATTTTATAAATAACTAAATAAAGGTGTATTCAAATTAATTTTGAGTAAGCAGCATTGGGGACAGATGCAATTATCATTTTACGAGCACTGTAATGCAAATAATGTTCTTTTATCTGGCGCAGACATTAATTATAATGGTTTGCATAGAGTGATACATGATTTTTGTAACGTATGGTTTGGGTAATTTTTAATTACGAACTATAAGAATGTTAATCAATTACTTTTTTGCGATCTATGCGACACTTTAATTAATCGTATCGTGTTTGAATTTTTTCATTTAAGTATCGTAAGTATCGTAAGTGTTTGGTTTGTTTTAAAAAGATGTACACTCTTTGCGCTAGTGTCCGATTGAGCGCGTTGAGTATACTTTTTTATCATAATGTATAGTATGTTATATATAATATATATCTCAGTTAAAGAATGCCAGAGATTTTCAGTATTGTATACTAAATATTATGTATGCAGTACGAATAGTGTACTTTATATCAGTGTTTTTTATCCTTACGTATTTAATAATACGATGGCTATATTAATATAATAATATTTATATTATATCAAGTATTAATGAAAAGAACGTTGTAAAACGTTCTTATCGTGCCACGTCCTTTTTTCTTACATTTTTCTCGAGTAATCGAAATTTCGTTTCACGAAACGAATAAAATTACGCCATGATACGATACATTGTATCTGATTTGTTGTTTGGCATTTTATTTGTAAGGCTAAAAATCGAATATGAATGTGCGTGCGAAACGATACACGTACATGCACGGTGTGAAAAATCATATCAGACGCTCGCGCGCGCAAAAAAGTTTGAGTATTTGTGGAAAAACAGCATCCTTTCGCGTTCGAATGGAAAAATTTTGTGATTCATGAATAGGCCTTCATTACGCGTAAGACAGGAAAATTGTCCCTATTGTTGTTTCCCTCTACGTCACGTATACAAGTTGTTAAAAATCGTCGAAGTAATAAGAGATATACTTTTTTTTTGACATTCAATCGATCGTTAATTTTTCGTTTTCGTTATGTAGTTCTTACACTCACTGGAAATGCGATAATTGTGTACACACATGTGAAAAAAATCATGTATACTATTCAAGTCTAGGCTAATATTTGTTTTGTTTTTCCTTTTTTCACTCTATATAATAAGTTACGTTTATCAGTGAGTTTATGTCACTATTAATATCAAGCAATATCCAAAGTATAATCATACGACCTATCGTAAGTTATTTATGTAGTTCGCCTTTATTCAATAATGAGTACAATAAACGACACATAATGCATGTAGAAAAGTAACTAATACTCTTCGCTGCTTTTTACTATTTTTTTTTTTTTTTTTTTTTTTTTTTTTTTTTTTTTTTTTTTTTTTTTTTTTTTTTTTTTTTTTTTTTTTTTTTTTTTTTTTTTTTTTTTTTTTTTTTTTTTTTTTTTTTTTTTTTTTTTTTTTTTTTTTTTTTTTTTTTTTTTTTTTTTTTTTTTTTTTTTTTTTTTTTTTTTTTTTTTTTTTTTTTTTTTTTTTTTTTTTTTTTTTTTTTTTTTTTTTTTTTTTTTTTTTTTTTTTTTTTTTTTTTTTTTTTTTTTTTTTTTTTTTTTTTTTTTTTTTTTTTTTTTTTTTTTTTTTTTTTTTTGTAGACACCTACATTTTTTATATTCATCTCGTGCTACTCATAATAGTCGTCGTTGGATAAACGCGAAGCATTTAGAAAGTATTGTGGCAGTGGTTTTCGTAGATGCTTCGATCTTAGCCTCGGACTTGAATTTTGATTTGTTTTTTGTTCATTTTTATACTAATTTAATATTTACGATGTTCTCGACATTATTATCTTATTATTTATTAAAATTATAAATTTGTCGTATTTTCAATTTTTGTTTTGACGTGGCGGAAATTCATGTATTTTTGTTTATCGAAAAATGCTTACACTTATTTGTGAATGTAAGCCAAATGAGAATTACAAGCTTTTGTAGTGTCTAATAATATAACCAGATGTGCAGTCGAGTAACCTGTGCTTGAGGTTACACTTCATTTCAATTTACTTTCCCCCTCTTATGTAGCTTTTTGAAAAATGAAATTTTTTATTTCGCTACTTATTACTAATGTTCAGTATTATCTACGGTTTTCGACTCTCGATTGTTGTTATTGTTTATCAGTTTACGTGATTATAAAAGGAACGATGATATTTCGTCCGTCATGTATATGCGCGTATGATGATAATAATTGTCGAGATCAACATTAATAAACAGTATTTAAAGAGCAGCTAGCGCAATATCTCGGATAAATAGAAATAGATTCGCGTATTGCGAGTGAAAACAAAAAAATGACGCTTTAGACTCGCACGTCGACAAAAAAGCTGCAGCGATCTCTGGTAGTAAAGCGAGTAATAATTAAAATACGTATGGCACACATTCTCACACTCTTGTCCTTTTTTCACAAATATGAACTTTGGCACGTTACTTTGGCGTGAATAATGAATTTCTTTCGTTCAATCGTTTATCTATTCCTCGTGCAATTTTTCTGTAGCATACATTTACATGGTTACACACGTTTTCGCACGTACGTTAGTGGAATAAATATTGATGACGATTTTCATAGTAATAGCTGTGCCGGTGAAAATGAACTGCTGTTCCGATATTGCTGCTGCTGCTGATGTTACTGCTGTTATTGTTGTCGTTTCGAAGATGGTCAAGAATAGTTGAAGTTGCAGAAATAGTTTTAGTAGTAATAGTAGTAACAAGTAGTGATTTAATATTTGCTCTATGGCGTTTTTCGTTGATTCTCTTCACGAGTACATGGTGATGACTTCGCGTCCACTTCCCCGTACTATTAATACTCGCTCCAAACCCTCCGTGAGTACTTCCAAGAATTCCATGTCTGTATCAAAATAAAATTTAATCTCCATCCCGATAAAATTAAAAAAAATGTTTCACTTACAGTTAGATTCTCGCTCTATGCTAGTTTCTTTCGGTGGTCCTGGCAAGTTCAATATAACAAGCTGTGCATCATGACTCTTGTTGACAATCACCTCGTTCAATTTGAGCGCAGTATGCATGCTCCTGACATTATCCTCTCCACTAATAAAAAATTAATAAAACGAAAATGTCAAAACAAATTTCAAAAAATGTTCCCCAAAAGTAAAAAAAATTGAGCTCACGGTTGAAGTGGTTCGGCCTCGCCTTCTTGATCTTTGCTATTTTCAGTAGCCTCTCCATCGCCGGATGAGCTCTTCTCGCCGCTTTGCTTGTTGACGGGTTTTGGAGAATTTTCAGCTGATGATTTTTTCGACTCATCACCTTTTTCCTTTTCCTCGAGAGATGTGCTCTTATTTGAATCCGTTTGTTCGTCGCTAGTCTGTTGATTGTGCGGCTCCTGGAAACGTACTTTGGTCTGTTTCGGTTCGACGTTCTGGTGATGATGATCTACAATCGCTTGTACCTATTTAGTGTTAGCAAGAGAAAGGGGGAAAAAGATTGAAAAATGTTATTATAAGATCCAAATATTTGGAAGTTTTATAATTTAATAATTTGGTTTTCTCGACTGGTCTGTTGGAATATTCATATCTTTATCTGTGCTTGTTAATACAAACATGCTTTGTAAGAAAAAAATTCAATTTTGACTGATTAATTTGACGTTTATTAATCACACTTGTCTGTATTAACGTTTTTGATTCTGTTGAGAAATCACTTCGGCGGTGAAACTACGGCTATGTAAATTTAGCTTGTAAAGCACTATATGAAATTATAGAACATATAATATGAGAGATTATGTGTATCTGCTACATTCAACATGAAAGTGCCGTCTATATAATATATTTATAAGCTGAAAATGAACAGTAGAGATTTGGTGATATAGTAATTACTTGATATTTATCTTTTTTATTGATATAAATATTATTGATTATTTTGTTTTTATTGGTCCATAATTTCAGAAATGACGTCCACTCTAATAAGTCAGAAACCGGTTTCATTACAAATAGTAAAATTACTAATGCACCAAGAAAAAACTTGAAGTGTTTGTAGGCAAAAAGTTGACAATAAAGATGCCCTTGGGTATAAAACTGTAATTGTATCAACTTTTTTCCTCGTAAGTCATCTTTTGTAAAGTGCAGTGATTTTGCGGTTTTATGAAGTTGCACATGAATCATGATAACATCGTGGAAAATAAGTCATTCTAAAAAATAACAGCAAAATGATGGTTCGATGATGACGACAGAGGATACATATGCGGCGATTGATAATTAAATGTCTTGTGTAGACTGATGTTTGAATTTTTGAACGCGCACATTGCAAAAGGAAAAAAAATTTCATCGTGATAAGAGCGTGCTATACAGAAAACATTATATATGGTGATGAAAAATTTAGCAACATAAGAGCTTATGATTGATCTATCTGGCAGACTGACGGGCAGGGGGTTACAGGGGGTCGATCTGGAAAAGCTGTTTTTTTCTGGTGAAGTGAAGAAGAAACGAGAGAAACTGCATACGGCCAATAATGAGATGCGTTTGGTGCTCTCTGCTAAATAGCGACAGAGTTGTTTTTCCAGTATACAAAAAATTCATTGATAATAAATATAGATAAAAAAGAAACATTGAACATCGAGATTGCAGTAATGAAAAACAGTTGGGAGCCATTTGATTTGTTTTTGTTTTTTTAAGGGTATTCTGACAAACCGAAGTCGAGTTTCCATCGTCTGGTACCTCGTTGACATCCGACGGTGCCTGCCGACAGATAGATTAGATAGAGATATAGATGACCACATTGGGTGTGTGACGCACGTAGACACACGGAGCGCGCGCACACACACAGTATGACGTTTTGTATTTTTTGTTTTCAATACAACGACGCATCGTGCACAATACACACACGCGCAATGTTAGAAGGTAGTAGTAGGTAGGCAGTTTATCAGTAGTCGTGTAGAAGTCGTCGTAGTACGTAGTCGTAATTCGTAGCAGTTGTAGCAAAAGAAAAAACAGACACATAATCCGATCAGTCATTTGGATATATGTATTGTAGATATTTTTCTTTTCTTTTTTTTTGCATTTTTTGTACATAATCAATTATATTATAATAATTTATCTATATTTTATTTATGACATTAAATGTTGCCTCAAAATATAATTATTAAGCGTCAGAAAAATAACTTACGATTCCTATCGATTCCTTTTTGCTCAGATGCATCTCACGCAGCATTTGGTTTCTCTGCTCCATCAATAGCGTCCTCTCATAAGTATACGCCGAGATATCAGAATTCATCTATAACATCAATCGAACGCGGTTAGAAAATAATAATTTCTTTGAGCATTTCAAAAGACATACCATTTCTACAACGTCAACTTCGGCCTCGAGCCTGAGATCATACAAGAACTTCTTCAAATCCTTCTTCATTTGAATAGAATTATCCTCCAGCTGAGCAACGGTGAAGATCTTCATCTTGCAGTTCTTCCAGGTGCGGTGCTGTTTGAGCAGGAAGGGCAGAAGCATGAGCAGACCTCCGTCGTGGACGATCCACCAGACGTGAATTTCGCCGATGACCTTCTCCGTGGAATCCGGGAAGAAGTTGATGCCCTTGGGTACGATTAGTGCCATTTTAGCCGCGGTGACGGCACGCATCGTCTGCAAGAACACGTGCCAGTTGCGCTCGCTCTCCGTCTTGCTCCAGCTGTAAGGCCAGCCGAGAATGACGCAATTGGGCTTCATGCCACCAAGGCCGGTCGTCTGTACGAGCGAGCTCAATCCGTCGATTATGCTGCGTGACACGAGTACCTCGACAAAGCCTTTGACCTATGTGTGCGACACAAGATGATGTTGGAACGGAGTAAAAGGGGGTGGGGGTGGGGGAGGGAGGCGTTAAGTTCAAGTGGTTGAGCACGATTACACAAAGACTGCTCTGCGACACTTACCTTCTCCTCTTCCATGGTCCTTTTGAGCGCCTGTTTGACCGCAGCAGCGTCACCGGATCGTCGAATGTAATCACCGGGTATGACGCCCACAGCGATGGTGAGACCTTTGCTGGCTTTGAGCTGGCAAGCGAACGCGAACAATTTGCGATACTTGGGCACGAGGTCGTCGGTGATCTTGGACAGGATGATGATCTGCGGTCGCCAGTTCTTCGTGTGGGGCGGGCCTTCCTCTAGGCGCAGCAGGGAGTAGCGAGCCGCGGAGAGGGCCAGACCGCGTATGCCATCGCCCCATTCCTTCTCGGCGCCCCGGTACTCGATGTACTTGTAGATGCAGCCAGCCATGCCCATGGCGACGAGGGCGTAGTACCAGCTCGTCATGAACATTACGGCGATGCAGAGCGACAGTCCGATGAACGACAGACTCCAGTGATAATACCTATATGGAGAACGATTCGAATAGTCCAAGATGTTTTCGGTTCGCTTCGGTGTGCAGCGGTGTTTATACTCACTTGAATCGCGGACGCCAGTTGGGTGTACGCAGCAGGGTCTGCACAGCGCAAGCAAGATTGACGAAGCCGTAGCACATGAGGAAGAACATGGACAAGAGCGGGGCCAAGTAATCGACGTTGCCGAGGAGAATGCCGCACTGGCAGATGCCGATGGTGAGCACGAGGGCGCGAGTGGGCTCGCCACGACTCGAGCTCTTGGCGAACGGCGCCAGGAACGGTATGATCGAGTCCTTGGCGATGGCTTGCAGCAGCCTCGGGGCACCCGTCAATGACTGCAAACCTGCACCGAGGGTCGAGAGGAAGGAGCCAATGAGAATGACCCACTCGTTGGGCCAGGCTATGTTGGCGACCACCAACTTGCCACCGATACTCTGACCGAATTTATCTCGGAGCAGCAGATTGTCAACGGTACCGGCGAAGAGCAACACACAGGACAGGTAAACGGTCGATGTCGTTAAGATAGCGGCTATCGTACCGATGGGTATGGACTTTTGAGCATCGCGCAGATCGCCCGATCTGTTCGACCCAGCCATGATACCTACGCGTGATGAAAATTATTTTATATCGTTGCTCAGGGGCTTCGAGATGGTATATTATAGTTTGATTTTTAACTAACCTGTGACCGACGGGAAGAATATACCAATGAGGATGGTAAAGGTCGTAGTCAAGTCCACTTGGATCTGATTGAACGGACTACCGCCCATGTGATCGATATCTTCCGGTTTGCTGCCGCTTGCGATGTACATCCCTTCCTCTTGGAAACTTCCCAAAAGATTTTCTGTCATTTGAAAAAAAAAAGAAAAGAAAAAAACTCAATGTATAATGTGAAATAAAACACATTCGAAAATAAGGGTGAAAAATAACGAACCGACGAAGACTCCGCTGGCCAAGCCGCGAATGCCGTTCCTCACGGTGACGTTGTGCGTCAGATAGTAGGGATTGCACATCTCGCCCCGGGCGTTCGTGCAGAAGGTCTCGTTCAAAAAGACCGAGTACTTGCTGCAGTTGGTGGCTACGTCGATGTCCTTGAGCAGACGGTTGCCAAGCACGCACATTCTAAAAAGCGGCAACAAAAACAAAAAAAAAAAACACAACGCCATCGTTAAGTTTCGAATCAAGGCTTAATCAGCGTGAACAGTAGTAGTAGTAGTTATAATAGTACGCGCAAGCCTCATCAAACGCTAAGCTACATAATGATATCTTGCGTTTCTGTATGCGAGCATCCCATTAGCCGTTGTCTGTGCGTCGAGCTCCGCTTAATCACGTGTATTCTCTTCCTCGCCCCCCTCGCCCCCTTTCGCTCACGCGCTCGCGAGCTTTTCTACGTGTATCTTTTATTAGGTCAACGTGGAGCTGCTTTAGAAATGCAGATTTGCCCTCTCGGTGCTCTCGCGCGCGCTCGCTCGCTCTTTTCCCGTGCCGTTTCGTGAAAGAACGCGAAATATGCTTTAGAAGGAAAAGATTATTACGAACGTATAATATTATGCGCGCGGCTTGAGAAACTTGCTCCCTTTCTGTATTTTCTTCCGTCTTTTTTCTCTTGCCTTTCTCTTGCCTTACTCCTTTGCTGCGCGTGAGCTCGAGTTGCGGTCAGCGTGGCAGAAAGCCAGCAAAATATTTTTCGCCCCTAATTTATTACGCGCGGATTCGTCGTAAATTGTAATCATAAAGCGACTTGTATATTGCCACGGTGTGGCGGCGGCGACAACTCCCTGAATTTATGTTGCGCGTATGCCGCGTGAACTTTCCAATGTACAGCGAACGAATGCTAAAGCTCGATCCTCGCGTTTTATGCGTATTTATGAATTTACTTTAGCCTATCGTTGCCATTCCAGTTGTAGAATAGGCCGATGTACACGGCGATGATGGAACAAATGACGCAGGCCAGGGCCACCGAGGCGAACTTATTGACGAATTTCACACCGACGTAGACGATCAGTCCCATGACGATGAGCAAACCCGTCCCGTAGACCCGAAAATTGTTGTACATTATGCTCGGATCCTTGGTGAAGTCGCCAAATATGCTCAAACTGGGCGCCATGTACGTCTGTGAGAAAGGAAACGTTTGAGTGATATATTTCAAAAGCATTTGTATCATTGTTCACTTTTTAATACTTACCAGGACGATTTCCACCGCACCGATAATGTACATGGCAGCTGCAAGCGTAGTGCCCGTGTAGAACAGCATGCCGACCGCCCCGCCGAATTCCGGGCCTAAACTTCTCGATATCATGAAGTAAGACCCACCAGCAGGTACGACGCCGTTCGTCGCGATCGCGCTCATGCTTATCGCTGTCAGCATCGTCTAGCGAACGAAAGGAAAAAGTGCCGTGAGAAAATGTTTCGAGGATAGAAATGCAGCGTGATGTGAAAAAAATCAAAAGTATCCTTACGACGCAGCAACATGTTAGAACGATGAGAAAGCCTTGGATAGCACCTGCGGTACCCACGACCCACGTCAACCGAATGAAAAGAATGACACCGAAGATGTTCTGGATGCAGGGCAGATAGACGCCGATGAGGGTGCCCATATTGGCCCCGCCGGTTTTGCCTCCCGCGGGCGGTGTCTTGGCATCGGGATCGACGGGCGCCGGTATCGTGTTGGTGTACTCCGATAGGCTCTTGAGCAGCGTCGCCGCCCTTGGTCTGTGTTCGAATTCATCCTGCGGACGAGAGAAAACAAAAGTCCATTTTCGTGAGTTTAAATGCATTCCGCGAGAGAAAAGAAGGAGAGACTCTTTTTATGCGCATCTCATTTTCAAGAGAAGTAAAATCTCTGCGCCAGACTAAAATAAAAAGCTCTTGAATCACTTCTTCGACACGGTAATCAAGATTTCACGCGCAAGAGCAAACAAAAAAGGAAGGGGGAAAAAATAGATACGCGACGAAGGAATAAAAAAAGACGTACAACTTCGTCTTATCGTGGGAGTTGGCGAGCATCGTATATATACAGTCGAGAGCATCGCAGAGAGAGAGAGAGAGAGAGAGAGAGAGAAAATGCTAAAAGTTTTTTACCCTTAATCTTCTGCTAACAACTGTTGAGGAAGCGACAAGGCAAAAGTATAAATACTCGTATAATGGAAAAATTGTGTCAGAATTTATCAGTGCAATAGTTACAAGCGGTACTCGAGTAATCTTGAGCGTTCTCTTTACTGATAAAATTGTAAAAAATTTTATGTTACATAATTCATTTAAATTTTAAATTACTCGATCACGTGTATTAAGTTATGCATTAAGTTTGCAAATTAAAACGTCAATACTAACTGTGTTTAAAATTAGCGAATCATAATCAAGTTCTACTTTTAGTCGAGTTTAAATGGTAATTTTTTTCATGGGAAAATTTTAAATCATTCCAACTTTTTACAACTGTTCGTAGTTATAAAAATACAAGTGACAAAACCGAATTTATGTCTTTAATAACATAAATCATATAAACAAAACCGTAATCTGCATCTAGCGAAGTTTTCTAGACTCTCTCAACGACTTGAAAATACGATTCAACTCTGACATAAAAGCGCGGGAAGGACAAAAGTTAGGGAAACCCCAAGGGAAAAAGCAGCAGAGAGTAACAAAAAAAGTGTGCACTCGATATAAGTATGTCACTAAAGTACAATGCGCATTCGTCGTTCTCCATTCATTCTTTATCGGGGCAATCCAACGGGTATTAGATTTTCGAGTTTTGTATAAAACGTCACAGTTTTTTTTTATACATGATCGTGCGCATTTTCAGAATCATAGTCTGAGTAACATTGAACAAATCGAGGGTAAAGAAAATAAATGCTCGCTCAATAGCAATAAGTACACACGTTGCAAAAAAAAAGGATGAAGAAAAATTGAAAAAAGCAAACTTCAGCTTCTTTACGGCATTGTCGTGAGTCTCCAAGAGAATTACAATCTTAAATTACAGTATAAAACCATACAACGAAGCAGAAGGCAGCATGATGCTTCGGAAGACTTTGTAGGATTATATTATGATAGAAGTATAAGCGACCTTCAGGTTGCGAAATCCTATTGCCACAAGGTGGATGGTATATTTTGCCCCGATGTTCAGAATAAGATCTCTCCACCTCCTTTACTTTGCATTTTCAAGGCACACATTTTTAATATCCAAACTCGCTCGCATCTTCGGATTATCTTACCCTGTAGAGACGTGTAAAAAGTTTATTAGAAATACCAACCAGCTGATTAAATTAATTATCGAAGCTAAAGCCATCGTGTCTATAACGTTATTCAGCAAGTGCAAACGCAGAAAGTTCGCGGGCAGACGAAAAACTCCTTGACCTCGAAAAACACGAAAAAGCACTTATTACTATTCGCTAATGAAGCACCAGATCGACCTGCGGCGCGTGGCGAAGCAAAAGAGGAGGAGAAGAAGAAGATGATGAAGGAGAAGAAAAAAACTACTCGATCTTAAAATAAACTTGTTTAAAGGTAAGTGAGAGTGTATATATACGCATCATTGACAGTGTGTTATGACGTAATTGAAAAAGCGACATTGCTATTTGGCCTGGCAAAATTCGTTAATACGCGAGATGAAGATGCTTTTCAACCGCGCCCTGAAGAACGATCCTATACTACGACGGTGAAATATACGAAAACATATAACATTTCGTAAAAATAATTCTTTGGGATGAAAAACTACTCGCAGAAATTTACACGACTTTTTACCGCGAATCTTATATACGTAAAAGTCAAATCTCCAGGGAATCCACTTTTTTCCGTCAGACTTACGCGTACTATATATATTATATCTTTTTTTTACAACTAGGCTTCCATTCGGAGAAACAAAGTTATACCTAGTGGCAGAGAAGAAAATTGAATTGAGTTTTTTTTCTCAATTCCTCGAGACCTCTAAAACTTTAGAATTATGTCATTGGATAAAAACGTTTTCATGTCGTTAATAAAATCGTTTAATTACGAGGAGCTACGGGAAAAAATCAAAGTACGACTTGCAAATACCAAGGTCAAATTTATTCGCGCAACTTACTAATTTCCGTTACTCATGAATTTGCGCGAGCGATCATTCATCCGTTAACGCGCGTTCGGTTCTCTAATTTCTTTTTTTAACTTTTAATTGCTATAACACAGTTCGTTCTGTGTCATGAAAGTTTCACGAGAAATTTGCATGCGTTTTTCATTTGCGACTCATGCGTTATACGTTGAAGTAGTTAAAAAAAAAGATACGATTTTCAATCACAATCTTCCTCTTTTGCTCTCATACTCAAAGTCGAAAAATTAAAAAAGTACAGTCGCTTAAGCTGCGTGGGTGTGTGTTTGGGTGTGTACATGTGAGATTGTACGCGAGAGCTGCTACAAGGGAGCTCAGATGACCTCGCTTCTGGGGTGTGAATCGATTTTTTACTTTTTTTTTCGCGTCTAACACGCGCATATATTAAGAAACTTTTTTGCCTTCTCCGTCAAACAACGATTAGTCACATTTTAATTTTTTTTCTTCTTTACTCAAGAGTATATTTTTTTTGCTCGACGCCGTACATAATAATTAAAAAGTTGAATGAGTCAAAAAGTTTATTCGAGATCAAAGAGTATAATGGAATCTAAGTTATGCGCCTAATTCAAGTTGGCGACATTTCACTTCTCAAAGTGTATATATATAATATTCTCGGCACAGCTGGACTTTTCCCCACTCTCTCCTCTTGCGAAACTTCGCAGTAGCTTCGCGCTGCAGTTGGACACAGATGAATGCAATTTAAACAATACCCGGATCCGAGAATTTTCCCCAGGTTTCCGGCGAAAGGATTCCAAAACTATTATGTACATAATTCCTTTATTGTTGCAAAGATGGCAGCTATACGGCTACGTGCGCATATTATTGTGCAACGCGATGGGTGACAATATCGAATGCGAAGTTTCCGAGAGTGTATCGTTGAAAAAGGTGATACCCTATAAATCAGCGGACTCGCGACATATTGCCGTATACAGTCGAATAAATACGTATAAAATGATCGCGAGATCTCGGCTATATCCGACAGCATAAATGAGCAGCGTGTATTTACAAACTGATCAGAGTCCAAATTAATCTAATTAATAAATGTACGTCTCCGATAAATACAGGGTGGTCTAGCAAAAATTCTCCTATAAATTCACGTCCATTTTCATTAAAACTCCAGTTATATATTCCCGCGTGTGTGTGAATATAACGCGCGACTGTGTGAGCGCACATACACAGTGGCACGGGCAGCTCGGGGCATTTTCATATCGAAACTCGGGAGCTATACTATGTGTGCAAGAGAAAGCTAATAGCTTTGAGATATGTCTCGTCTATGCGTTCGCTCCATTGCGTACGCGCATTAATCATGTGCAGTTGCATACAGACGTTCATACGCATGGCTGAGGCTGCAGGCTTTGCTGTGGCCCCGGCGTGCTTGACTGCCCTTTTCCCCGCGCGCGATTGCACAACCAGGCACGAATTTCTCGCGTTCCTTTCTCGAGATGAAAATATTAATTTGGAAATAAACATCGCGCGTTTCTAGTAATGTATACGTTCGGTGAAAATTTCTTTTGTAATTCATATTCGCGTTTAATTGGATAAAAATTCCGGTAATTAGGTTTTACAGCTGCAACGACTTTATTTACGTCATCATTTTTCAATTCTATGCTTGTACATCTTTTTCTCTCTCCCTCGATATACGCTATATTGTACATCATATTATCGATCCGATCAGCCGCCAAAGTTTTCTCACTCCGGCTGGCGCACAATCTGCCAGCATGTCTGCCGTCTGACCGTATATCTGGCGAAACTACTTAATCTCGCGCAAATATCTTATCGAATTTAAAATACTTAAAATTTCAACAGATGGCTCGTAATATTTATTCTCGTCTTGCTTTTTTTCCCAGTTCCAGCGTCCATAATACAATTCGATACATTTTCCTGCCACTATAAAAACGCGCTCTCCATGGTCGAGGGAATTCGCTGACTGTGGCGCGAGGCGAAAAATTAATTTCGACACATAAAGACCGAAAGGGAGAGACCGTGTCGTGTGTCTGAGATGCGGCGAATCTTGCATAATCAAGTGACAGCATTCGCGCGCTCGTGAGTGCGCGTCTATAAAGCCGGAGCGTGAATCGGGTCAAGTGCTAGCACACTCGTGAGCTTTAGCTGCTGCGCCTTGTATATGTGTATGTACGTACACGTACATATGTATCGGATATCTGTGTTTTGTGCCTTGCGAGCTTCGCACATTTTATTGAAGAGTTTTCTCTCTTTTTCGCTCTCTCTCTCTTTCTCTCTGACGCGAGCGGCAGCAGCAGCAGCGCATAGTTGCTGCTGTGGACAAAAAAAGAGAAAGAAGAAAGTTGGGAGCGATAATGGGGTCGCACAGAGCCAAGGCTATACAACTACTGTGTACGACAACGACTAAGCGATGACGAGTTAGCAGTTTTCTTTTCACTTGTAGAAAAAGACGAGCGGCGCGCGATTTGATTCCAGTTCCGTGTAGATACGATCGCACGACGAGGAGCAACGTTAACTCGAGCTTCATAAGAAAAACTTATTTATATGCGTAGCTGATTAATATTCCCCATGTTGCGTGCGCGGTGGTTAGGCGGAGCCCCACTCTCTATAGTTACACATTACTCAAAAGTTCAGCTAAACTTCGGCACTTAAAGTTTTCTCTTTCTTTGCAGATGCTGATATTTTAGTACCCAACGTTGGGCTTTATGTGCTTAGTCAAATGTCGGGCGCTGATTAACATATAGAACCGCTCGAAATGGTCGTTAAACTGAGCGCTTATGTCCACAGACACATACATACACACACACACACACACACATACACACACACGTGCACGTACGCGTGCAAGCGAAGCTTGATCCATATTCAATTTAAAAATTTCAATATCGCTTTGAAAAATCAAATACTCTAGCCTTCGGGGCGGGGAGAGGTACTGTAGCACACTTGTGCGGGTTGCGCCCGGACGATTTAGTATGTGTAATCGAAAGTCGACGAGGAGGGTTGTCCCGATGTGGGAATATATAGTGAAAAAAAATCGTATTTTTCAACGCTTCGATATACCTACACGAAGATTAGCCGTATATAGCAGAGGATATTTATAGCATAAATAAGTTTAATATCCAATCTATGCTGCGTTATTATTTCGCTTACATGCATATTTTTTATTTTGAATTTTTTCACCCTTCGCATCGCAGTATCGATACACTATCGTGAAAATTTAATAAACTTGGATTTTGCATGGAAATAGTGTCTGCGAGTGAACGAATTTTCGTGAAGCGATACGTTTAATAGGTCTCCAAATAAAAAACGAATAAAAAATACACATCTTTGCCTCTCAAGGAAGCTAAACTCTAATCTTGGCTGAGGTGTAATGTGTGAAACACAAAAGAACTTTGCAGACGGAGTATACGCGATAAGGCGTGAGAGAGAGAGAGAGAGAGAGAGAACGAGAAGAGAGAAAAAGTAGGACGGAACGGAAGGCCGCGGGCTGGCGAGAAGATAGACTCCTTCATTAGGGCTAGAAGCAAACGCCACAGCTGCGCGACAATTAGGAGTGGCTGGTGAAAGATAGCCAAGGCTGCAGACGACGACTCTTTGTCTGCTGCACTGCCTGCAAGTAAAGGAGAAAGAGAGAGAGAGAGAGAGAGAGAGAAAGAAACGTCGATCGCTTCTTCTCCTCCTTAGCTTCTCCTCCTTCTTGCCTTCTCCATTACAACGATATTCGTTAGCGTTCGAGCTTGAAATTCTCGAGCTTTCAATTTTCTTATCTTCATTTTTCTGTGATTGAACTTGCAATTTATACACATAAATCGAGTTTTAGCTTTCGATTATTCTCTCGGATAAGTGCTCACGGCTGTAATTATACAATTATACTCTCGAGGTTTCGAGATCAAAGCCAGCGCTCTACAGCTTTGGCAAGTAGTAGTTTTCGATATTTTAGCAAAGTTTGCCTTCAAGTGTCTTTCGCGATGAAAATAAACTCAAGAGGGAAAGAGCTGTAAAGACAGAAAAGCTAGCAATTCGCGAAAGGATATCAAAAGAGCTTGGCATTTCAATCTGCCTGAAAGAATCGCAGCCAAGCATATCGCGCGAGTTATGTACGACAAAAAAAATGAAAAAAAAAAAACGTTAATGCATAATAAAAGTCGGAGCTCGAGCTACACCGGGCCATGTACAGTTGTACGATCACGCTCGAGATACACTTTTGCAGATTGCTGCTCCGTTTTAAAGCTACATGGAGCTTTTGAGCTTGACAAGGGTCAGTTGCAAACATCAACAAACAACGAAAAAACAAAATCAAAGGTTTTTATTTGCTGCAATCGGACGAACAAACAGATGTATTTTATCGGATTCATTCGAAACGATCGGTCAAAATATGAGGAGGCACACTGTATACTTTTCCGTTTTACGCATTTGCGAGTATAATGGCACGTAAGCGGATAAAGAACTCTTTTGCTCGTGACCACACGAATTTTGCATCTTTTGATCGCCGAGGCAAAAATAAGAATGTATATTCGAACGGTATATACTCACTTTGTACAAGTAAAGCTGTCCGTATTCGGCTCCATCCTTGGCGTCGCCGCTGACTATTGGCTCTCCGTCGCCACCGGCATCGCTGACATCACCTGCGAAAACACAATTAAAAATTGGTGTTACTACTAAAACAGATATGAGATCGCATTATTTACTTTCGCTCATATAGATTTTACCAGTCGGATTCAAAAGGGCAAATTGAATCAGTGCATCGATATAAGCTATAATTATATACAGTCCGTTCTATAGCTGAAAATATATTTTCGCATTGTCCACACCTGATTAAAACGTGTCAATAATCGCACGGCAGGTGTGTGTGTGTGCACCAAGCTGTAAGCGCAAATAAAGTGGCACGTTTGCAAATCAAATCCTGCTCTCAAAGTTGTTTTCAATTCCGAATTCGCACATACAGTTTCATATATATGTACTTTATAGGCATTTGTACGAAAAGCTTCGATCGTTATGTACTCGCACGCACAGAGTGCACATATCCACATCTGGCCGTCGTGTATACAGATTAGAATTCACAAATTAACACGTAGCGAGCGCGTGCTCCCTTTGTTATATTACTAATGGATAAATGTGTGTGTGTGTGTGTGTGTGTGTGTGTGTGTGTGTGTGTGTGTGTGTGTGTGTGTGTGTGTGTGTGTGTGTGTGTGTGTGTGTGTGTGTGTGTGTGTGTGTGTGTGTGTGTGTGTGTGTGTGTGTGTGTGTGTGTGTGTGTGTGTGTGTGTGTGTGTGTGTGTGTGTGTGTGTGTGTGTGTGTGTGTGTGTGTGTGTGTGTGTGTGTGTGTGTGTGTGTGTGTGTGTGTGTGTGTGTGTGTGTGTGTGTGTGTGTGTGTGTGTGTGTGTGTGTGTGTGTGTGTGTGTGTGTGTGTGTGTGTGTGTGTGTGTGTGTGTGTGTGTGTGTGTGTGTGTGTGTGTGTGTGTGTGTGTGTGTGTGTGTGTGTGTGTGTGTGTGTGTGTGTGTGTGTGTGTGTGTGTGTGTGTGTGTGTGTGTGTGTGTGTGTGTGTGTGTGTGTGTGTGTGTGTGTGTGTGTGTGTGTGTGTGTGTGTGTGTGTGTGTGTGTGTGTGTGTGTGTGTGTGTGTGTGTGTGTGTGTGTGTGTGTGTGTGTGTGTGTGTGTGTGTGTGTGTGTGTGTGTGTGTGTGTGTGTGTGTGTGTGTGTGTGTGTGTGTGTGTGTGTGTGTGTGTGTGTGTGTGTGTGTGTGTGTGTGTGTGTGTGTGTGTGTGTGTGTGTGTGTGTGTGTGTGTGTGTGTGTGTGTGTGTGTGTGTGTGTGTGTGTGTGTGTGTGTGTGTGTGTGTGTGTGTGTGTGTGTGTGTGTGTGTGTGTGTGTGTGTGTGTGTGTGTGTGTGTGTGTGTGTGTGTGTGTGTGTGTGTGTGTGTGTGTGTGTGTGTGTGTGTGTGTGTGTGTGTGTGTGTGTGTGTGTGTGTGTGTGTGTGTGTGTGTGTGTGTGTGTGTGTGTGTGTGTGTGTGTGTGTGTGTGTGTGTGTGTGTGTGTGTGTGTGTGTGTGTGTGTGTGTGTGTGTGTGTGTGTGTGTGTGTGTGTGTGTGTGTGTGTGTGTGTGTGTGTGTGTGTGTGTGTGTGTGTGTGTGTGTGTGTGTGTGTGTGTGTGTGTGTGTGTGTGTGTGTGTGTGTGTGTGTGTGTGTGTGTGTGTGTGTGTGTGTGTGTGTGTGTGTGTGTGTGTGTGTGTGTGTGTGTGTGTGTGTGTGTGTGTGTGTGTGTGTGTGTGTGTGTGTGTGTGTGTGTGTGTGTGTGTGTGTGTGTGTGTGTGTGTGTGTGTGTGTGTGTGTGTGTGTGTGTGTGTGTGTGTGTGTGTGTGTGTGTGTGTGTGTGTGTGTGTGTGTGTGTGTGTGTGTGTGTGTGTGTGTGTGTGTGTGTGTGTGTGTGTGTGTGTGTGTGTGTGTGTGTGTGTGTGTGTGTGTGTGTGTGTGTGTGTGTGTGTGTGTGTGTGTGTGTGTGTGTGTGTGTGTGTGTGTGTGTGTGTGTGTGTGTGTGTGTGTGTGTGTGTGTGTGTGTGTGTGTGTGTGTGTGTGTGTGTGTGTGTGTGTGTGTGTGTGTGTGTGTGTGTGTGTGTGTGTGTGTGTGTGTGTGTGTGTGTGTGTGTGTGTGTGTGTGTGTGTGTGTGTGTGTGTGTGTGTGTGTGTGTGTGTGTGTGTGTGTGTGTGTGTGTGTGTGTGTGTGTGTGTGTGTGTGTGTGTGTGTGTGTGTGTGTGTGTGTGTGTGTGTGTGTGTGTGTGTGTGTGTGTGTGTGTGTGTGTGTGTGTGTGTGTGTGTGTGTGTGTGTGTGTGTGTGTGTGTGTGTGTGTGTGTGTGTGTGTGTGTGTGTGTGTGTGTGTGTGTGTGTGTGTGTGTGTGTGTGTGTGTGTGTGTGTGTGTGTGTGTGTGTGTGTGTGTGTGTGTGTGTGTGTGTGTGTGTGTGTGTGTGTGTGTGTGTGTGTGTGTGTGTGTGTGTGTGTGTGTGTGTGTGTGTGTGTGTGTGTGTGTGTGTGTGTGTGTGTGTGTGTGTGTGTGTGTGTGTGTGTGTGTGTGTGTGTGTGTGTGTGTGTGTGTGTGTGTGTGTGTGTGTGTGTGTGTGTGTGTGTGTGTGTGTGTGTGTGTGTGTGTGTGTGTGTGTGTGTGTGTGTGTGTGTGTGTGTGTGTGTGTGTGTGTGTGNGTGACACACTCGTCCAAGTCCTTGATCTCGATCATGGACGTGTGCTGCAGGGCACTGGCTGTGGCTGCGGCGCCAAGCACCTTACCAAGCTCTTCGCCGAGGTCGGAGGCATTATGCACGCCTTTCTTCAATTGCAGCACCAAGGCACCCGCGGCGCTGCGTCTGATGTTGTTTACGCTGCTGCCGACAGTCTGCTGCAGCGCCTGCTCTCCTTTGAGCTTCTTTAGGATATCCGCATACGTAGACGGATCACTTGCCTTGATGATAATTGCATCCGGCCGCTGGTGAACCCGGCGATGCGGTGGACGCGGCTTCGGGGCCCGACGGGCAGGATCATCGTTGGCTGGCATCGGGGGCTGTGGCTTGCGCCGCTGACGTCGTTGGCGGCCCACAAGGACGAAGTCGTCGCAGTCCTCGGCGACGTTGTTGTTCTCGTCCGTCCGTGTGGGGCCCGAGACACCTGCGCTACGCTTTGGCGGTACGCGCATCTCCGGTGACGAATCCGCAGGCCGCTTGTTCTTCGCACCACCCGAGAACAACGAGGGAGTGCCAACCGCCTTATCCGCTGTGGGGGGGCGAGGTGGCACTTGGCTCGCCAGCGACTTCTCCAACGCTGCGAGAGCCATACCCAGGCTCAGCCGGTAGCTGTTTATTTCCTTGTGGAGGTTGGACTTGCCTTGTATGAACTGGCCAAGTCCCCGTATAAGGCCGTCCATCCGCCCCAGTTTGTCCTCCATTGTCCCGGTTGCGAATTCCGCGGGTGACGGGAGCTTGAAATCTTTCTCCTTGCAATGCAGAGGAGCGCCGATTATCCTCTGCGTAATCGACTCTACCGTTGCGCAAGGAGACATCCACAGCGACGAGAGCGAGCTAGGCTTAACCAGGCTCGGCGTGCTGGGTCTCGCGTCCGATGTCCGCCCCTGCGGGCTCCGCAGCCCGTCATTCACGGCTGCTGCCATGCCGCGAGTAGCGCACGCCTTCGGTGTTCGCGCCACGGCACGAGGCAAGAACTCACACCAGCGCGCGGAGCTCACACCGACAGTACAGTACGCGGGAAAACACAGAGCAGTGGAAAAAACACCACTGCAGCTGTACACGCACTGCTACAGGTCTGTACACACGTGTACCGACGCGGCGCGTCAATCTACACACTTGGTGCACACACAAACACTTTTGCACCACGTATGACCGCACTAGGAATTAAAACACAGGAGCGCGAGCAACACACGTCCTATACGCTTTCTTGTCCNTGTGTGTGTGTGTGTGTGTGTGTGTGTGTGTGTGTGTGTGTGTGTGTGTGTGTGGCTTATACGGACTAAGCACAGAGGAGAATTGCATTCAGAGTATATATGGAGCACGTGAATATCATAATAGTTTGTACCACACATGTACTTCGGTCGAGAGGTCAAAGCGTTTTTGAATTCTATACAACGTCGGGAGAGAGAGTACCTCGGTGTGCATAGTGTGCGAATTTCGTGCGCGACATTGTCGGCAACCGACTAGCACCTCAATATTCTCCTCCTGGCTTTTCGACGAATAAACGCGCGTACTTTGCCCAGATCGCCTTTGTTTCTTCAGTCAATCCCTCGACCCGGCCGAATCGATAAATTTCATTTCTCCGAACGTGTGCGACGAGTATATGTGTATAAAAAAAGTGCAGCGCGTAAAGTACTCAAGCTCCCGGGCAAAAGCCTTTAAACGCTCTTACATAAATAAACCCTTCTCCCGTCGATGTGTGCGCGAGCAAGTGCTATGGTTTTATACATTATATATGTGTATGTACCTCTCTCTCTCATTTTTTTTCTGTAGCGCGCACATTGAACGTACAATCGTCGCGCAGACGTTACGCGATATCTCTTTCTTTTTCTCGTCCCATCTTACGTCATGGATTAAATGCTAGAAAAAAAATAAGCCCTTCAATTTTCGTCTCGGATTACTTCATTAATCAAAATTTGTTCATGGGCTTGCTACAGGCTCGTAAGCGCAGCCGTTTAACGGCCAGGATCGAGTATCCTTTTACACAGTAGCGGTCATAGGTTGGTTTATCCTTTCTCTGTGTCTTCTCTCAGCGAGGAAGACTACGTGTCACTGTATTCGCGCGAGAGCAACGAATCACTGTACACAAGGCCGTGCAGTAGTAGCCAGCCGCAGTGTTATAAATAATTTAAAGCGCCGGTAATAGCAGAGGGCTTGAATTACTTTGAAAAGCGTCGAGCAAGAGATTTTCTTTGAAGATACAAAGCTAAGTGGGTATCGCGAGCAACGCGAGTTTTCACTCGGCTCGACTTTTCTCTCATTTGCAGAGTTTATGCTTTTAACGAATCAGAGGGAGAGAGAGGCAAGAATCTCTTAATTGATAAATACGACTGCACGGCACGAGTGTGCAAAGTAAGCGACGTGTAAAATTGTTTCGATAAAGGAAGCCAGGAGTGGATTATTAATCAGCGAGAACGAAATGTGTATAAAGAAAGAGCTCGTTCGCAGCAAAGAAAATCACTTGGCTCGGTATTGCACTCAACGCAACAGTGTATATAGTATACAGCATGGGTAAATTATTGAGTTAGTATATGTTTACCGATCGCCTTTTTTTCTCGCACGTGCATCTTCGATTCGATGCCAGATGTTAATGCGAGTACATTTGATATACACTCGGAAGGCGTTCGAGCTTTTTCCTGTCCATTAACACCCTATACAGCGTCAAACGAACTAGTATTTTCACCGTATAACATTATATCTATACGTATCGACAAATTGCGTTGCAAAAAAAAGCAGTACGGCCGTAGCGCAGCATGACAACAACGAAGCTAAAGCTCGGAACGGAATAAGAAAGTACCCGAGTAAAAAAGTAGAGCGAATCTCGTCTGCGTCGTCGTCGTCGTCGTCGTCGAGTTTCTCGAGACTCCGTGCAGTGCGCGCGGACAATTGAATTTCGTTCGCGCTCGCCTCGTGCTGTCTGTTTGTATGCGCGCGATAATACGTAACTCGAGGAAACGGCGAGTGATATAAGCCGGAGCTGCTCAGTGAAATGTTGTAACCCGCTGCTCCTCCGTCCTTCGCAACTGCACTGTGTGACACAGCAGTTGCAGGCGACGGCAGCGGCGGCAGCAGTAGCAAGCTCGAGAGTGATTTACAGAAATAATGCGAATTGCTTTTTCTTTTCGACGCGAGTCAAATTACGTATACGCGAGGATTGCCGCCTTGGGATGTTTTTTTCTTCTTCTTCTTCTTCTTCTTCTTCGTCGATCGTCTAATACAAATATTTGCGGAGCGGCACGTTTTGCGGCGTGCGCGTTCTACGTGCCGAGATCCTCCGGCGTGTGGCAGCCCCAACAACTGCATTATCAACGATAAACTCGTATAAAGTTCCGAAAAGGACATTTAGCTTATGCTGGCAAAATATATAAAGTCGTCGCTAGCGCGCGCGCTGAGCGGCATCGACAAAGAATCGAAGCTGGATGTGCCTCGCGCGGATAATCAAAAGCAAAGCGCCACACGCGGTACAACACACGAGAAGCATCGAAAACTAGAAGTTGGCAAACTGGGTCGGTTACTGCAGTTATATACGTATATATTATACGTTCGACGCGATTGGATCAAATGTACAAATACAAACACTCATGAACATTATACGTATAGAGAGCAAGTAGTCCTTTCAATGTACACGCCTACGTAAGCGCGTACAGCGCCCGACAAGAGATACAAACGAAAGTAGAGAAAACGTGTCCCCTGACAGATGCTGATACCGTTGCGAGTAGTACCTCTCAGCTCTCTCTCTCTCTCTCTCTCTCTCTCTCTCTCTCTCTCTCTCTCTTTCTCTCTCTTTCTATGCATCAAGGTCATACATTCCATCGTCGCGTCGGCCGATTCTCAATATACCCACACACACACACACCAGTAAAAAAACAACAGCGCCAAGTTATGCATTTGCTGACATTCGTACACGTGTGATTATGTATGTATCTATATACGCGAATGAGAAGATGAGAAAAGAATGCACAGGCAAGTTGGCAAGGATAAAGAGCAAGCCAGTGCCGAGTGCTTGTACGTGTATAAGCTCAACATCTTTTTTACCCTTCTTTTTCTTATTCTTCATTTTGTACCAGGTGCCCTTTATAGATACATCATTTTCGACAATAAGTGGAATTTTGGACCGAGAATATGCATGCGAAGTTATATATTGTCATTTTTTTGCCGTAACTCCAATAACAACAGCCGAAACAACAACAACAACAACCAAGTTTTGCCACGCGTCCAGAATCCTCGAATAAACAGCGTGGCTAAATTAGTTTTCCGCAGGACTTTTGTATAGCTCCTTCATCAAGACAAATAATATATATATAGCAACCCTGGCTTGGCCTCGAAACCACATGCACAGGCTGTATACAGCCGCAGAGTTGCAGAGGAAGAGAGACTCGCACAAGTTACAGCAACCGAGATTTTCAACGCTACCTTGTTGAATTAAATTGTTTAAAGGTCTAAACCAACTTAGCCAAGTTGGCGATGCGAAATCGTAAAATGTTTTCCCTCTCGTAAGCTCTTAGGTATAATTAGCAGAGCAGAAAATTTTACTCGCGGGAAAAAGATAAATTGACATTGGAATTTTTCGAGCGCGGCGGAATATCGAGCAATTGGAGAAAAGCACTTCAGATCCTGAAGTATTACCCATACGGCCAGCATACGTGAAGAATAGAGAAAGAAGTGTGTATATGTGTGTACCAGGCGAGCAACGAGTGTTTTTCCTCTCCGACCGTTGTTTCCGCTTCTGAGCTTTTGTCTTCTATGCTTCGGAAAGGATCGATCTCTTTTTTTTTGTCTTCTTCTTTTATCGCAATGTAGGTGAGAAAAAGCAGCTATAGAGAGAAAGAGAGAGAGGGACAGAGAACAAAAAATATTGTTACGGCGATCGTTAACGCGAGAGTAAGAAGTGACAGCGTTTCTCAACCCATCAGCGCTGATTGTTATAACTATTGCAAAAGTTTATGCCATCGAACGCTTGATAAAGAATTGAGTGTAATTATCGCTTAACGCTACTCCCTTTTTTTTCCTTCTTTTTCCCTTCTTTCTCTCGTCCTCTTATCCGAATTATTGGTACGCTCGTTGATACATCGATACTATATATCGCGCAACATTAATGAGACTTGAGCTTTTTCTCTCCTAACGAACGTCTTAATTTGACGATCGAGCTTTTTTGTGCGAAAATAAACAGGTACGATATATACCGGTACGCCGTGTGAAAACGTCGCATTATAAATGACGTCAAGCTGGCAGAGAGAATGAGAGAGAGAGAGAGAGAGAGAAAGAGAGAGCAAGGGAAAGACAAAGCTGTATAGCTGCGACGAGCATAAGCTCAATTAATACTCATCAATTATGTGGAAACTACGTAGAGTGATAATGATTGGACAAATTTATCAAAGCGTAAAAGAGCCCCGATAGGTTTTAATAATTCTCCACACGAGCGTGAGCACACGATTCGATCACGATTGCGCGTCTCTGTGTGTGGATAAATTTAGATTCGAGAGTTATGACGGTTAAATTGACATAGTGAGTGCGTGGCACGAGTCCGTTAAACGGCTTGAAGGATTATTATTAGCTGCGCTCGGTGAGGAATTGCGATTAATTTGAATTTTCTTTTTGTCGAGAAACGTCCCATACATCGTCCAGGAATTACGCGCCGTACCACGTGAGTTTTATAACGGTCGAGGGCTTCTTCTTTATACGCTCGATTGCTGTTACCATTCGAGAGATCGTAAATATCTCTCTCTCGGAGCGGGAGGCGATCGAAAAGTTGTAAAAAATTATTAGCGCATCATTTTTCGAGCGACGGTATACTTTAAACTGAAAATAGCGAGAAAAAAAGTTGAAAGCACAAAAAAGTAGTAAGTCTACGGCGCATCGATTTCTTTCTCCTCGCGTGTAGCAGCAACGGTGGTATGGTATAGGGCCGAGCAGCTATTGAAAGTATCAGAATAAATAGTGGCTGGGATCGACGGAGAGCACAAATCGGTGCTGTACACACTTATATATATACATTTTTTTTATCGTCCTACTTCTAGACACACAGAATCGCGCACAAGAGTAGTAAAAGGAGTAAAAAAAAAGGAGAAGAAGGAAGAAGTTCGAAAGCTCGCAAGCTCTTAGCCTTGTATATTGTTGGTATCGGTAGCGCGCGCGCGTTGAACTTTTATTTTCATTATAGCCGTGGTACAGCTTTTTTCCGCAACGTTAACAGCTACGCGCGCGTGTGTATATGTTTACACGGCAAATACCCGTTCACCGCGAGAGTCGGGGGAGGGCTTCTCTCGGAGGAGAAATTTTTTCTTCCCGTCCGTTCGACGACGTTATTTTCTTGTCCACCGCAATCGCTTTGTTCGTAGTTTCATTCTGCGTACGCGTCAACGTTGCTGTCGCGCTGATCAAGTTGCGTTATTCACGACAGTGTATTTTACCAAATGGTACACTACCACGCCTCGTTTATAAACTTTCGGCATTACCATAAACGTCACGAGTGTCAATTTACCTTAGCTCAGTCGAGTGTATAATCCCGGAGACAAGTGGGCGCGCATAGAGGAGAACGAGAGAAGCTCATCAAGACGCTCGCATTGGAAAGGAAGACGACGCGCGGAAGCGATATACTTGGCTAAATGCGCCACACACGTTAGCGACGTCGAGTGTAGTACGTGCAAGTCTGTGTGCGCGCGCGGCACAGTGTGTTTAAACTCATAAGTTGAACGATTAAAATAATTAGTCGACGACCAAAGTTAGATTGGAACGCGCGTGAACGCGAAGGCTCTGCGGGCGGCTTTCCGGCGACCGTATATAACACCGAAAGTTTACAAAAAGCGCGCGCGAAAAATTCGTTACTTTCATCTGATCCCGGTGCGTGAATTTTCCATTTCAATGGAACGCTCGCGCGCACTAGAGAGCATAAAATGTAAAAATGAGGTAGACTTGCCCGTCGCGCGATCAAGTTTTTGCTTGTAATATTCATCGAAAATCAATTTCGACTCGTGTTCGGGCAAAATTTGAACCTCCGCCAGATTCAACATATCGTATTTCCATTCCTAATTTCTCGGCTTCGTCGGATTATTCTCGGTCGCAGCTTCTGCGCGTGTGTATGCTTTAAAAACACGTGATTAATGAAAAAAATGGGGAAAAATCGTGGATTCGTTCGTCGCCTCGGCGATTATACGTATACATCATCGCCTCAGCGCGCGTGTGTGTGTATACAAATATGCATGCATACATAAACTGCATGTCACACATACGTGCACAGGATACAGCAAAAACGTCGAATAAATCGTCGATCGAACGCAGTATACGCTACCACCATCGTCGCTGCTGCTGCCGCTACAATAAAACCCAACGGTTCACGCTCGTGCACTCATTTTCCATTTTTTTTTGTTCTGTCTCAGCGCGCACCCATACACTTGATTCATTGTACAGTTTTTTCTCTCTCTCTCTCTCTCTCTCTCTCTCTCTCTCTACCGTTCAATTAATCCAACAAAGATAAATCATCAGAGATAAATATCGATTGTGTATTTTGTGTAAAAAAGGGTGAACCGCAATGAAAGAACAAATAATTGGTTATAGCCACTCGTTTGCTACACGGCTGGATTTACCACACGTCTCGTGCCACTAGTGAAGTAATGTAAAAATAAAAAAAAAAAAAAGAGAAGAAAAAAATTACGAGAGAAAGTAGTTATTTTTTACGCTCGTGTGGGAACTTTCGAGTAGAATAAAAAAGGCGAAATTAAATTTATAAATCTAAAAAGCGTGCAAGCGAGCGGGCGGGCGAACGAGTGCGCATATATATAAGCACTGCGAAAAATATGGAAAGGTCACGCGTTTGCCCAAAAAATGTGCGCGGAGAAAAAACTCGTGTATTCGTTTCGCACGTTTTCCGTCAACATGCGAGTAGGGAAAAAGAGATGAAATTTCACCGCTGCCTGGCACGTATGAATGCATTTGACTAAGAGATAGAGCATTTCGTTGTTTGATTCGCATGTTTGTATGTGTTTGTGTGTGCGTCGGAAAAAAATTGGTTCATCAAAGCCATTTCGCGTTCGGAACATTTCGTTAAATTAATGCCCAATAAGCTGATACGAGAATTTTCAAAATTTATTGACATCAGAAAATAACGAACTTATAAAAAATGAAAAGAGCAGCGGAAGCGAGGCATTGTCATAAATAATTCAGTGCTATAATACAGTTGTGTATACGTAAACTTTGCTAAGCAATACAGGTAGCTCTATACGTCTGAGCAGCAAATCGGTAATTGGCTCGGCCGAAAGTAACTTAACTTTCGCTAAGCCTAACTTCTTCCAAGACTCGTTATAAGCTCAATGCGAAGCGATCATAGAGATGCAGCCTGAGTTCGCGCAAAGAAACTTTTATAGTGTATAAGAAAAGCACACACATACACTTGCGAAGATCATCGAAAATTTCAAACGACACACACACGTATACTCACCCACACACACATAAACATGCAGAGAAGGTAATTTTGTCAAGAGTGCACTTGAAAATCGACGCATTGTACTTTTTTTCGGGCAAGAAATAACGAACCCACTCGAATGGAACTTCGTCAACTCGTTATGGAAAAAAGAAAGGGAGCAAAAACGAAGAGGCGTCGAAAGAAGGCGCAAAATTTAGTAGCTTCGGGTTGCAAAGAGTAACGCTTTACAGAAATAGCTTTATTTTCTCGCGTACGTTGTAGCTAGAGAGGGATGCTTGTGGAAGTATATAATGCCTCGCGTATCAAGTGAATGCTCGAAATTTTACACTCATTCTCGTAAAAGTCTGCAGTCAATCGGCTGTGTAAAGGTGCGCCTGTTGTGCTGGATGAAGCTAATGACAGTTCTCGCTACGCGAGAAAGAGAGAATATCACCTTCTTTTTCGAGCTTTCCTTCGCTTTTGTTTTTTCGCTCTCTGAAAAGGTACAAGAAACGACACACAATCCTCGCGATAGAAAAGGAAAATATAACAACAACAACAACATCGGTAAGCGCAAGCAGATGATTATCAAAAGGTTGATATCACTTTCGAACGAATAATATAATGACTCCTACGCTGTATCGCAATATATTTCTCGACGCTATACGGCGCGCGTACGAATGCGCGATTTTTCCGCTTGGTCCTGAATTCTTGCCTCTTCGCTGCTATAAATGTAATTTCTTCATTCTAGCTGCGTGCCTCGACTGCCTTGTTGGCATTCAGTGAGAATATTACGTTTTACACGTTTCTCCTTCGTAGGCCTCGCACTTGTGAGTGTGCGTTCTTTTTCCTTTTTACACTTTTAGAGTAGAAAAACACGTGTTTTTATGTAAGAGGGCCGTGCACAATTTTTTTTTTCATTTCCTTTTTTTCGCGTGTGCAATGAGAAAAGAGGTCAGGTATTTTTGAACGGTAAATGCAACTCGTAGTATTAATATCATTTGCGCATAAATTAATATATAAAATTCTTTACTATTATACCCATGCGAACGATATGTGCACGGATTATAAAAAAATACTTTTTCACTGGTTTTTAGTGAACCCAGTTTAATTTGAAATAACAGTTATCAAGGAATTTCTATGGCAGAGATGGCACTCGTTCAAAAACTTCGACATCGACATTGATTCCTCGAGAAACGCCAAGCCGCACGCAAGTTTATAGTATCGCAATACTTTACCCAATTTTGCGGTTCTCACAGCAGCGCATCCCCCCCCCNCCCCCCCCAGCGTATAGCGTATAGCCTCGTAATTATTATTCGCTTTTGAGAGAAATAGGAGTGAGTTTCTCAATAAATACAGCCGAGACAATTTTCTTGATTGTATATGTATATACCGATAATATTCGAAGAATGAACGATGAAAGTTGAGGAGCCGCAAAGGAGAAACTGCAGCGCGACGCTTTGCTTTTCAAGTTTATACTGAGAAAGAAAAAATTGTCTCGACGCATGACCCGAGAGGGGAGGGAGGTAGAGAGAGAGAGAGAGAGAGAAACGTTTATCGACTCTTCGTCGTCTATCTGTTCACTCTGTGAGTTTTCCTTTTCACATATTTATCGCATTTATTCCATCAAACTTTTCTCATTTTAAGATTAACTTTTGAACTGTTCTTCGGACTTTTATTATTACGTATAAAGATGATCAGTTAGAGTACGAATGATTTTTTTTCATCTTTTTTTTCTCTCGAATATTGTTCTTTAACAAGAAAAATAAAAGGAAAAAGTACTCATCCGATAAAGTAACGATGTTAAAAGATGGTCGCATACATGTTTATGTCCACGTTTTCTTTTCCTTTTCTTGAAAAACAGACAAGCTCGAACCAGCTGCGTGATAAGTCAACGCAGTAGAGGGCGAAAAACTGAATTAACGAGTGGCATAAGTTATACGTCGACCGAAAAGTTAAACATTATGCGGTACCGAATGGAATGTATACATATTCCGGATCCCATATACACACACACGCAGCGTATAGAGGATAGCTGTACTCGCAGTGCGCGCGAGGGACTTGACAATGTGTTCGTACAGCGAAAGCAGAGAGTAAGCTTGCAGGAGTTAATTTAGCCAAAAGTTAGCTTCGGCTTCGGAACGAAGCTATTGATGCAGAATACATAAGTGTATAAGTTGCCAACGCCATGGTAAAGTTTCGCATGAATATAAAATGCAATTTTGAGATGTATAATAAAGTCGCTGGATTCCTCTCCTCTCCACCTACTCCCTTTTCCCCTTTTTTCGACTTGTGTGTATGTACGTGGGTATGAAGTTACGTAAAAGGTGCGTGTGTCCGTTCATAACGTTACGCTGCGAGCATGTAATATATGCACATGAATAAAAGAGAAGCTGCTTTGATAGCCCGCATGATTTTTTGTTGTTCATTTTTTACTAAAATCTAATTGATAGCCTCAAAAGTATTTTTATGTGTCGGGGCATAAAAAAGTCATTTCGCTATGCGCTAGTATCCCTCTTTATTTTTTACGAGAGAATGTCGAGATAAAGGCTGCGCATACCCGGCGAGCGGCCTGTCCCGCTCATCTTGATAAATCAATTTTTAAAACCAACTTATCATAAAACATATAGCTCGACGCACGGCTGCTGTAATACACGCTGCGTACGTATCGCCCTTTAATTTCTGTAGCGTCGATGAATTATTCAACGATTAATACCGGCTACGTCAATAGCTTAATTTTTAACTAGATTACAGTTCGGTCGAAACACAACAGCTTAAAATTCATTACTGATGTGTGTATATAAAAGAGTGTCGAAATTGCGCGAATGAATTTTTGAAAAGTTTCCTCCCTTGACGTGCTGTAATGCCAGTATTTTATTAAAGCTACTTTACAGCATGACTAATAATCGCTTCGTTTAATAAAAGTTTGAGCGAATTTGTAAATTATTGCGGTTAAAAACTCGTTATGCGTCCCGCGATTCAAGCTTAATAATGCCTGATTACACAGATAATTTCGAGCATTGTTGCACAGCAATTTCCACATTCTCTCTCTCTCTCTTTCTCACAAACACACTTGACTTCCGGAAAAAAAGAAAAAATGTCAAGGTTATATTCCCTAAATAATATTCTGAAGATTTTTCTGTCTTTACTACAAGAAAATAAATAAATTGACAAATAAAAGCAGGAAAATATAATAGGAAATACAACTAGGTAAAAGTGAGTCAAACGTATAAACTTTTATATCGCACATATGAACGCCCGGGTGATGCAATTTTGCTGTCAGAGTATTTCGTCGCTTGCGTAGAGAAACAGAGAGACAGCGAAAGAAAGAAAAACTCGCCGAGTCCAAAAACATAGCATTCAATTATTGTTCTTGTTCATGCTACAGATCCTCTGTAAATTTTGCGTGTTCAAGTGCACGCGTGTGTGTATGTGTGTATGTGTGTATGTGTGTGTGTGTGTGTGGATCGGTGGGTGTGGAAAAGCACGAGGATAAACTTTGAAAAATATATAACTGCTTTTGTTAACGACAGTTACAGGCTCGAAGACTTTTTCGCAGTCGATAAAGATTGTATACGTGCGTGCTATGCGAATGTGCAGCCGTGCGAATCAGAAAAAAAAAATCATAATAAATAGCGATGAAAAATTATATGCAAACGCGTCCCTGGATTTGTTAATTCGCGTGCATATAATTTATTCAAAAGCAAAATATGTAACAGGAAAACAAGAGAGCTGAGCAAAATGTCAATTTTCGAGAAACATCGTCGCATCGCGCGTCGCGTGCGTATACATACCGTTGATAATGTTATTCCCGGCGAAGTAAAATTGCCAGATATGCATTATTATTACGCATGTATATAGTTATGAACGAATAGCTTATATGCGCTATATGCCTGTGCAACTTTTGGAGGGCGGCTATATACGCTGAAGATAGGCGAGTGTGCAGTGCACAAAACAATGTGTACACCCGTTTAATCTATGCTCTTCCGCAACACTGAATTCAACTATACAAGATTATAATGCGACGCGCAACGGCGGCGTATATGTATAAGGATTATACACGAACGCATATTATATATGGGTCAAAATAATACTTTTTAAAATTTCTGTCCGCACGTATGTCACCGATCTTAACGCGCTTTTTTTGTGTTATAGTACATGATAAAAAAGTGCCAAAACCAAAATGTTGGACCCCCTCCCCTTCCTCCTACTCCCCTCTTCCCCTATAAACGTTCATTTTCTACCTATATTTTTTCTGAAGGCCTGAAACACTCAAACAATCTGAAAAAATTCGAGGGTGTTTGGATTGTTGAAAAGTACCTTCATGAATTTTTTCAGATTTTTTAATTGCTTCAGGACTTCAAAAAAATATAGATAGAAAATGGACGTTTATATCGGAAGTGCGTAGTAGATGGGGGAAGGGGGTCCCAAAATTTGGGTTTGGCACTTTTTTATCATGTACTATAACATACCAAAAGCGCGTCAAGATCGGGGACATAGTGCAGACGAAAATTTAAAAAAGTATCATTTTGACCCATATATAAAATAAAGCTCGTGCGTGTACGCCGTGTACAGGCAGTTTTCTCCCGAACACTATATAGTTTATAAATTTACTTATATCTCCAGAGCGTTATATGGCCTATGTATAAATCTCCCTCTCTACGCATATAAAGCTTACCTTTGCACTGTATATCAGAGAGATAAAGAGACGAAGAGAGACAGATTTTAAGTGTCTACGAAAGTGTGGGGCGGAATTTTTTTTAACCGCGGGATAAGTTCCGGGGAAAAAGAGTTTTCGAATGGAAAACTTTACACCGGGGTTTTTTCTATCGCTGGCGAACGAAATTAGATATTGAAAGCATTGGATTTTGGATATAGTTATCGAAGGAGTCGCGCGGGTACCATTATTGAACTTTCTTATACCGCGAACACGAGATTGTGCTCGTGCATTAAAAAAAAAAATTTTCGAAAAAATATCGTATAACTTGGCGCTGTTACACGTGCAACGCCAGCATTATCTAGCTTCCAGAGAGAGAGAGAGAGAGAGAGAGAGAGAAAGAGAGATCGCGATAGAGAGATCTTTATTTTTCCAAGAGCTCGACTCGCATTTTTGATTGCCAACTCCTTGGAGTTTATACATCCGCGGAGCACGCCGAGATCATCTTCTATAGTTTGCAAAGTGAATAAAGTCGCTTTACTACGGTATATAACAGAAAAGAGCGTCATTACGATAGAGAGAGTAACGATCGAAGCAGCTTTTCGTCTCAAAGCACAATAACGAACGTGCGTGCGCTCGTTATGTGCCTTGATTCGGTGACAGCTTCGTCCCATAATAAACCAAATGCGTCAAAGTCTAACCGAGTCAAAGGTACACTGACGATGATTGTGTACACGTACGTAGAAATATCTCTTGGAGATATTATGATCCCCCGGCTAAACCGCAGGTCTGCAATCAAGTCGGCAGCTCATTAGCAAGGATCGAGCTGGCAAGACGGAAAGGGCTTAGCCCGCGCTAAGCTGCAAATCGCCTCTCTCTCTCTCTGTGTACACGCGCAGTGCTACGAATTAGATCGACTCGATTTCCTCTTGCGAAGATGCGCGCACGTATGACATTCGAGTACGTGTGTACAGTAAATACATCTGCCGTATACGTAGACTATTGTTCAGCCGATGCTAATACTTCTTGTTGTGGTTCAGAGCGATAAAATTTCCTTCATTCGCGTATGAGTTAATTCCAATTATTAACCGGACAAGTATGACTTGTATCTCATAAAATGTCGTCCGTGCGCATCTCTATCTCGTCAAATTTTGTAGAATTACGCTTCGAAAGTCCCTAAGCTGCAAAATCTAGTTCAACACACGATCTCCCAATGGAGTACATCGTTATTACATTACAATATTGTTTCACGTACGAGTTTCAGCAAACAAAAACGAGAGTTTCCTTTTTATAATTGATTCAAAAATCTCGTTGCTCGACTTCGACAAATTGATATTCATGTATACGCCGATGCCGTATATATTAATGCAATGATAAATAAATTTGACGTTGGTCTCCGGAGGGTCGTGATATCACATAGCTTTTTTTGCGAGACGCGCGCATATAATAAATTAACATACGCCACATGGAGCAAAAAGTGAAGGAAGAAAAATTTAATGCCCAGGGAGGCGGAAAAGTCTGTTACACAAACGATGACGAAGACCCGAAAAATACATTCGGACTTCAAAAATAACTCGGTAAACATGGTCTGGCAGCTGTACTCTGCACATTCACGTACACACACACACACACAAACACACACACACACAGACTGTACAGGCTGTGTACTATGTGGCCAGCCTGACCCTTGGAATCGATTTTCCCATTTTGCAGACAACAAATCAAAAAGCCGAGGCGAGAGAAGGAACATCACGTTTCGAAAAGCTTCATTATTAATTCGTCTCGCGATCTCTCCTTTGCTCGTGTTCGAATATAATCAGACACGACGTGTATACAGTGTTTCCAGCGGCGCATCACAGCATCAGCGGCGGCAGATAACAGTTGGAAAGAGAGAAAATATCTCGTTTTCAGCTTTTCTCTATTAATCTCGAGCTCTCTCGCGCCTCGCGCCTCGGCCCAAGATCGCAAGACCATTGTCTGCAGTATTTATTTACCCGACGCTCTGGCTCTTTCTCTCTTTCTCTTTCTTTCTGCTCTCCATTTTCAATGAGCGTCTATACAAACACACTTCGTGTATATGTGTGTCATTCTATGTATTATGTACATAGAATTACCGCGACTCGCGCGTCAACGCTTAACTTGAATGCAATTAACCAAGAATAAAAGACAGTCCGCTCGAAAGTACGAGCGAGCAAAAAAGAAGCTTTTCATTGACGATTGTTTGCTTTTTTTCGCTTTTCATTTTAAACAGAGCTCGGATAATTTTTTCACAAAGTAAAGCGATCGCGATGAGGAAATTTGTTTATTCGATATATTGCGAGCTTAATAAAGTTTTAATTTCTGCTGCCGCTGCTGCTGGGGATGAAAAATATTATGTAACGCCGAAGGGTATCTATGGGCTGTGCTTGCACGAACGTAATTAAGCTCTCCCTATTAAGGCTCTCTGTAAAATATTCCGTAAATTAAAAAATATAAGGTTGACAAAAGCGAAAAAGTTCGTTATATCGCGTAGCCAGAAACGTTCCAACATTTTGTTCTCTGGGAAATATATCCCCAATAAACGCGCGCGCGCAATTTCAATTTCTCTCAATTTCAAGTGGTAAAGCTCGATTTCGGTCGGACTTTTAGCGCTCGCTAAACTCATCCCACTCGAGCATACGGACACCCACACGCACACACAAGTACAGATAATACTCAGGAGGAACAATGGAGCTATAATAGCTGCGTTATAATAAAATGCCCATACCAGATGCAGCTGGAGCGTTGCTGGCAGCCGCTGCGGCGGCGGCGGCCGCGGCTGCATTGTTATCGGCGACCGGAGCGGCGGCATCGTTGTTCCTGATGCACTCGGCTTTCTCGTCGCTCATGGTGCTGCCGCTGCTGCTCTCGTCGCTCTCGCCCTCGCTCATTCGGGGATATTAATTTTTTCGGCGCACGGCTATATACTATGATATATATAATTAATATATTACGTCGTGTATATCGCTCCAGGCGGCACGCACGAACTCACAACAACAATGATTTCTATATATATATGTATCACACACAGGCCGCTGGACTGGTGCAAGGGGAGCTGAGCTTTAGCGACAAGACGAGCGAGAGAGTCGGAGCTTTCGATCGGCGCACAGTAGTACAGCAGTAGCACACAGCAGCCTCCTCCCTCTCAGCCTCCTAACCTCGAAAGAGCAGCCTCTCGCTCTTATACTCTCGACACAGTGGTAATGCTCTCGTAGATCTGGCTCTTTTTCTGGCAGTGGCAGTGCGAACGACGAGAGGCTCCACTTATTTTTTTTTTCTTTTTTCGTCACAACGACCGACCGACACATGTACGACGATGGGCTATAACGATAATCGACACTCGTCGCGTACACGTTCCAGCACACACGCGTGCGCCCGCGTGGCACACACGCACACACGACAATTATCCCCTTTCGATCGGCTGGCTAAATAATAAACACGTATTTAAGGCAACGATAATGTGCGCGGGAAGGTGGATCGTAGTGGAGGCACACGAGGAGGAGGCGCGACACTATTCTAAATAAACTCGAGGCTGCAGCAGGCAAAGGCTCGTCTCGCGAGATCCGCCTCAGTTCGACTTGCTTTCACTCATGGCTCCGAGCCCACTTTTCTCTATACTGTCCTTTCAACCATAGCACATGGTGATCGGAAAGTGGAAAACGACAACAAGTTGAAAAAACAAACAACAACAACAACAACAACAACAACAAACGAACTGCACACCGACACACTGCACTCGTTTATACGGTCGCGAACAAGTTGCTTCTCTCTGCTCGTCTGGTGGAGCGAGCTGCAGTGCTCCAGTCGCTCAGCTGATAGAGCGCGAGAGTAGTCAGAAAGGAGTAGCGTAGTTTTCGTCTTTCATCTCTCTCTCTCTCTCTCTCTCTCTTTGCTGCTGCTGCTCCTCCTCCTCCTCCTCTCCTCTCCTCTCTCTCTGCAAGCGAGCGCGCAAAACCCCGTGACACACTAGTGCGCGCGAGATAGATACATGCAAGCCTCGGCACACTACTTTTGCAGAGCGCGCGAGCACATGCGTGCGCGCTTTCGGAAACGGGGGTTGTATCCCGAGTTCATCCGTGTGTGTGTACGTGTATGTACGTGTGTTTGCAAATGCAGGCGCGTGTGTGTGCGAGCGAGAAAAGCGGCAGAGAGTAGGGCAGGGTCGGATTCTGGCCAGACTCTCCTCTCAGCGAGCAAAAGCGAGAGGGATGCATAAAAGCAGCGCCCCCTCCACCTCGACAACACGCTGTGCTGCTGCCGCTGCTGCTCTCGCTGTGCAGTCTGCGGAGAGGTAGGTAGGTAGACAGTGACAGAGAGCGAGCAGAGCACAGCGAGAGAGAAAGAGATGCTCTTCTGCCGCGCCCGCTCTTCCACCCTCTCGCGATCTCGCGTGCGTGTGTGTCTGAGTTATACTCCGCAACGGAGTCTGGGCGTCTGCGTGTGTCTGCGTGTGTGTGTGTACATGCATGTCTCTCCTGCGACCCGTAAGCGTCCCGGGGACTGCCGCCGCCGCCACCACCACCGCTGCCGCTGCCGCTGCTGCTGGACCATGCTATCTTTTTCTATACATGTATATAGAGCTGTATACTAGGGGCTGCTGGGTACAGGGGGTGGTGCTGCTGCTGCTCCTCGCCGTCTTTCCAGACTCGGTGGTGGTATATACCCGCGCTTGCGCTCTTCAACTCTACTATAATACTACTGCTGACTACTGCTATTGGCACCGACTTTCTATACGTATATATACGCTGCATACGTATTACGGTGCACTGGACCAGTGATATAGAACAACCGCTCTCTTATCCCCTTGGAAAACCCTTCCACGTACATACGATTGTAGGAAAGAGACAGAGAGAGAGAAAAGAGAGATACATTCTTATTTCACTTGCACCTTTTGCGCCACAACGATTACACACAGACATATACGCGCAAACACCTGCGTGGATGAAGAAAAAGAAATAAAAAAAAACGTCGAGAGTATGAGCGCTACATGCTAATACTGCGTTTATGTTTTTTTTTCCTCTTTTTTTTTAATGTTCGCGCTCGGAAGAGGAGTAGTAGAGCGCAGCGCAAGAGAGGGAGAGAGCGAGCGAGAGCTTTGCTCTTTTTGCGCGCGCGAAAGAGGGTATATACGCTTTTTTAGTAGACTAGCTGCAGGTAGTGATGCTCTTCGTTATACATATGACGATGGCGTACGTACCTACCGGTATATATAATGCAGATACATTTTTCTTTATACTCGTATTATTAACATGTGCTGGCAATTAGCTCGAGGGAATTTCATTAAAAACACATTCGACGATCGCGCTACTGCACAGCTGTGCAACGAAAAAATTTTATGAAAATAGAAAGCTCGTAGCTACCGCCTGCTGTAGCTGCTGCTACGACGATGATGCAAATGTCATTTATTTTAATTAAGTTGGATTTTGGTTTGCCATGCGCAAACATTCTCGCGACTTCGATTGAAATAACAACTTTGAATAATTATCACTTGCAGCTCGAGAGATTAGTAAAATCAATTTGACCCGCTCAAAAACAATGCTGAAATAGCAGCTGCGCATTATTCTATCGTTTGATTATATTGGCATCAAATACACCTGAACCGCAATCAATACTGCTCTAGGTGTAGCGTGTATTTGGCTGTATATGTATACGTGTGACATGTATATGTGCTCCACAGCTATACAGAATGAGATAAGGACGATGAATAACAATCTACACCAGAAGGGCCAAAACATTCGTGTAAGCGGTATTATCTGCTGGCGTTGCCGCCTGCAAGCCACAGTAGTCTGAGGCCATTGCACTATATATATAATACGTTGTACAGTGTGCAGACAGTATACATCGTGTATGCGCTTATACACTTCCAAAACACACGTACTTGTCGCTGACGTATACATACCCACACATACACTCGCACGGAACATCAACAGCAGAAGCTCGACGAAGACGACGACGACGACGACCAATTCATTCCTTAAGATTATCGGACTCGTGCGCGCAAATATCGGACTGAACGGATCTACGCAAACTGAATTAAGTTCGATAACAGATTTCTGAAATGGACCACGCAAATACCATCAAAGCAGCAGCAGCGGCAGCAGCTCGACCACTGGACTACTTATTTTTTTATAAAGTTATTACGTATCGGTCCACTAGTCCATAAATTATTCTCTGAATTTGCCTGTAGGCCGGCTGGATTAAACTTTGCGACTCCACCTTTATCGTGCGCGCTCAAGAGAAATAGAGAGAGAGAGAGAGAGAGGGAGGGAGGGAGAAAGAAGAGAGAAAGTTACAAAGTAAAATATTCAAGCGTCCAAAACCACAGAGCGAAAGAGAGAGAGAGAGATGTAGCGATAGTACACTCTCGGTAGTGGCGGTGGTGGTAGTGGTAGTAGTATACCAGCTAAAGCTATATAACCCCGAGACTTGCCATTTGGAGTACAGCGAGTATCGAATGTCTGAACTCGTAAATAGGTCGAAAAGTGTTTCTTCTTCTTTTTCGTTCTTAGCAGCTATACGATAGATCGCGCGCGCACATAGTATAGTACACGACCAACTCTGCGAAAGATTTCCACAGGCTATCTATTTAACAAGCTAATAAAAAAGGGGGAAAAATATGGCGCGCCTTATGGAGAGGTTATAAAGTAATTCTCAAATTCAATGGACATTATTGATAATGACCTTGACCCAGGATGTGCGCTGTCGCCGTACGTACACATGTATCGGTGTTATGTACGAATGCCAAGCGCCGTTAAATGTATTTCTATATATATCACTTATCGCGCGAAATACTTGCGCGACAAAAGCCAGTCAGCAGCGCTGCCGCACACGCCGCTCATTTATCGCGCGCCTCCATCTTTTCACCGGTTGTTCTTGTTGCTTTTACGATAACGTCCCTATCGGTGGGCGGACAATGGAAACACAAAAGGTTTTATTGGAAAAGTTAAAAGTCACGCACGTATTGTGTCATACACGTGTGGAGGGGTATGTCCTTTCTCTCCTTGCTCGGGCTCGCGCACCGCGCATATTCTCTCTTTAAAAACTTGTTCTGTGCGAAGGATTTTATCGATCTTTTAAAGACGTGCCATCGCGCGCGCGGCCCGGAGTACCTAGCTTTTATGAATCTTTTGCAGTGTATATACGCGCTCGCGCGCGTAGCAAAGCTCGGAATCGTATTAAAAGCTTACCCGCGCTGCGCTTTCGAAGTTTACTTTTAATTTTGTTCGACTTAGAGCGCGCACGCCCCAAGTAGACCCGCTCTCTCTCTCTCTCTCTTACTCTCTTTCCATCTCACTCAAAGAACCTTTTATCAAATTTAATTACAATAATATAGCGCGCATAAAGCCAAGTCCCTATCAGCGTAAACCTTTTTCTCCATCGATTCTTCATCATAATCGTCGGCGAGAGTTTACATAGTTGCCTATCTACCGAGCTAAACGCGCCGAACGCGCACAGCTGCGCGCCGCAGTAGTTCGAGTCAATGTAGCGCCATACGTTCGTGCGACATAAAGGGAAAAGAGACCGAGTCGTCGTTCGCTCTCTCGTATATATGGCAGATAAATAAATACGATCGCGCGAGTGGCCGACAGTCTCGAGACAATGTTTATGTGCGTTTTATGTATATATATCTACACACGAGCGTCATCTACGCAATCTCGAACTGCTCCACGTGTGTGGGAGAGAGAAAGAAACTCGTGGCAGAGAGCTGCAGAGAATCCCATGTGTGCGCACTCAGGGGCGACTCGTTGCAGCCGAGGCAGTTAAACTCGACGCTAAAATACTGGCCGTTTTTCCCGAGCGATCGCTGATGTACGCGTTCGCGTATATATCGAAAGAATTAAGTTTAATACGTTTCAGTTGCGCTCGCCGTTTCGGTTTATTTACGCCGCCGACTCTCGGCTAAGAGTAATTCAGATGGAATTTTTTTTCTTTCATTTCATTACTTACGGTTGCTCCTGCTTTTTTATCTCGGTATATAATCTCGAATGAGAAGAATTACTCACCTGAAAGCAGAAGAAAAAAAATTATAAAATTATTATTTCTTCTTTTCTGAAGCATCCTAGAATTCTTATGCGACTTATTAATTATATTCTCAACAATTTGCTGCGGTCGCGGAGAGAGACAGAATTCAAGGTAAATTTGGAGTAAGGTCAAAAGGAGAAAGAGCGAAGAGCACGAGGAGAGAAACACGCTCGGAATTGCGGGTATATAATGTAGAAAATACTAGTAATCTACGTTTGCTGAATACAAGGTGTTTCATTAGACGCTTCGCAGACTTGTAATCATGTAATTTCGTCGCGATCGAAATCGCACGTACAAACCGATATACCTGAATCTTACCTTATTACACTTATAATGTATTCGCAGCTGTACATTGACTGCATTAGAAAACGCTTTTTAGATGACTTTGAAAGATGTAGCATATACTCGTTTGTCGACAAAATAAAACCCAGAAATGAGATTATATCTATACCATCAAAATAAAATGTCATAAGGGAAAATGAACGCGACCTCGGTGATACCAATACCTATCCCAGAACACGCACACGCCACATCGAGCTTTTAGTGACGCTAATAATTCAATTATGTACCCGAGCAAAATGTAGTAAAAAAAAAAAGAAGATATACCGAAGAGGCTAGTTCGTACGAATATTGACTGACAGGCAGCCTGATCACGCCAACCGCCGCGTTAATGCCTTACACATGATTGACTATTATCATAGGATTAATTAGATAAACCGTGCAGCTTGGAATGAAAAATTTCTTCATTGCGTCGATTGGAATTTTCATCCCAATGAAAGACGATAAAATGTGTCGGATAAAATAGTTACAGAAATATCGAGAAAAAAATGCAGATAACGCCAGTAAAGAATGCAGTTTTTTCTCTCGCACTAAGATTATCTCCGCCCTCTGCCTCGTAAGATTATAATTTCATTTTGTACACAATGTGCAGATTGTTCAACGCGCAAGCCGAGGGGAAAAAAATTCGCATATATCAATGAAGCAAGCTCGGATATTAGAGCGCATAAAAAGTGTATACATTTTTTGCAAGAACAAAATTGCAAATTGACCACCTCCGTGAGCGCGCGTTCGCGCGAGCTAGCTAGCTTCCTCATCGCATTCAATTTGAGCGTTAGGGATTTCATTACCGTATCCTGAGAGATCGCCAGCAGCGCCGCGTCGTAATTTTCATATATAATAGACTCTCGGCCGCGAAAACTCACCGATAATTGTATCCTACTTCATGAACGTCGAGCAGATACAAATACTTATACCGCTTGTGTGTACAGGCCGAGAAGGAAGATGGACGAAAACATTATTTGGCAGTTTTCCAAAGCTCCGGTATAAGGCTCGCGCAGGGCATGTATTTTTAAATACAGACTCTTACCAATACACGCGAAAGACCGAGTGTTATGTTGTATACGTAAGCAGGCTCAGCGTTGCCGAGTAAAAATGAAAAGGTGACTTTGTACCTTAAATAAATGAGAGAGAGAAAAAAGCACGGGTCAAAATACAAGATAACGTGGCTTCAATCATCGGGGAACTATGACACTCAACTATTTCATTACGATACAAGAATACAGCAGCAGCTGTTTATTATTACATCGCGATGTGTGCGCCCGCGCGCGAGTAGATTTTTATGCCAGCGCCAGCACAGCGGCATTGTCAATTCGGGCACGTAGTGAGGCTATGCTCTGTGCAGCATCGCGTCACGTTTCAAACTCTCTCTCTCTCTCTCTCTCTCTCTCACATACATGCAGTGTACGCTAAAGCACGAGTTCTATAGCAGCAGCAGCATTGATGCCATACTGGCGTATATACAGCCAAGAAGTTAAGCTTCAATGTTATATACAGAGCGCCAAGTTTCTCATTATCGTCTTTGCGTGTGCGTGTGTACACGAAGCTTTAATGGCATTACACATGTCCGAAGATACAGAGCTTTCAATTTTTCTCCGGTCTCGGCGCGCGCATTAAAAGCTCGTCTATATTATTAAACGCTTTCGCCCTTATACATACACGTATTATATAAATGCATTTAAGCGAGAGAGAGAAAGAAAAAGAGAGGAAGGATGTGTGCAGGTCGAAAAAATAGCGCGGGATTAAAGTTGCACGAGTTTCGTTCATTTATTATATACTCATAACAACGTACCGAGCTCAAGTGATTATATTGGAGAGATAATTTATGCTAATCTGATCGCGCACGCCCGGACCACTGCCGCTGCCGCCGGTCCGTAGTCGCATTACAAATGAACAGAATAGTTAATATGTTTATACATGCTCTATATGTGTGTACGCGCCGCGCTCGGCTACAGAGGTGGTGGCAGCGCGCACGGGACACACGATTATGCATTCTCGCTTCTGAATAACGCATAAATTGGCCGATCAGCCGAAAACGAATGACCATGGGGTTAAAAATAAATACGCCGTATCCCAATTTTACGACTTCATTGTACGTAAGGAAATTTAAGCTCTTCGAATTCGGACCAGTTGTTGCGCGAGATCAGCAGTGTGCACGCTCCCCCTCGCGCGCGCGCGCTACGTACACACAAAAGCACGTTCTGTGTCAATATACACACGCCTTGTGCACCAAAAACTGGGACGATCCCGGCGTTGTTTTTGTTATTCTCCGTTTGGTTGGTTGATGCGCAATATACATATATGTAGAGACAGCTCAAGCTTAGCCTAATAATTATTTCACTTTCGCATACATTCGCGTCAACCGAGCTTATCCATTATTCCGTGATTTTCAATGATGTACACTCATTAAAGTACACAATTCAATGTCGTTCTTTTTCGCGAAAGCTATATTTATGCTGGAGCTTTAGAAATCCATGAGGGAATCGAACGATCAACATTTGCTATAATACCCTCGAATCCCACTAGACGCGACAGGCTTTATATAGTCCCCTGGCTCAGAGCTCTGCCACACACATACACAAAATGTGTGTTACACATATACCTGACTCGTGCGGTAATATCGCGTCAGTATCTAATGCAATTAAAAACAAAAAGATTCGCGCGCACGAGAGAGTAGAGAAAGAGCCGACGAACTAATCGAATTATCCATCAAGGAAATTATTGTTGGCTGGGGCAAGACGCAAGCTTAAGTATCGCTAAAGGTGCAAACTTGATATCCCTCCTTTTAGCTCAGACTGCGATCGTTAAGTGCTGAAATAAATGATAGTATTACGGACAGTTTATTTATTATTATTTCTCGTTGAAGATGTATAATATTTATATTTAGCAGTTTCGCAATGGGGGTAAAGCAAAAAAATGAAAGAGAAATATTTCGTAGATAAATTTTTATAATCGAGGGTGTTGTAGGTGGGTGTGCGAGTGTACGTGTATACACCGCGAGCTGCGGGGCTCTGGATACAAATACGCCGTACGTGATGCCGTGAAAGCCCTTTTGTCATCGATTCTTTACACATATAACCCAACCGAACACAAGTGCCTCGCCGAGCCTCGAGATATTTTATTTTTTCACCTATTCAGCAGTTATACACGAATATCCGGGAGGTAAAGAATACCACTCTCTCGCCCACGCACGAGTGGCGCGTGGCAAAAGATAAATTCAAATTTTGCGAAAAATCGGATTTTTCTTGACTGACAAAATAACTATACGCGCTCTGCGACCTCCTCTCGAAAATACTTTCTACTCTTTTTCTCCTGGACAAAGATCGAAGATCGTAATACATATCTCACTCGAGAGATTATACCTTTTATCAACGTAAGGCATGCCAAAGAGAGAGAGAGAGAGAGAGAGAGAGAGAGCAAAAAATTATTATTTACTTTCTTTTTCTTCTACTCCAGGAGAGATATAAATTTTCAAGTTTGATACTTTGACTATCTAGATTTCCTCTGCCTCGTGTATATATAGCCACGAGAGCGGGAGATACATCATAATTAGAGTCAGCCTCGACGAGGACACGATTATATATCATCCCCAGCCCGAAGAGCCTACAGTATCCGTAGATGTAGAATAATATAAGAGCAGGAAGATATAATAATTGACATGATAAAGTGATCCTCACTTTTAGATCATATGGAGTCGGTGTTGTTTTTTTTTCATCCTACTCGATGTATTTCGTACGTGAACACGTATTGTGCGTGTGTACGCGTACGAGCGAATACACTTAATTGACCTGCATATATGCTGCAGCTGCGCTATCCGATGCACAGTGTACATATGAGCTTGTAAACACGGATAGCTGCAATTCGTGTCGCAGACATGTGCACGGCATGTGCATGTAAACTCCACCGAGTTATACATGTCGTATAAACGAATATAATTGAGATGCGTCATTTGAAAAATTCAGAGGGAGGAAGATTTTTCGAGAATTTAGGAGGAAAGATATGTAAAAAAATATTTCGTGCTTTTTTGCTTCGAAATGATGATCAAATAGCATGAATAAAATCCCTCTTTTCGAAATGTGACTCTCTTTTAAACATCAAAGAGCTTCTTCATTCGAGTAAAATGTTTCTCCAGCACCCATTAGCGAGTAATTTTCAGCGCGAAAATTTATTACAAAATTAAATGATTATATTAATACTCGAAATCGACATCAATAGGGAATGAAATGAGCATTTGCAGTCGTGTGTGCGGGGTGCTCGCACTGCCACGCGGGAATGATTATTCTCGGGGCATCTCTCTCTCTCTCTCTCTCTCTCTCTCTCTTTCAGTCTGCCACATCCTCATTGAAAACTAATCAATTCGAACAAAGGCAATCACACAGCTATTCAAACCAAAAATCGCCAAATCAGCTTGCAGCTCCACACGTATACGTATACACTCACTCGCGTTTAGAGTATTCAATGAAAAAAAAAAAAAAGAAAAAAAAGAGGAACTGACTGACCGTGAGGCATATAATACGCGTTCGACAGGTCAAGTCCAATGTAAAATTGCTCGTATACGCCTATATCTCTCTCTCCAGTCAGACAAAAGCTACTTCTTCTTTTTTTGCAGCTATTCAAAAACGACCGCATTGCGTATTTAATTTGGCGAATCGATCGATTGATTTTTTTCTTCCCTCCCTCTCTATCTCCCTTTCTCTTTTGCACAAGCGCATATATCTACGTACTTGAAGAATATATACTTCGCCAGCTCTTTGAGAGGTAAAATGTGCTGATCAAGAAAATCGTGTAGAGTAGGTAGTTGGTCCATATATAAACTCTTCAATGTAGGCGATTGATAAAACACAAAAATTTCGAACGAGATAAAGTACACACCTCGAATGATTATTTTTGGTTTTCAATTTGGTATGCAGCTCGCCAACATAAATGAAAATATATATCAAGCACTTATAAATCAATTTTCAGCAAATAATCGCATTAATTGAAAGCTCGATATTAAACGAAAGCTGTACTCAAATTATTCTTCTTGTTGTACTGAAATAATAATGCACACGTCAAGCATGCATCAACCAAAATACACGATTTATCTTTATTTAAATAGAAATAATCGGGGGATGTTGTGTATAATAAGTAAGTACGGAATAGTGAGCAAAAGAGAGAGGAAAAAGGGAGAATGGCCAGATATCCGCAAGCTTTAACGACGCGAGAAGAATGTGGCCAAAAACAGTCGAGGGGAGAGAGAGAGAGAGAAAAGCAGCCGATGAAAGGCTAATATACGAATAGCGAGGGGTTGGTCGAGATTCCGAGTGTTGGGATCTATATATATATATGTATACACAGCTGCTGGAATGCCTTGATCCTCTGGTTCTAATCTCAGACAAACGGCCAACTGCCGACAAGCTGCTCCTAATCGTTTCTTCATTGTACTCGCCGACATTAAGTTTCAGCTACTTATCTCAGCCCTCGATGCCGGAAGGATGAAATTAAATCTTTGTTTTCCGCTGGCGAGATAAGGCCTAAAGTGGTAATTTTCATTTTGACGCTGGTATCGATGATCGTTACTCACGGGACGCGCCCCATTCATTTTCATAGTTGAAATTTACGACATGCTTGCGGGGGATGCGATCGAGGAGATCACCATCACGCCTGGACGATGCTGATCGAATTCGATAAATACATGAGAAACGATCGAGAGTATGTCCAGCGAGCCAATGGCGGCTCGATAAATAATGCCTCGCCGCCTGTCGATCTTCTCAGTGAGAAGCTATTAAAGGTGAAAATGGCTCTTGGTGGATTTTTAATGCCATCATAAACATGCAAGACAATAATGTTAGACATAAAAATTGCGTTTACTCGGTTATTTTTCCTATTTGCTTGAAATTTTATATATTTGTTCGATTACTCTCGACAGTTGAACACGCACACACGAGAAATATCCTCAAAACAACAAACGGATTCAGCTCTGGAGAAAGAAAAAAGCCACAGCATCTTTCTCGCCCTTTCTTTTCTTCCTCTCTCACTGCCTTTCGGTGAAAAATCTCTCTCGCAGGAGTTAAACAAGGTGTTGCGAGCTTGCGCGCGCGCGCGAGAAAAAGTACAGAAGCAGAAGGAGTAGGTTCTTTTTTCTCCCTTTGCCTTTCGCGTGTACCAAACACACACATACACGTATACACATTCTCGCTTTGCACACACGTTGACTGGCTGGATTATATAGCACCTAGCCCCCTAGGCTTTGGAACGCACTTGAGTTGCGCTCGCAGCATCCTCTTTCTTTTTCTCTCTGTCTCTCTTTTTCTCTATGTAGAAAGAGTCGCATCCACCGCAGCATATATGTGTACATACAAACACGCACACGTGTTGGGGGCGTGTACATGTGTGCGAGAGTAAAAAAAAGCATCTTCAAAGAGTATAAGGCAGCAGCAGCAGCAACAACAACAGCAGCAGCGGCAGCAGTAGTAGTAGAAGCAGCATCAGTTAGCGTGAAGTAGGGCAGTGGGTGATATCGGGGCGAGTACTGTGCGCACTCACGAGGCTTTTACGTCATGCGGGCGTCGCTGCTGCCGCTGCTATACACGCTGCCTCGCTCGCGTTAGATCATGACGTCACGCGCCATCGTGAACCACAGCTCACACCGACTATATATACGATGTTATATGTGTGTAAATGTGTATGCGCTGCAGAATACGTATGTATAGAGAGAGAGCAGCAGGTATAACGACATACCGACGGCCTGTATACCGACGAGTAGCTCGAGCGACTTTATAGTATACCAACACACACACACACACACACATAGACTGCAGTTATACCAGTTCCTGCCCTCCCGCGAGCGAGAGCTGCATTTTCTATCTATATACACTTGGGCAACTTGACTTGGGGCATGAACCTCTCTCGGATCTCAACGCCTGTGCACTTCGATTGAGCTATATGCGATGCGCGTTCGTTCGCCGGTATTTCTTAATTTTTTCCCTGCTTCTTTTCTCGCCTTTGCGTGAAATCATTCGGTGGTCACTAAATTCATCATAGGCAGTTCATACACACTTGTACCTCGACCGCATTCTATTACGCTATATAGGTACACGGGTGGTGCTCGGACTTTTTAGTCGCGCTTCCGTGGATACACACACGTATCGTGAAGCACGGGTATATAGTGCGCGCGTGAGTGCACTTAGGCAGACGTTGGCGAGGGAAGGCGAATTAACGGTTGAAAATGTCAACGTTCCCCCGGTCGCTCTCGCTATTCTCGGCTCGTATACCTATGTACGTTATATCTGCGCGTGTAGTATACATATAATACCGCGCGCGCGCGAGGCGCAAAATAACGACGCGCACCTCGTACGCTCTCATCTTGTCTCGACACACGTAACAAGCTTGGTAAATAGCGAGGCGATACGCGTATGCGTATAACGCGCATGTATGCAGGCGGGCGTGAGTATGCGATGATATTCAACTGCTACTCTTGGATACCGAAACGACGACGACGACGACGACGAGTTGCCGGGAAAACCCTTATTTGGGTCACGCGGTCGGATCGTTAACACCCTCGACTCGCGGGTACTCACACATACACGCATTATTCGCATTTATATCGTGTACGTGTATAGGATACAGAAGAGATCATCAGGCTGCGCGGTGGGCGCGTCGTCGTTTTCTTCGCTCAGTTTGTCGGAGGAACGACTGCGCGCGGCTGCGGCATCATTAATAATATTCGAGAGTCGCCGCGCTCGCGAGAAGCCGAGACTTGCGAAATGACGAGGGATGCGCGGCGCGGCTCAAAGAATATCAATGCGATGATGATACGCGAGCTCCTGTATAGCGAGGCGACGATCATAAGAATGACTATAGTTTTTCAATATAAAACACAAAGTTAAGCCATTTTTCTGCTCGGATCGCGTGGCAGTGTGCAATATAAAATGCACATCGTACAGAAATAGCAACGAATTTCAGTAAAGAGCTTGCGATAATGAATACGTACTCAATTGAAAAAAATACTATCATCGTCATAAACGTGTTGTGATTGGTCATTACATTTTTCATAGTGGCTTCATCTCTATATTGAGCGCAAATTTTATAATAATTCGATTGCTTTTGAGTCGCTTTCCGTAAACTGGTATATCATATCTAATGCAAGCACATTCAATGGTGGATATAAGTATGTTATAAATATTTTATAAGTATGTTTTTGGAACTAAGAGAAGTTTATTGTTACGCAAAGTGCATTGGTATTAGTAGTTTACAGAAGTTTATTCTTGAAGAAATCAACATTTACGGAGTGACATTGTTAATATTTTAGTTTATGTATGAACGTATGACAAAAGATTTTTCTATAGTCACAACCAAATGAATACAAGATAAAAAAAATTTATTGTTCTTCATAAAATTGATGGAGATTCACGTGGAAAATTTTATAAAATTAAATAACGTTATATGAGTTCAGTAGTTTTCACGAGATTTGAATGTCGGCAAAATTCTGACATTTTATAGTTTGCTCCGATCATGTACTGCATTTATGTGATATTTGAGGTGATGTTTAAGTCCAAATGATTTGTGACAAATCTCACATTCGAAGGGTCTGTTACGATCATGTACTATCTTTATGTGAGTTTTGAAGGAATCTTTTCGTCCAAATGATTTGTGACAAATTTCACATTCAAAGAATTTTTTACAATTATGTACTGTGCTTATGTGGTTTTTGAGTACATTCTGATATCCAAATGATTGGCGACAAATGTCACACTCGAAGGGTTTGTTTCGGTCATGTACTCCATTTATATGATCTTTTAAGTGATGTTTCAGTCCAAATGATTTGTGACAAATTTCACATTCGAAGGGTTTGCTCCGATTGTGGACTATATTTATGTGAGTTTTGAGAGTACTTTTTAGACTAAATGATTTATGACAGATCACACATTCATATGGTCTAATGCCTTTATGTGTCAAATCTTCTTTGTAAGTTTTATGACCCATTTTGCACTCATGAAATAATTGAGTTCGATTAATTCTTCTAAATGCTTTGAAGTTTTTAAATTTGTCTATGATTAACTGAAACTTTTCTAAAAACGGACACTTATTATCGTAATCAAATTCTTTTCTTATCAAAATTACCAGTTTCTTTCCATTCAAGTTATTTTTCGGATATTCCTTTTCTATTTTCACAATTGGTGGATAATTTTGGAACTCAGCTTTGCAGATGGTCGTTGATGAAGTCTTTGGTTCAGGTTTAACATATTTACACTCCAAATCGATGAATATTTTTTCATCTAACTTTTCCTTATACGCCATAACCTCATTCATATAATTTGCCTAAAATTAATATTGAGTGATAGTTTTTGATTTTAAAAAGACAGACGATAATTTAAATTATTAAACTCACTGATGATTCATAAAACGAAAGTGTATCAAAGTTTTTGACTTTGCAAGAGTCCACCGATTCAAAAATGTGATGTTCACCTACATCTAGCCATGCATCATAAAGTTCTTCCTTTACTCTAAAAAATAATTTATTGAAACGATCGCTTAAAAAAATATCATGATATGCATAAAAAATTACTTAATAGAGTCCTGTGCGTTTTCCATTACTCGTCCAATCAAATGTAATCACTGTGAACTTTCACGATACAGACTGAAAAAATATTTGAGGTTAACCACCTTGAGCAGTCAACACCGTAACTCGAAGTTATCAATTTGTAAACACTTGCTTTAACTGAGGAATTCCTCGCTAGCTACTTTACTACTCGCATAGCTATTAGCGAGAAGACTTCGCGTCTGTGAACTTTGGTTATACGTTCCCCCTCTACCGACTTATTCTAGCCATACGCAGTAATGTATAGGTACTTGCATGCCATTAAAACTACACCGAAATTGTAACGAAAATGTCATTCATTCAGGCGCACAATTTGCTTACAAATATTTGCGATAAATGCGGAAACATGGCTCTGAACCCACATTGATACTGATGACATTACCAGCCTGATGAAAGACATACAATTCAATTAGTCATTGGAGCCTTACGTGGTATTAAAATAACTACAGTGGTCGAGTCGATAATTTTATGAAATATATTTCTCTTCTCTGCTCTTAAAAAAATGACGCTTTTTACTGAATCATCGAAGTAAACGTGTTGAGATAGGTTGTTAAATTTGGGTAGATGACGTGCGATGCTACAAACGCAATTTTTTCATTTACATGATCGATCATCAAATATGGGTATGGTTTGTGCGCGCACAAAGACAACAAAATCTCGGTGCGGGGAGATGTTCTCCCAGAGCAGGCACAGCCCAAATTCTCTCGAGCCACTGAGCCGATAATACGAAAATACTTACTTTTGGCCTTGCGCGCCGCAGACGAAAGTCACCGCTGTTATATATAACGCCTTGAGGGCTACTGTACACGAAAAGGGCTGGTCCCTCGCTCGATCTCGCGGCGCGCTTCTCTCTATATATATGTAAGCAGATATACTTAGCCAACGCGAAGAGCCTGCGGAATTGGCAAAAACCATTTCCAAGCGAAGGCGCTTTTACTTGTTTTCAAGTAAGAGCTCCGAGATATTATATATATTGTAAATTCGCACTCTCATCGAATTTCATCTTATTTCTACGCAAATATGTTTTCCGAAACTTTGCTCTCAGACTTTTGATTAGTCGGCCAAATAGTTGGCTTTCTCGCGAGTAATTCCGACAACTATTTTCTCGGCGCAACAGCAGCAGCAGCAGCAGCAGTAGCAATATTATTCCCTCTTCGCCGCTCGATGCCTCGTGCGCACATCGACTTTGATATAGCCGCTATCTCAAAAATTGAGTTTACGCTCTCGCGTGGCGTACGCGTTACATCAAACTTTGACGATTATAAATAGGCTATAGTAGCATATATTATGAGGTGCTGCGCACACAAGCGAATCGAGTCCCCGGCGCGCCGCCGCCGCCGCCAAGGCTTCATAATATCGCGCCGATGTATAATGTAACCCTCGCAAGAGAGCATCGAGCGCGCGCGCCCGTCGCTACACTGTGAGCAAATTTACGAAGCAATTAGCCGTGCAAATTTGACTTACATCGAGGAGCGAGAGAGGCGCTAGGTATATATATGTGTACACACGTTCCGAGCGAATAGCTAAAGCTTTAGCGAGATCTCTTTTAACTGTATCGCACGAGAGATGCGCAGTGCTGTTGCATTTACGGAGTCTAGAGAGAGAGAGAGAGAGAGGGAGAAAGAGAGATTGAGAGCTCGTCTATATAGCGACTGTGTTGCTGCTCTTACTCGTGCGGAAACGAGATAGAGGAAGTATACTGCTATACGCTCGGCAATCGATGATTCTTGGTCTTTTGTACAGCGGCGGATGGGGAGTCAAATTTTCGGGATACTTGCATTTTTTATACGGCGGATGGAGATAAATCAAATGTTCGAATGCATCGATAATTCCGCTTTTGTTCGGAATCAACTCGGGCGCGATTCAGCTCGTATATACATTCTTCGAGTTGAATTCAAAGACGCGCGCGCGAGATTTGCTCCATCAAGTTCCCGCGGCGCAGTGGTGTCTTCGTATATGAGCGTATCGTTGCGTACGCGGACTACTCGACGACGACGTCGATTCAAAGGCGCCGATACGGGAATTTGAGTGCAGCATCTATGCTATACATAAGTACACTGCCACGCGCGAGTCATTCAAAGCTGCATTTGGGTTAACTACACTCCCCCAAACGTCGAATTAGATCTTTAGCGAACGATTTACATTCATACTCGTCGTAATCTAAGTTTTCCAAGTACGAGCGAGACACAGAGGACGTATTTTTTTGCAATATTAACGAATAATTTACTCGTCGACGACTCTCAATTACGCGGGCGTGAGAAAGAAAAATTGGAGGACGAAAGGAAGCAAAGGTGAAGAAATTATTGTATGCGCGCGCGCGTGTTTTTGAACAAACTTTTTCTGATGGGTGTACGTGTGCGTGCTATATGTGTAAGCACCCTTAGCGAGCTAGGACGTTGTAATTAAAAGTTTTTCACAGCGTCATCAAAAGTAGAATATTTTTCTGTAAAAGCTTGACAAGCGGAGCCAACTTCGTCTTGTTGAGATTTTTCGCATTCGTGAAGGCGTTTAATAACGCGCGTATCATTATTACGCGCCTATTTGTTAACGCGTTACTTTTTTTCATTATTATATCGAGGGAACGACGGAAGGCTTTGAAGTCGAGCTTTTGGTATATGGCTCCGATCGTTTAGAGAGCACAACAGAGAGAAACGGGAAAATTCGAAATTAAAATTTCTCTTCGAAAAAGAGCAGGACGCGCGCATAGGCGAGAGCTGCAGTTTCCGTGCGTGTGCGTGTGTGCGCTCACGTCGAAGTTTCCGATGGTTCAGTTACACAGAGAATAAATCGTTCTTTGCGCGCGTACACACGTGTGTATATGCAGGGGTCAGAGGGGAGCTTTAATCTCTTCTACCCGATGTGTGTTGCTTTGGCTTCTCCCATTCTCTCTTCTACCGTATACACACACACACACACACATACACACAGAAACAGAGAGAGAGCGAGCCGCGTTCTTTGCCTCGGTTCTAGGTTAGCGATATTTTCGCTCTTTCACTCTCGTTCTCTCGATCATCGGCTTTTGTTGTTACAGACCTTTGTCTCGTCATTATTTAAACACATCTCAGTCTTCGTAATCCTTGATGCTATTGATACACACTCGACGCTATATATACGATGTGTATATGTGTGTGTACACATATTGTGAATCAGAGCGTATAGCGACACGTCCGTTTGTTCACCCCTTGCGCGCGATGACATACTAATAAAACGACTCGTTGGATGATTAAACGAAAAAAAACGAAGAGAAGAAATTCTTAATGTATGCGCGTGCTAGATTTTATGTATTCGCGCGCACTCGCGAGTGAGACAGAGAGAGAGGGAGCAAGTCTGGCAAATTTAATTCGCGTATCCGAAGTAATTGCTATCCACGTACCTATTCTTCTTTCTCTCGCTCGAGACTTTGTGAGTGAAATACTGCCAGCACACGAGGCTTCCGAGCTTTATATACGTATCCCTGCTGCGTCTATATCCCATGTGTGTGTCTATTTGTGCCTCGTGCACAACGCTCCCTTGAAGCGGCTCTATATATATGCATATGATGTTCTTATGCTGCATATCTGTATGTATACACCCTGGCTCCGTACGTAAGGAACAGCTTCGAGAAAAGCATGTACGAGAGTAAATTGTTGCGCTTTGCTTCTTCGCGCAGTACCCCGTACACGCGTCGCGTTTACGAAAAGGAAAAAGACCTGGGAAGAAAAAACGTAAGGAAGATACGAGCGTTGAATATTTTATGCAGCAAAGCGCGCGAGGCTTGCTTAAAAATCTCAACGCGCAAAAGAGAGACATACACGTATGTATACGCATAAGAAAGAAAGAGGAGAGAAGGAAGGAAGGTAAAATATATGCACAATGGGAAGTGCATACGCGGCACCGAAAAAAAAAAAACAACGAAAGTCCGTCGATGCGGGCTAATCGCTTTGCGCTCGGTTGTGCGGCATAATTATGTATGCGAGCTTGCAGGAGCGCGTGCTCAATCCAGATAAAATATAATGGCGAATCCTCTGGACTCTCGATACTTTTCAGCCTTTTTTATGTAAAATGTTTAAATGTTTAAAATTAAAGTGACTGGTACTGAATTTTATTTTTTAAAAGTATATTCCTCCTATAAGTCACTGCTACAGTCTCAGTTGAAAATTAATGTATAAGTAATGATTAATTTTTAACTTTAAATGATTAAAAAATTCATGTAAATATAATCATATGCATTCTATTGAAAGTAAAAATGAAAGAAAAGATTTAAGGTATATGCCCCTATTTTCGATGATGTCCCTATATTCAATCAATAATTAATATTAACAACTTAATAGTAAGTAAGAAAAATTTTTTTAATAATTGGCTGAATGAATCGAACGTCTTCAACAGAAAAACATTATTCAAAATCAGATATCAAGTTTCAATCCTATATGAAAAATTGATTTTAATTTGATCGAAATTAGGGCCTAACTGATCGAAAATAGGGGCGTATACTTTACTTCAATTTAACATTGATAGAAAATGAATGTTGTATTACTGATGTACTTTTTGCAATACTTGACAAACAATTGTTTGGAAATTCAATCATAATTAAATGCAGCTTCTGGTCTGCTTAGATGGCAAATACCTTTATTTGTAAATCCTCAAGTGAAAAAGTAGAAGTAACAGTATAAGTCGACCTACAGTTTTGAATATGAAGGTACAGTTTCTCCCTCACTGTTTTTGCATCCATGAAAATGGATCTACTTGCATACATATAAAAAAATTTAAACTAATTTGAATCAAATTTACAGAATTTTATATTAATTTTAATGTAAATTATTTTTAAATTGTAGCTGTGACTTGGAACACACACAAAAATAAATACTCGAGTAAATGTAAAGTGTCAGGCGTTCGTGAAGAAAACTTGAGTACATTCTGCAGCCATTTGGTATTTTATTTTCGCACCGTGCGTGGTACTATTTTTCTCTCTTTTTTCTCTCTTCTGCTCATTTTTATCTCATAAAATACAGAGAAGAGAGGTGTTTAACTCAAGTACCTTGGTCGAGCTTATAGCGACGTCGTGCTCGCGAGTGACACACTTTTAACGCAAACCCCATCCCTTGATAAATATACGCGTATACCATTTTCAGCTCGACTCGGTATTTCGTGAAACTTTTTGTTTATTCAACGAATACATAATCGCTGCAACTCGATGCTGCTTAATTACGAAATATGAATTAAATTTCGTCAGCGCGAGTTCATTAACGGCCAGCGCCCCGAAAAACGAAAGCTCGAAAATCATCGAGAACCACGAAAATCCATTATAAAAATCGGGGAGATTTCACGCGCGCGCACACACACGCACACACACACACACACACACAATATGCAAATAAAATCGTAAATTACGATTTACGATTTAGGAGCTTTGGGCGCGTAATACACATTTGTCCGCATACCGTGCATACACACATTCGAACGTCGAGGCACGCGCGCGATCGCGGGGCATACAGGCAGCGCCATCATCGCCGGGGATGAAAACTTTCTCGATCGATAGAGCGGAGTCTGCGTCTCCCCTACTGCTGCTGCTGCTGCCACAAACGTGCACCGCGTTCGAAAATTGCTAAGGGCGCACACGCTCTCGCGTGCATGTGGTTATATCTGTACCCACCGCCGTTGACGCCGCCGCCGTCGCACACACTGACACGAATATGATTGCAGCAGGCGCGCCGCACCCATTTTCGGTGGCGGGTTACTGTACACGCGAAAAAAGAAAAATGTAGTAAAAAATTTTTCGCTTATTTTCAGGAGTATCGAAAAAGTAGAGTAAAGGGAGACACGAAGAGAGAGAGAGAGAGAAAAAGAGTGTAAGAAAGCGGGATGCGCTCGTTCGCGTCAGTGCGAAAATTATCGAAAAAGAACATCAAAAATTTAATCATTTAACGCTCGAGAAAATATGGAGTAAAGCTCGAATATCGAGCACAGCTTCAGAATTGGTAAAAAATTTTAGTTGCTCGAGGGTCTTTACCGCGTTCCGTATTAATTCCGTTGATGTACGTGAATGGAGAAGCTAGAGCACAATGGGAATCAGCAAGTGTATGCAGGAAAGCCTTTTCTCGCGCTCTACGAGTTGAGAGTGATAGAAATTGGCAGAAATACAGGAGAGAATATCTACTGATGCACGCAAACTTGCGGCATAATTTACCCGAGGAGTGTTGCGTATGTGAGTAACGTGTACGCACAAGTCACGTCGCGCTCACAGGTAATCCAATTACATGTACGTTTCGCTCGTTGTGACATTAGCAAAGAAAATAAAATAAATAGAGGACGAGAAGATAAAAAAACGTATACGCGCATTTAATGCCTGACTCTCGATCGGAAGCTCGATACATGTTTCGAGTCCGAGATCGTGGCGCTTCGTGGGAGAGTCAAATGAAACAAATTGGAAATTCTCGATTCGACGCAGTGTAAAGTAGCACATGGTCTGTTGCACTCCCATGTGTTCAATCAGCTTAAATATAATACCGATAGCTTCATTAAATAATTCACGAGCCGGTACCTAATGATTTCTACGACGTCGCGTCATCAAGATTCTCGAAAGGCCGAGAATCGAATCTTGGTTTCTCGCAAATATACACCTACTGTCTTTTGCGATCATCGTATGAATACCCACCGAGCAGAGCTGGTGCCATGAAAGTGCATTTATCGCGTGTTTGCACAGCTCAAACGTCATAACAATAGCAGCAGCAGCAGCAGCAACTACAACAACAACAACAGCAACAAAGCCAATAACAATATCAACGAAGAAGTTTTACGCGAGCATTAATTTCACACGAGCAGTATGTACACTTTAAGAGCTGCATGTGCGATTATAACGCGTATATATGTATGGATTCGCGTATGTAAACGATTTTAGGGAATAGTCCGCAGTTTATGTGCGCAGAATCTCCCGTGCAGTTTGAGAGATTCCGGAATTCCGTTGAACAATCACACAAGTACGTGTAATTATATATAGAGCCTCAAAAACTCATCTTGTTTGTCCTAAACGCCGCTCGCTCGTGGTAATACCTACCAAGTGCTTACGCTACGTTGTTGTTGCGGCCATAATGAGCTTGCCAGATTGCTGATTGAACTCAACTTTAGTACTCGTGTGCTTACGCGCGAATTCAACGAGGCGCATTGTTTCATTGCTGCGATACAGAAAAGAGGATAGAGATACCTTTAATTTAAGCTCTCGTATGAAGAAATAAATAGTTTACGGCTAAGGGCGTATGCGTAAATATAAATGTATGTGTATAGCCGTTTTTATAGTAAGATAAAAATTATCTATTGAAAATATTTCCTCAAGCAAACGATAGGAAGTATTGATCTAATACCATCGATATTCAATCGCTGCGTCAAGTGATTTCGCCGAGTACACGACTTTAAAGCACACAACTAAGGTAGATATCCGAATATAAGCTCTAGAAGCTTCTTGATTTAGTGGATATATATGCAATACATCAAGGATGAACAAACAATCGCAGCCATCATTTCAAATCAGAGCTCACTTTTAAAGTAGCGTAAAAATCAAATAAAAACGAGCATAACTCAGAGTCGTATATTTATATGGTTACATGCGACGACGATGAATATTTTGAGATAACGCCCATGCCGGAGCAAGCGTCAATATGAGTTTGAAACAAAAGTTCCGCTCGACCGCGAAAATTGAATTATTATTCTGAATTATTTCGATAGCTCTCGATCAATCTGTACTTCGACGCGATTCGAGTGAATTTTTCAATCGAATATGATTATTTATAAGTTGAACTCTGATATGTTTTAAGCGATCGAAAATTTGAACTCGAAAGTTTCAATTCATTTAATAAAATACTCACTCAATATTGTACGAGTTTCAAAGTAATTTATGCACTTACCTGAAACAGAAAAAAATGTAACGTCAAATAAGTTAAATAATAATTTAAATTGATTAATTGCTGCTTATAAATATAAACATCGTGCAAAGGAAAATTCGAGAAGTACGCTCTCTGCTCTTTGCACTGTTGCAACAACAAGCACTGCAGTATAGTCGAGCTTTTAACTTTGCTTAACGACACTTTCATAAGTATTCTCTTGAAAACCTTGTTCGGATCATAATTCTGAGATTTGCTTTATTTACTTACGATACGGCGTAGGAAAGATCGTGCGATTTACAAGCTGCGCCTGCCTGCCGCGAGTCGAGAGATTTAAGACTTTTGTAGTTAAGTACAAAGGGTTACAGGCGCAAGAATACGGAAAAACAAAGCACGGGATGAATATTTAATTAGTGGATTAAACGTACGTAAGCATAATTCCGTCGAGCTCTCCTCTACTCTTTCTCTCTCTCTCTCTCTCTCTCGGCTTTTATAGCCTTTCGACATAATTATACCGGCCGTGGTAACATGGATTTAATGCTATATTTGCAGTACGGGAGAAAACATGTACGTACTACATATACTATATATTATGGTTGAGAATTTATGACGAGGAGCAGTGGCAGAGAGCGAGCGAGCGAGAGGAGAGTATAATCGTTAGGCTGGGTGATAATACAGAGCCGCCAGCACCGCCAGAGCACCACCACCACGTGCCCCTGCAGCTGTTCTATTGTTGGCGGCGCGTTAAAATATATACGCACACATATATACGTGTACCGGACGTGCAAGCGATGCTTTTAATGATAACTTTACATATGGTGATGGATGACTTTATAGTTGTCCGGAGCACGGAGGATTTTCAGCTTGTACGGCGACGATCGGCCAGCGCCACTCGCGCATATATAATAAAACGTCAACATAACTGCGCGATGCCTCGGATATAAATTTTTTCGTTCATTGGTTACGGGCTGATTCAAAGATGAGATGAAAGATTAAAAATCTCATTGATGCTCACATAAAGTTTGCAACGGACACTTTCGCTTATTACTAACTTTTCCCTTGAGTAAACAGCTCCGTTGCTTATTTATTTACGGCCCTTTTGCATTTCTCAAATACTGCGTGGTAAGGGAACTTACTTATTATATCTTGTTTTTGCTGCTTGCTTACATTTCAGGGCAAGTGATTACACATTAATTTTATTGAAGCATAAGAAGATTTTAATAAATGGTATTTTCGTGTCTTTCTCTCCCGTTCGCGCTCGCACACAAATTCCGAAGTTATAATAACCAAGAGATGAGCGCACGGGATAAAACAGACGGACTCGGAATAATTAATTGACATTAGTAATTGTGGCAAAAGTTTACCTTTAGAAATAATTACATAGTCCGCGTACTTTCATGCAAGAGCTTACATCGCTTGCCTATTTAAGCATCGTCTGCTGCACTGCACGTTAGAAATTTTTACGCAAAAGTGCATATTATACATGCCATCAATTAGACTAAAAGCTCAATTATCAGATGCGATGGATAACTTTTTTTTTCAGGGAAAAAAAAATGAAGCAAAAAATCGAAATTGTTAATGTCTCGGAAATTAATTCAACATCGCGTCGTTGGTCGTAATTGTCCGAAGATCGACTTTATTTATGTGTACCAGTGGTGCACATTGTTGGGAATAATGTGCTTTTGAATGGATGCCGAATACCCGGGGACTAGAAAAAGGAGCAAATCGAACGACATTTCTGATAAAAAGGAATGCAGGTCGACAATCGATGTATGCACTGCATTACTATGATAGGTGAATTATGTACCGATATTACCACGACTACTACTTTTTTTTCGATAATTTTACGATTGCCGGATGAAAAAAGTCGAAAGAATTTATTGAGATAATTTAACTTTCGATTATTGACAAGAACAAAAATAGTTGTAACAGATGTACGTTCTAGTGATTTATAAATCAAATACTTTAAAAGTTTCAGTATAATTAAATTTTTAACTTATGTAAAAGAAGATAATGAAAATGTTCTTGATGCAATACTAATAATGTAACATTAAAATGAATAAAAAATGATAGGGGTATATAATTAATTAACTTTATGTCTAGCGGAGAACTAAATTATAAATTAATATATTACTTTTCAATATCTTGATCATGTTTTAATATTAATGAGTGAACATTAAAAAATTACACCAATAATTTTATCTAATTATATCACTTTTTACCAGAAAATACGAAGGTTGATTTGTTCACAATCCTATGATACTCAAAGAAATTCGACAATAAGGCGTAAGTACCAACGATTTCTAATCAATAATTATTTTCAAAACAATTGTAAAAAACTTCAAATTTTGTAAATAAAACAAAAAACGTTACGATACGCTACTTTTTGGATCCTGAAATTAGAGTTTTGGCTGCTACGATATCTGGGTCACAGTATACCGACCTGAATTGTATTCGCGATTGCTCTTGAATCCTTTTTCTATTCGCAAGAGCTAGAGAAAAAGAGGGAGAGAAAGAGAGAGTTAAGGGCACTTTTTGCTTTCTTCTGTAGAATATTTGGTGGCTTAGTGTATGATATGTAGTACATAATATGTACAAGATTTTATATTTAGTTTATATGTAATTTTGGGAGCAACAAGAAAAATTCCAAAAAATACTATTTTCAAATTGCGAGAGGAATTAAGACTAATTAATGCAGTTGTTTTTGGTTTTTATTGCGGAATTTAATTTTCTATAAATCGTTTGAAATTGCAGTTTGAAGTTTGGAACAACTAAATTCGAGGTCTGCAACTTGTGCATAAATTAAACACGAATAAACTTAAGATAAGTTTATAGACTTAACTTCATTAATTTGCATGTGAATATAATATCAATGATTTTAATAAACACGTTTTTCAACAAAATATGCAAAAATGAACATTATTCATCTAGAAAGTAAATTTAAATCGTTCGTTTTCTATTTGAACGAATTTTTTTTACAATTATGCGCATTCAAAATAGGAAAATTAAAATTTGGAATCAGAATTGCGTTATTACACAATGCTTGATAATTTCTTTTGTTCTATAATTTGCGTCATCCTTCACTGCAGGTCACGCGAAAAAAAATTAATTTTATCAAGCTTGAAATTTCATCAATTTCACAGAAACGTTTCGCTGAATTTCAACATTATGTGAATAAAACACTTGATTTTTCTACTCTTGATAGTCTATTATTAAGGAGATGCCAAAATGAAAATTTTCAAGTGCGATTTTGAAATTTTCACTAGATATTTTTCAAAACAACTACGTGGATGGTTTTATTTTGAAATTTTTTAGACATCACGTAGTAAAAAACATTTACAAAGCTAAAAAAAGCCGCTGCCCGGCACATGTAATAATGCTCTGAGATTTATTACTCGTTAACAATGAACTCTACAAAAAAATGTTATCAAACAAAAAGGGCTTAGAATTGATCAAAGAACACGCGTGAATTTTTTGGATGATTTTGGAAATTTTTATATAATGGCTAATCCAAAAATATCCAAAATCAATCATAAAATTTTAGAAAAATTCACCCGTGTTTCTTGATAAGTTTTAAGCACTTTTTGTTCTATAACATTTTTGTAGAGTCCATTCTTATCGAGTAAAAAAATACCAAAGCTTTTTTTACATTTTCGGCTCCACTCAGCTGTTTTGGTGGCTGTCATCTTGAATTTGGATGAACTAACGCCGCTAACTTTTAGTATAAGCCTTTATGTCACCAGATCCAGAGTTTTAACCCGATCTGAATGCGTAATCGTGGTGAAAAATACGATCATTTCGAAGACAAATGTTTAAAAACCTCGTTTTTTTTGTTAAAACAAATGTATTTTGAAACCGCTTATATAAATCGTAAATTGAACGGCATGTATGAAAGGAGCGATAAAAATCCCATATAATATGATATTTTTACATTAATTTGACAATGGTTTCATAAAAAAATAACAATTGAAAAAATAAGTCAAAATTAGGATCTCTTGGTATTGGACGGGTTAAATTTCAACAAGAGAATCTAAATGAATTTCAAAGGTAGTCACAAAATAAGTTTTCCGGACTTGATCTATAATAAAATTCAAATGAAATGTACTTTATTTCAATGTGACGTAAACTAGTGGCAACTCCAGTTGCAGAATGCTGAGCAATTCCAAATTCTTCTCATCTTCTTCTTACAAATTCTTAAATTCTTTTTATCTTACAAACAAAAAAATCGACTCCATTATAATCTGACCGGATAATTATTAGGGCTGTGCGAGTACTCGAAAAAACTCGACTCGTCGAGTTCGAGATTTTTCCTCGAGTTCGAATCGAGTACTCGATTTTTTGAAAACTCGAGTTTCTTCGGGTACTCGCGTTTTTTTCGAATACTCGAATTTTTTCTTGTAAACGAGTTTTTCGAGTACTCGCAATATATTTAAGTTTTAAGTAAATAAATGATGAATTCACAGTCTCTAGACCATCTCCCTTTGGTGTGTACATGCTTATAAATGTGATATTCACAGTGGATTGAATCGAAAGAAGAAAATAATTTAATAGCACCACACTTCATCACACTTATAAGCACGTACACACAAAGGGAGAACTTAAATATATTGCTTGTAAATAAGCTTGTAAATAAATTATAACAGTATAATTTATACACCGGATATACATATGCTTCTTTTGCAAAACGAGTTTTATTTAAAAAACTTATTCATATAAGTTGCACACAATACTTTACAGCTCACAGCAAGCTTAAAAATTGGGTGTGAATTTGCGATTTTTAGATAAGAGTGTTATAAATGAAGTATAAATTATTATAATATTGGCAAAAGTTATAAACAAATCATTTTTAAAAATAAAACGTATACAAGTGTACTTAGTAAGTAAAAAAAAGATATTTGAGTTCACAGGAGTATTTTGAACTAGTTCAAAATGTTATCAAAAATCACGGATGATAACATAAGAAAGCATTTTTACTGGACTAGACGTGCCCTTCAATTCAGTGGTTTGTGGCCTTATGATAAAAAAGTAGTGAAAATAGTATTTAGGACATTTTACCTAGGCTATGCAGCGTATTTTGGGCTATGTGTGGTAAGAAATTAAACATTAATTTTTTTAGCGAACTCAGAATAATCAAACATTACTTTTATGCTAAAAACAAGTTTTACGGGATCTATACGCGGATGCAGAAAAGAACGAGATCAATCGAGTATGAAATTAAAAGTGGATGTGAACTGGTGTTGGCGATTGTTAGCATAATGTTGTACATTCTCTGCCTCACATCAGAACATGGTGTACTAAAATCAAAAAAATTATGTTTAGTCTAAGATGAAGTCAATTACTGTTTTACTTTTATAAATTTTCAGTTTCAACAACTCCTGGAAGAAAAAACTGTTTATTATTTAAAAATCACTAACAAGCATGAGAAACAAATATTTAATCAAGAAGTCAATTTACTTTATAACGTGTCCATATGTTTTTCTGTTTTTATCATTACTTTGTCTCTTATCTACTCGTCCTTGCCAATATCAGTGCCATTTGTTGTCAATATTTTAATGCCAGGACAATATAACTTCAGCAGGTTCCATGTGTCAACGGCAACTTATATAATCAATCATAAACAGAATTTTTATGTAATTTTCTTTTGCGATGTAATAATATTTATGAGTGCTGGATTATTTATAGTAGCAGTGATTTCAAGTGTTCTTGGTCAGATATCATTTTTCAGATCTCAGTTTTTTTTAATGGCGTTAGTTTTTACTCCATTGAAACTCTCCATTTAATAATATCAAGTATAATCAATTCTTTTCATCAATTTTAGCTATCAATTGAACAATTTAAACCAGAGGATTCAAGATAAATATTTTGATCAGAGTGAAGAGTTCAATAATTTTATTGAAAACCAGATCCTTAAATTGCATTGTGATTACGTGGAAACCCTCAGGTTTATTTTTTAAATTAAGCAAATGAAAGAAGTTTTTAAAAAACAGTAATTGTTATAATCAAGCAATTATAGAATGCTAAAATTGTTCAACATGTCAGGAGAAAAAATTTTTTTTATGGGATCTGTTGCGATTTTTGGAGCTCTTAGTTTTTCAGGATTTTTGGTAAAACACATATCTACTTTGCGAAGTTTCCTGAAGTTCTTTAGAAGATTTTTTATTTTTTAGATTGTGGTGTTGTGGAAAACGAATTTCGTAGCGTGTCTACAAATGTCAACAATATTTCTCATCGTGATTACAGCCTCATTCATGATCAATTTTGTAGGTCAAATAATCATAGATTACAATGAAAAATTTTACTATCACTGGTAATTTTTTTTCATAAAAACGGAAATAATATTGTCGATCAAACGTACTGAGAGCAACGAAAATTTTTGTACAGTTACAATTGTGGATGGTATGGTTTTCCAGTTAAAACAAGAATATTTATAATTATCATGATGGCTAGATCGAGAAAATGTACAGGCTTGAAATGTGGTCCATTCAAATTATTGCAACTAAATTTTGAAAATTTCAGTCTAGTATGAAAGTATACTTATTTCCATAATGGAGTAAATTTAACTACTAACTCTCAAGGTTTTTCCTTTCAGATATTACAAAATGTTATATCATATATCACAGTAATGCTATCTCTTTTTTAAGAGTCATTTAAACTAGCAGTAAGTTTATTGAAAAAAGGATCAGTTGCCAAATAATCTGTAATTTTAATAAATTCACAGTTACAAAATCATTAAATGATCTAAATATCCTTTATTAATCACTGTAAAATCCCCATTATAAAATGTTTTGAATAAAAATACACATCTGAATTCGAATTGAACATTTTTTATATTCAAGTTCTCGACTAGCGAATATAAATGAATTGAAAATTAACAATGTACGAATTTGTATGACCAAGATCACGCAAAATCGATGCGCTTAAATTTTTAATGTATTAAGAAGTTACTAAAAAATTTATTATTTGAAAACTAACAATGAATGTGCCTAAAGGTCTTTTCGAAAATTCTTTTTGTGCCCAAATCAATACTCTATAGTAAACAAGTATTTACCAAGAAAATTTACAATTGACCAAAACAACACATTAATTCTGTCTAATATTAAATAAAATTTGCAAAAATAGAACTGGTTACTTCGCTGTAGATTAGTTTTTTCTTTTTGCTAATAATTAATTTTTTCATTCTTTTTTTCTTCTTAAGTTCTAAGATGAGTAATATAATAACGCGAGCGATAAAACTTTGCAGTGACCAACAAGCTCAAGACAACAAATTGATATACATTCAAAATCGCACAGTTATCAAAAGCTCTTGCTCGTCAACGTGCCACTGGCGCCCAGCGCATACGCGTTCATGCACAGTTTCGTGCATCGTATACACGCGACAGATAATCTGGTTCGAGCTTGCACACGTGAATTCCATACACGAATGCACGTACACAGCCACATAAGCGAGCTGGATGCAGAGCAAGATGTAATTGACGTTATCTCGTAAGACCCGTGATGTAAACGCGTGTACACACCCCTCGCATATATATATATATATATAACCATCGCGCACACACGCACGTAAACATGCAAGAGCGAGAGAGCTGAAGCTAATTTTCACTCGATGGATCGTTATCATCGGAACGAGGAATACGTCGCGAGGTATTATACCAACGCGGGGTAAGTAAGTGTAAAAGCTCGCTCGAGCTCGCTCGCGCACCGGGCGCCACCCCCCGGAAAATCTGACGCGCGCGCTGCGGCGTAAACGAGGTCGATAGTAGTAATAGTCGTCGTAGTCGCGAGCGAGCGCGCCCGCGTGGAGCAGGAAGAAAATTTATCGGCTGGACGGAGATATCGGCGAATTTATCACTCTGTTGGTCGTTTCAAGCTCTAGCGTAATATGTAGTTCGCTGTGTACCAGTTACGTACGACGATGTACTTTTTTATTTCAAGAACGCAATGATTTTAGAAACAGATTTATTTTTTTTCCTTCTTATATTATATTTTCAATTGTCAAGTGGAGAGAAAAAAATAAATAAAAAAGTCCGATACCGGCTCAGAGTTCTTAAAAAATAAATCATTCCTAGCGCGACTGTAAACATTGACATATGATAGTTACTCAAGCCCTCCGATACGCTACGAGGAGCTTTGCAGCACGAGACAAGCGAAAGCTTGCGCCGGGGCCAATTTTGCGTTGTCCTTTTTTACACTAGTCTTCTTCGATATTTGAATTCTCGCAAAAGTATATACATATACACTTATTGCATAGCTCCCCGGAGAATCAGAGAAAAGTAGAATAGCTGTAAAAGGGAGTAATGAGAGAAATCCCGCGTAGCATTGAATCGATTTCTATTTCACTCGCACTCTTGCTGCAAGCTCCCTTTGGATTGAGGTTAATTAATGATTGTTGTTGAGGCAAGATATCGATCTTGCGCGCGGGGCCCGTATACCTATGTATACATTACGATAGCTTCTTTTTCTCTTTCTCTCACTTGCCCCGCGCGCGCGCCCCAGCCATAAAGAGAATCACTTAAATCTCCTTTGTCCGAACCTTAATTGCTGGCATTCTTTCGCACAAAGATACTACGATACTACAGAAGCTCGGTTGCAGTGTTGCACTGGCCTCCTCCACTTTCTCTGATGTATGCACTGCACGTATATATTCTTTGGAAAAGGTACTTGTATACTCGCTCGCACGCACGCTTTACTCTTGTGGCGGAAAGAGCTTAATGAATTTTCACACGCTAGATATACCCTGCGCGCGCGCGCGCGAAAAAAAAAGCGATAGATCGTAAATTGTACCGAATGCGATTTTTGCGTTTTTCCAGCGATTCGAACGCAGAGATGAAAATGAAAAAAAAAGACTTTTTTTAATACTTGTTTTAGAACGCGATATCTGTCACTGAACATATCTACGTGAAATGAAAATAAAAATAACAGCCTTCATATACGTGCATTCGCAAGAGATACACCAATTTAACTTTACGTACGCAATTTTTCATACTCGACCGCGCACTTCAGCCATTCCCGCGATATGAGATGAGCAACGCTTGCCGGGATAGGGGCAAAAGTAGATGAAAATGTGAATGGACCCAGAAATGAATAAAAACACAGGAAAAAAGCGAGACAGCGAGTGCACATATCAGGTGAAAAAAAAGGAAGTAGACATGAAGTGCGACAAGTGCAAGAAGTGCAGAAGAAGAATTGCGTGAACGCGCAGGCATAAATGAAGGGAAAAACTTTATCCCTCAAGGCAAAATTATAAAAAGTTACAATTGATGCGACTATATCGAAAAAAAGTGAATGTTGGAAAAAAACATAAATGTCATCATAAAAGCACATATAGCTCGGAAAAAAACAATGACCAACTGTTGTTGAAGGATAATACCTTCATATTCATGCACGAGTCCAAAAGCTGAGAAATACGAGCGCGAAATTAAAAGGCGAATCTAGCTTTATGAATATTCGTACAGAGTATCATCGATACAGATAGCGGAGCATGTCACAGACGGCCGATTGACTGTACGTTTTGTATGCTCGTCTCTACGTTTTCATCGTTGCGCATATCGCATAATTGAGAAGATAAGATTTGCTCTAACTTTATAAACAGAATAAGTTCATCCCTGGTAGAAAATTAAGCATTTAAAATGCTCAGATGAGCAGAAACTAGTCAGTACAACTGGTCAGTTTTAGCTCATAAATTAGCCGTTAAAATGGTCAGAAACTGGCCATTGAAAATGATCAAGGCAAAATCGAATATTTAGGTTAACTGTAGTAAACCTAAACAAAGAGTGTTATACCACGTTTAAGACACTTTTATGTCACGTGCATAAGATAGAAAGATAAGGGAATCGCTAAAATAAGAAACGATGTTGAAAATAATGGGAAGACACGTACTTCCTAACTTCCCTAAATGTTCAAAAACATTTTTAAAAACGTCAATAAATATTGAAATAATTTTAAACATCCTTATTACTGACGATTCTGATAGCAAATTCACGTACATATGACTTGCTTCTCCTTTCAAATCAAATAAATCAATAAATATTTCATTAATGAGATAAATCGGCGTTCTAACGGAATTTTAACAAAGAACAAATACTACACAGCATATACAATTTTTCGTTTGCGATACACCAGCTAGGAATTGTGGTTCAAGTTTCATTCGATGCATGTGAACGTTGTCAAGTTGACTTGACTGATAATTCTTATTGATTATGAAAAGTTTAAGCGAGGTTAGGTAGGGTGTAAATATAGTGCCGACGAGCGGTCAGCTGACGACCGCGCACGGACTTGAGCAGTTCTTAACCATTTTAAATGACTCAAAACCCTATCAAAATTAAGCAGTTTCTGACCAGTTTGAGCGCCAATATCATGTCGTTTTTAGCAAGGTTTATGGCGAAGTTGGGCAGTAACTGACTTATAAACTGACCAGTTCGATTTTACTTGAGCATTAACTGGTCAGTAAATGCTGATGATTTCTACCAGGGGTTACTTTTTAAAAATTGCACTTACAGTTATAAGTTAGAACCATTTTAAATACACGTTTAAAGTACTTATAGATAGTAAAAGAGGTTTTGTGGGTATAAGTTAATTTGACTTGGCAATCCTGGTAGAAATGCAAAACGTTAATAATGGACTATAATGATGAAAAAATGACTATTTAACATTTTTACTTCATTTTGGAAATTTTTTGTTGTAATTATGTTAAAAATATTAAGTGCATTTCACATGACCTGAAAATAACAACTTAATTGCTTCAAAATTTTAGTCCAATTTTCAAAAACTATATACGATGATACTACTTCAAATATCTACCGCTAGATGGCGAGTGCATTTATTTGAAAATCTGCAAGTGGCAAGTAAAAATAATTATATACTCACCACTTCTATAGGATAGGATATTGTTGCGTGGGCACGCCGCACAGCACTGCATTAACGATTCTACGCTTTGACATACCCATTTAATCCTTGTGTTCTTATTTATTTACCACTTTCACCCTCTTCCCGCGTATCAATATCTAAGAACGAGTTTAAAGATTCTACACTGAAGTAGCTTTTTTGTATTATTTGAGGTTGGGAGATTCCCAAAAATCAGTGTTTACACCCATGTAGCAAAAAAAGAGAGTCTTAAAGCACATTAACAGCCTTAGGTGATAATTACACGTGCTTTGAGACTTCTGAATTTTTCATTCTCTAGAATTAAAATACACTAATTTGCTGCCGAAACGTACTTTTGACTGAAAAAATATAAATAAATGCGTCGAATTGAAATTAAATAATGTTACCAACCAATTTTTGAATTGTGTTTTGCTTCAATATTTTAATAAAATATATTCATTCAAAATCAACCTCTTGCAATTTCGCTTCAACACCTACTGATCTGTACCTGCTTAAGTAAGCGAAAAAAAGTAAAATGAAAAAATAAATAAACTCAAGCTCTGACACTGCGCACCAATGACGGTGAATAAAAAAATACTCGAGGTATGAAGCTAAAAGTATTCAAAGAACATCTTTGCTCAGATCTCTTTTGCACAGATACAAATACGATTTTTTATCGAACTCTAGCGTGAGAGGAAGTGACAGACATCTGTATAAGGGTATTATATGCGAGAGCATTATTCTGTATACATGATTTTACAATGGATCCTGATTTCTTGTATGTACAGATATACAAAAATCGTAGATGGTAATATTTGTGACTAAAATTTTTAGAAAAATTGCATATTCTGTATAAGAAGAGGTAAATTGCCAATGAATTTAGTATACACGATGAAAAATTTATTAATACTTTTTTTCAAGAGTCATTGAAATAAATTTTCTAACTGAATATCTCTAATAGTTAGTCAATAAGTTTTAAAATAAATTAGCCCCGTATAACACCGATCGCGCGGTTAAAACTTCCTCGAAGCTTATAACAATTTTACCAATGATAGATTCATCACATATTCTGTGAAATTTACATCAATATGTGACTTTTGAAATACATTCAATAAAACATTATTTTCCAAACATGATTTTTAACTTATATATTCCAATTTGAGTGAAACATATACAGACTAGTCCCCATAATGTAAATTGTTATAGCATAACTACGTACTTATAGGTTATACAACTTTACTAACAAGGAGAGCTCTCCAAGTCCGGGTCACCGAATGCCCTGAAAATTTTTTTGTTATCTCCTGGTACATGATGATGATCCCCCATGCAGTTAGTTTGATCCAATGGGCCCTTAAACAATACTTTTACGCATGGTCAAGATTTGAATATTATTCAACGATAATAAATACCATATAATAGCCTATCATGGTATCAGGCTTAAAACAGTCAATTCCAACTGACTGAACAGCATTGTTACTTTGTGTTTTTCAAGTTTTTAAACACTTATTCAAAAAATAAACACTGTAGCTCAATTGGTATACTATGCAAGTCTCAAAGAGCGAACCAATTTGAGCTAAAATTAAAGTACTTTACTATAAGTATTGATGCAAAAGATTGAAATAAAACTTTTATATTATTAAACTCACTGTTCCTTCTTTTTCATCCATTTTTGACACTTCATTGATTATATTTTAAGTGCCAGATTACCTCATCAATGATGCTGGAAGTCGCCAATGATAAAGATAAATAAATAATGTGATTTGGCGATGATACAATCAGTTATGCTTCTTTTTCTTTTCCCCAATAACTTAAAATATAATCAATGAAGTGTCAAAAATGGATGAAAAAGAAGGAACAGTGAGTTTAATAATATAAAAGTTTTATTTCAATCTTTTGCATCAATACTTATGGTAAAGTACTTTAATTTTAGCTCAAATTGGTTCGCTCTTTGAGACTTGCATAGTATACCAATTGAGCTACAGTGTTTATTTTTTGAATAAGTGTTTAAAAACTTGAAAAACACAAAGTAACAATGCTGTTCAGTTAGTTGGAATTGCCTGTTTTAAGCCTGATACCATGATAGGCTATTATATGGTATTTATTATCGTTGAATAATATTCAAATCTTGACCATGCGTAAAAGTATTGTTTAAGGGCCCATTGGATCAAACTAACTGCATGGGGGATCATCATCATGTACCAGGAGATAACAAAAAAATTTTCAGGGCATTTGGTGACCCGGACTTGGAGAGCTCTCCTTGTAAGTGTCATTTATTCAATTATACTTATTCTGAATAATTTTTTTTAATTGAAATCTTACTAAAATTTAGTTATTTTATAATCGTATAACTCAGAAAATACTCAAGCCTAAAAAATTAGTAAATTTAATTAAGTTTCAAATCTAAATATAAAATAATCAAATATAAAATTTGACATACATTCCATTACTAACTTCGAGAGTAACGATAACGTCCAATCACAATTCTAGAAAGCTGCTTACGTAAAATTTCCCGTGAAAATGAAGACTTTTCAACGATAGGATTATAAAAATAAAAGCGCTCTAATTCTAAAGCTCCGGAAGTACCAGTCAGTGACTTTAGATGGTAGCAGTAGTCGGCGATTGATTTCAACGAAAATCGGTCATTCTCATTTGATGCATTGACAATATTTTTTCTCTCCTTTAAAATTATTTACACATAAGTATATTTGTCATTCTGTTATGTTTTGCAAAAAATGTTACATCAGTAGAAAATGTAAACATTCAATTGTAAATACAGAAAGACTCGCGTATGAATTTGAAAATAAAAGGTAAAGATGGGTTTCATACAAGCACACGTACAGAGACGTCTATTTTTACGTCGAGTTTTTTTTCTCACTGGTTTGTACAAGTAGGTCAGATTGATCCTTGGCTTCCATAAGAAGCTAGTCTCTCCCACGGGCGCATGTGTGAGTGTCGATTAGCCCAATTTTCATCGTCGAGATCTTGTTTCTCTATCATATCTTTGACTCCATTGTGTCTAGGGTATACCCGAACCGGCATTTTCACTTGGGATGTCTAATATTCAATATTGCTGCCACGAGTACTCGTAAAAATTTTTCTTCTTTTTTTTTAAATTAGAGAAACGTCTGTTCTCTTTATACAATAAAAACCTCTTCTCTGTCATGTATCTCTCAAGCTAACTGCGTCATACGAAACGAATTTAATGCAGAGTATAACGTACCGAGTATGAACTTGTGACATATACGCAGGCTAGGCTCACAAAGGTCACAGTTGCCTCTCGCCGCCACCAACGAGAAACTTGAATATATGCATTATGCACACACGTGTTTTATTATGTAGCTTTTGCCAGCAATTTTTTTCTATACACGGCTCTTCGTACGGAATATATACGCCCAGCTAAGCTACAAACTTGCATGGCATTTTTCAATCTAGAAAAGCCAATCTATTATTAAGCCAAGAGCGAGCCATTCGAGTACAATTGTTCGACTTTTTCAACTGATTCGCGCATGAGTGGAATGGCGCGGGAAGAAACGCGATACACAATGGCGATGGTATATAATTTACGCGCGGTGCCACTGCTTTTTTTATTTATTTCGGTGTGAGAAAAAAAAAGAACAGAAGATGATTACAACGAAGGAGAAAAGAGAGGCCCGAGCAAGGTCAAGAAAATCAATACCCACACACGCGCACACAGACATTCGCGCTCATTGAGCAGATGTGGGTAACGATCTGCGGCTCGTACAAATCCATACAGCTGCAGGCAGATAACGAAAAAGGAAAGATATCTCTCCTTAGAGAGACATTCTAATGGCCATCATTCTAATTAGGAAATCTTCTGCTTAATTGAATACAATTAAAATCTCTGCCAATGTGGCACCTACTTTACTCTTTCTCTCTCTCTCTCTCTCTCTCTCTACTTTACTCTCTCTCTCTCTCTCTCTCTCTCTCTCTCTCTCTCTCTCTCTCTCTCTCTCCCACAATGTATATAGCACTCGAGAGTTGGTATAATTCAAGCCCGTTCGATCACGTGTACTCTTTCAAGTTGTCTGTGTATTTTTTGCTATTGATTCAGTTCGATAAATGCGCCGAGTGCGTATAAATAGCGATAATCCAACTCATGTGATCAGGCGCGCACACTAATTAATTGCGAATTTCTCGCGCGTAAAACTTTTTCTCGCGCACACGTCTTTTATTCATGGAAAGCCTACATTTCGGTCGGTGTATGGCGGTGTGACGTAATGTATACCGAGCCGTACCGCGAGCATAATTTATTTTACGATTTCCGATTGAAAATAGAAAAGTCGAGAAAAATTATGTATTAATAGATAAATTTAAAAAAGTTATCGTGTAACGTGTAACGAACAACATATATACTTGTAATGATTGCCTAAAAGGACGGAAAGAGAGTTGCTGCAGCTTTGGCTCTGCTTGACATTACCCGGGGCACGCGTGCGCCTACTAATTACCTATTAAGTATACGCGCTCGTTCTCTTTCTCGTTCACGCGAGCGCTGCATGCGCGCACACCCTTGCCTCTGTTTCGGCGAGTAAACTGGTAACAAGGGAGTCGTTTTCTCTCGCTCTCTCGTAAGATTTTCAACTAAGCGTGAAATTAGATCGAATAAACCGTGCCTGCTACTGCACAGCTTCACTTGACGCGTAAGAGAGGGTGAAAAAAGAACTATTTTTCATTTTCGCGGGTGCGCGAGTTCGCGAACAGAGGGAGCACAACATTTTGACGAGAAAATTTCTCGTTATATTCATTAAATTAAATTCGAGGTAACGACGAAAATTTTTCTTTTTAGCTCAGTGGCAGGACAAAAGTGTTTTTTTCTTTCGTTTGCAATATTTTTTATATGACATCCTTTTTTGTATGAATATGGGCGTAAAAGGTCGAGACTTATGAAAATGCATGAGCACAAAAGCCTCGATATGCGCGCGAGCATTTATTGACCAAATATGTAATAAATTTTAATATTGCCATACTCTTCCAGACGTTTTTCTTTGCTTGTGCTTCTTTTTCTCGTTTTATCGTCTCTACCGGCACATGATGGAAAAGTGATAAAAAGCGATAAGCAAAAAAGCCGCTGCAATACGCTTGCATACATTGTGCAGCATTGTAATGTATCCGAATATAACACTCGTAAAACGTGTCCAATCAGCGGCCGATCTATACGACAAGTTTATCCCGTGCGTAAAAGCCCTCGGAAAAATATTCCAAAAATGCCGAGCTTATACCGAGCGCGTACATATAGCTTATAACCACGACCAAAGCGATGATGTATAATAAACGATACAGCCCTGACTCTCGAGTATATACAACCGATATAAAAAAACATCACTCGTGAGTTTATGTCGTTTAATACCATAGCCGCGTTCGCGTTCATTGGCAGGGTTAACAATACTTATATATACGAGCTCATTTCTTCCATACGTACGCGTTGAGGGAGCTTTTCGAGTAAAAACGAATTTAAACATATGACTGGGTTAGAATTTTTTACGGGTACGTCATGTTAGTTACAATTATTCTCGAATGAATGTGACCTCGAGCTTTAAATCAGCTGCAAAAATTTGAAATTTTGAGTCATAAATATAATTAAAAATTTGCCATTCGTATTGAAAAAATGCATTCGATATTACTTTTGAATTAACGACCCATCTGTTGTTCTCCGCATTACGTTAACGTACGAGTTTCAATGACAATGCTAAAAGAAATAATGCACTTTTCTGCCTATATACGGAAGATAGACGCGGTTGCTCTAATTTTTTTCATACAGTTGAATATGCCACAAGTATGCATACACACAGACAATTCAATGCTATAAAAATGAAGCGAGCTGGTAAAGTAATTATTTTGCGATTGCGAGTGCGTTGAGAAATAATGATAATGTTAATAATCGGTAAAAGTGCTATGATGAATAAACCATAAAAGCCATCAAAGTGAACGTTTTTTTTTCTCGTTAACTTGAATAAAACATATCGATGCAGCAATGAATGATTCACTAATGTATTACGTATTTTGTACGACAAATAAAATTAGATTCCTTAGGATATATATGGGTCTCTGTAATAGATACGACCTTACAAACGAATAATTTATCACTCGCATTGTTAGATGTAGGCAACGGAGTGAGTAGTACAATTAAAAATATAACCCGTGCGAACTCAGCTGCGCAATATAAGGACAAAATGGTACCTTGCGCCAAGTGTAAAAAATAAAAACTGTAATAAGATGTATTTTATCAAGTTTCTCTATGATAATGAACGAGAGATACAACTTTGTTTACACAATTATTTTATTCAATGCGTTCTCTGGGATACAAATGTGCAGGTACGCGATGCTCGAGAACATAAAGTTTTTCAATAATTTCTATCTGAATAAAAGTAAAATTTTGCCCTCTTGACTTCTAGGTAAGTATTTACATAGTAAAAAAACGTAGCACAATGAAAAATTGTAGATATTTCTTTATACAGATTAAATGGACATTTTTCAAGATGCAAAATAAACATTTGATAACTAAAAAAGTTTCTTCCGTTCGTATAACTTTTAATTTATAGATTGATTATTTTATTCAAAATTAAAATCTTGAAAAAAGCAATTAATTCCATTTTTATAATAATTAAATTTTTCTTTATAATCTGAGAAGCAGTCGATCCATACTACATGAATGAATATGACCAGTATTCCTCGAGTGCTTTTAGATGATAACATATCCCAGAAAGGGAATTCAGAATAGCCGATTTCCCTATGCGCTGCTGCGATATATATATTCACACGTAAACTCGAAATTATTCTGAGACCAAAGTCGTGCTCATACACACAAGGCACTTGCGTCGAGTAATTTCGCAAAGGTAGACCTAAACTTGATTTCCTATTACGTAGCCAATCGCAAAGAGAGACGGAGAGCGAGACAGAGAGAGAGAGAGAGTGAGAGCTTT